>NW_024884253.1:4856366-4891725 GCF_019232065.1 Centrocercus urophasianus
AAGGAAAGGAAAGGAAAGGAAAGGAAAGGAAAGGAAAGGAAAGGAAAGGAAAGGAAAGGAAAGGAAAGGAAAGGAAAGGAAAGGAAAGGAAAGGAAAGGAAAGGAAAGGAAAGGAAAGGAAAGGAAAGGAAAGGAAAGGAAAGGAAAGGAAAGGAAAGGAAAGGAAAGGAAAGGAAAGGAAAGGAAAGGAAAGGAAAGGAAAGGAATTCCAAAGAATTTTAATTCACAGAGAGAGGGAAATGAAAGGTCATCCAGAAATAAGCAAGGAAGAAGTAAGAGGTATGTTCTGATGGGTGATACAAAGTGAAGTGCTAAGAGGATGCAGCGAGATATTCAGAGCCAGGAGAAAAACTGTTGAGAGTGTCTACAGTATTCTAAAAAAGGGGCTGGTTCTGAAATTACATTAAAGCATCATTTTTCACATTTGATTTCTGATTCTGATGATAAATGATGTCATTTGTAGGTCACAGAACTCTATGACCTATTTAACTTTCAACTCTGAATAAGGAAAATCAATGCTATTCTTTTATCCTCTACGTAAAACTACAAACTAAAACAGAAATAGAAAATACCATAATAGACATGGACATTTGTATTTGTGTGTGAGTACAATCCTCGTGTATCACAAGGAGGTGACAGTATTACATAATCTAGGATTAAAATGCACTTATGTTAATGCCAGGATATGTATTTACTTAATCAAATATAAAAATAAAGGCTGTGCTGAATTTTAAAAGATATTTTGGAAGATACAGTGATCTACTTATTGCTAGATAAGAAGAGGGTGATGTAGGTCATCCTGTCCTCCACCTGCCTATATATTCATTTACATTTTTTTTTCTGTAGCATTTCCAAATGTAGAATCTTAATAAAATTAACAGATAGCAATCTGGTACTACTGTTGTGATTTTCTAAAATCCTTTTCATCAGAAATGTGATAATATAATAGGAAAAGACAGGTAGAAGGAAAAGACTTGTGGAACACATAAATGATCTCTCTTATTTCTATCAACGTAACTCAGATACCTCCTTCTACCCCTGGATTATGGGTGTGGATCTTAAAGCATTATCTGGAGCAGTCAGGCAGGACTGGGGACTCTCAATGTTCTCTATGCTATACAAAAAACAGTCTGTATAAAGAATGTCAGTGTGTAAAATGAAGGAATTTTTTTTTCATATGTGACTATATGAAATGTGACTATTTTTTTCCACAGGTGACAGTATAAAATGCAGAGATATTTAAAAGCTTCTATACCAGCAGAATGCTTGAATGATTGATAGAGATAAGAATTCTCCTTAGACATCTTAGTTCCAGGCAGTGCTTCAATAACTCTTCTGCACTTTCATCTTTATCTTGATGTCTTGCTTCATCCTTGGCTTTTCTGATATGGTTTTTATCTTGTGATGGGAAACAAGAAAATATACACTCCTATACAGGTACTAGCAAATCACTGTGTGCCTCCAACAGTAAAATGCAGAGATTCCCCACAGAATAGGAATTAAAAATAATGAATAACTTAAGATGAAGGCAGGAGTAAGAAAAGAAACTGTTAGAATAGTCCCTGGGTTTAAAGATCCTTATTTGTAGCACCACAGGAGCTTTGAAGAGACTTCATGGAAATTCATGGTCTATGTCCTGTACAAAGCAGGGTCATCTGTGAGGAGTGGGACAAGTTTTCATTTTTATCCACTCTGATCTTGAAAACCTCATGGGAAAGAAACTGCATGATTTGTCTGTGCAAAGTTTTCTATATCTCATAGTCTTTATGAAGAGAAATTTGTCTTTATTTATGTCTTTATATAAATATTTATATTTATATCCAGCTTGAATATTTCTTGTTCCATATCAAATTCTAGATTATCGTTCAGCAGACGCCATGTGTATCACTGTACAGAAGCAGCCTTATTTCTAATAAACTTCTTATGGATTGTCCTTCACTAGATGTCATGAAGGGACCGATGCAAGCTGAAAGACAAAGAACGCATTTGGTGGCATACAGATTCTAGATCAAGAAATGAGAAATAACGCTTAGGTAACTTAAAAGATCTGTGATAAATATAGGTAAGAAGAACAAAAAAAATGGCACAATGCACTAAGCACATTTAATCAAAATGTATTTAATGCATTTATTCCGTACATACACATACCAAATAGTGTTAAACAACACTATCAGAGAGAGCTGTGATAATTTCCACCTCTTTAGGCAAACTTTTACGTTTTTCTGACACACACTACAACAATATAAATGTGTCAACTACTGCACCAGAGTCAGTATCCATCAGCCTCCAAAACTGAGAATTTTGTTGCTCTACTTTTATAAAGGAATAATTCAGAGGTAATTGGGTGGAAGTGAGTGGATGGTTTAGTTTACCATCACACTGTTAGGACTCTATCTGAGATTTTAAAAGCCAATTTGGGAACTCGGGGAGAAAGAGAAAGATACAGTTATTAAGTTTGGTCGAAAGAGACAGCTATTTTTCTTTATGCTTCTAAAGACTTTTTTTTAATGAAGTTTGTTCCTCAGATCTTTGTTTTCCTTTTGCAGTGACTGACCTAGTTATTTACAAGACAATGCTTTTGATATGTTCTTAAATCATATTCTATTTCTCTATCAATTGAGTTTTGTGTTGTTTTTTTTTTTTTTTTCCTGTGTGTTTCTCTATGTGTGGTGCATCAGCTAGGAAATTCACGCAGAGTAGCCGTAACATGTAGAAAATCAGATTTCATCCAATAGCAAACAAAAGCAAGATTCTTTGTGTTCTAAGTAGAAATTCTGAAGAAAAAGATGAGACCTGAAGCCAAAAGGCTAATCGAGGAAATAAGGAAAGAGTTTTTGTTTTTGTTTTCTTGTTTTTGTTTTTGTTTGTTTGTTTTGTGTTGCTAACTACTCTAGCTTTATTAGGAAGGTTGGACTTTTTGATTTCCAAAGGTTCTTTCCAACCCATACAGTACTGTGATTCTGTGATTCCATGTTTAACTTCTTTTGCTTTTTTTCTTTCCATACAACATTGGGTCAAGGTTTTTTGTTGTTGTTTTTCAAAGTTGTCTGGGCACTCAGTGGGCACTCACTGCCTAAATAGCACACACTCAATTCATGCTATATGGCTGTGGTTTAACTTATTATGGCTGTGGTTTTCAAAACAAATCACATGTCTGGTAAGAGTTGAAGAGAACAGATAACAATAAGTTAATTATGAATCTTGGCCTTACACATTGTCATCTGTTCTACTCAGCATTGGTTCAGAGACAGTGTCTTTGTCTGGATTTGTGATTCAGCTGCAAAGATAATGGCACATGGAACAGGAAAGAGGCCACAGTGCCATGCTCTATTAATCTATGCTACCAGTAGAGCAACAGGGGATCATGAGGGGGAAGTCAATTATATGAACTTTGTGCTCAGTGCATGAGATTTGACAGGTGTGAGTTATGGGATCTGACACTGAGAAGTTTCTGCATCCATCTGAAGGCCTCAGTGGAACTCAGGAAGGGAAAGGCTTCTGGTGCCAGCAGAATCAGCCTCTTTCTGAATGAGGGAAAGTACGAGGTTATTCAGAACTGGCAGCAAAGGTTTCTTCTGACACCTGAATGCTCCTTGGAGTTCTGCTATCTAGGGAGCAACTTCCTGAAAGTCTCAGGCTTCACAAGTTAAACAGACAGAAAATTAAGTGCCACAGAAAATCAGAAGGCTGTAGGCCTCCTTCTCCCAAAAATGATTTGGGAGCAGTAGTAAACACATCAAAGTCTGCTCTAGTTTTTTTACAATAATATGCAAACTGATCTAAATTTCCTAGAGTCGGGATATATCATATCTCAATATTTAAGCCCTTAAATAATTTTCACACTGGATATGTTCCATTTAGCAACTAATGATCCATTTTTTTTTCTTTTTCTTTTTTCTTTTTTATTCTTTTTTTTTCTGAGATGTTCATTCAACTCTTTCTTTACATATAATGACAACATGACCACAGTCTGATTACTGTCAGTAATGCTGCTGAGACTACCAATTAGATTGCAGTATTTTCAGGTATAATATGAAAAAAAAAAAAAAAAAAATATGTCTGGAATGTGATCATGGTGCTCACCGCAAAAAAGGAGAGAAAAGCTGGACATGAGCCAGCAGTGTGTACTTTCTGCCCAGAAGGTGAACAGTATCCTGGTCTGCAAGAGAGGTGGTCAGCAGGGAGATGACTGTCCCCCTGTACTCTACCCTCATGTGACCCCTTTTGAAGTACTGCATCCAGGTCTGGGGCCCCTAGTAGGTGAAAGCTGAGGAGTAACTGGAGTGAGTCCAGAGGAGAGTCACAAAGATAGTCAAAAGGCCCTCCTCTGCACCTGCTCCAACAGATAGATGTAAAGATACATGCAGAAGAACAAAAAGAAATTTAGGAAGTGACAAGGGTACTCTGTATACTTTGGTGATCAGTTCAGCTGTACTGATGTTTGAACATCAAATGTTATCTTAGATGCCCTGGGCTACCTGAGATGTTCACACTGTGTCAATAGCAGGACCTATGCCAGATATATAGTCTCCTGAAGCAGCAGCTGGAGGCTAGGAGAGACATCCTTCCTAACCGTCTCAAATGGCATAAGTTGCTTAGATGGCAAAGGCTAAACAGAACCCTTAGTTTTCTGAATCTGTATTTTCTGTGGCATCTTCTGGCTCCTGACTACATTAGCCCTTTCCTTCTCCCCGTGGAAAAAGGTCTTGGCTTATACTCCAGTTGACTTCCTTCTCTTGTTTCTTGTTCTGATAAAACTCTTCTGAGCAATGTCAGAACACTAAATTTACTGGAATGTGTTCTTTTTATTTATATTTCTTGCTGGATTATTATACCATAAAGATCTTTAAGAGAAAATCTTTCAAGAAAGTAGGTGGTAATGTGAAGCATAACACAGTGACCAGCAGTGAGGCTGCCATGGAAACATAGCTTAAGAATAACAAGAGTCAAATCCCACCCATAGATATTTCATGAAATTTTGGTAAGAAGCAGGTAAATCTGCTATTGTAAATATAATTTGTGCTGATCAGAACTGAGGTAAGGAACCTGCTACGTATTTCCTAAAGTGGTGGTCACTCTGAGAGTATCTGTGTTGGTGCATCAGGTAAATAAACAGACCAGATCTACACTTAGTACAAATTAAAGTGTGTTTAGAAGACTAGGAAGAATTTGGGGACACAGCCAAACAACTTAAACACTTATGTTTACACAGTGTGAATAATTTCCAGTGTAACAATATCATGTGATACTTGAATTTTTGCTTGAGTAACATCAGATAGTCACACAGAAACAGAAGAAAATCTAGAAATTTTAGCTCTCTCTCTTTTGTTTATTTATTTATTTGTTTGTTTATTTTAAATGAGAAATTAATGCTCCTTATACCAGCAAATCATTTAATAGATGTGGATACCCTGAAAATTCTGGATTGATTGTTCAAATTCGTATTGACTTGGACAGCCAGAGTATATCTTCAAGATTTATTGTTTCTCTTTTTAAAAATACAGAATAATAATTATTATTTTTATTAACAGCAGCATATTTTGAATATATTCAGATTTATAAAGGATCCCATTCATGTAATTTAGAAATCTCATTCTCTTGATGTATTCACTTATTTTATTTTAAATAGTGTATTCAGGTAATTTGTAACTTTTGACTAAAAAGAGACACAAATATTTGGAACATGTTGCTTTAACCAGATATCAGTAACAAAATGTGTTGAAGCTATTTACCTAAATCTGGGAATTGAGATTATCAAACAACATGAAAAGTTTTACAGTCTAACATCTTCACCTGGTCGGTTTCCCAAAAAGAAGCAGAATTTTCTAAGTACACAAACTACTTCATTCTCACAATTGGGCTTGAGATCAAGGAATACTATGTTGATTGATGAAGATTGAATTCCCACACCAACAGCAGAAAAATCTTAATTCACAGATATTTTGAATGAGCTCTGTGGTTAGAGCAGAACATACTTCACGGAAGATGAGGACAGACTTATTTGTAAGTCTTTACAGCATCAGGGACAAGAAGAAAACTGTTGTGCTGAACGTTCTCTGGATATTTGAATAATGACATGAGAAATATGAAGGTGAACAAAAATTTGAAAGATTTACTGCAGGACTAAGATTTAATTGAAGTAGTTACATGTGACTGCGCTATTAAAAGATAATGACTGAAGATCATTCAGAATGAAAGAAAAATCAGAAAAATAGAAGAGGGGAAAGAAACCACATGGTAGAACAAGATTATCTATGATTAATATTGTCAGATAGCTTCTAAATAGCGTTCCAGAAAAGACAAACTGAAGGGAGAATGACCAAAATATATTTAACACTTAAGGAAATTTAAAACAGGTGCATAAGCAAAGAATTCCAGTGCACATAAATGATAGCATTATAATAAGCAACCAGATGATTAAAAATTGAACTCAGATATAAAAAGAAACAAGGAAAATAATTGATACTAATAGATATCATTATAAATAAATAATAGCATGGACATAATAATATATAAAGTGAGAAGTTCAATGTGAAAGAGACATCAAGGGTAACAAGAAATCATTCTTTGAATAATAAGGGAAACATCATGGAAAAGAATCTTGATCTGAGTCTCATGTTAATGTCACTCATAAGTTTCCTTCTGAAAGGTCAACAACAAACAGATGTCTGATTTCTGTTTTTAAAGGAAAGTAGAAATAAAGAAGTAATTACAAAGGACTGAAAAATTTCCAGAAAAAATAATCTCACCTTTTTAGCAATTATCTCTACTATGAATATTGAAGAATTGAACCAGTAGCAATCAGCAAGAACAAATTATATAATTACATCAGATCATAATAATTTTCTTCTAAGACAAACATTGTAGACAAGAGGATAAAATAACAATGAAAAAAAATAGATAAATTTGGTGCATGCTCTCGTCAAATTCCAATGAACAAGAAATGAAATAATGAACTGTTGGCTGAATTACATAGCTATTCCCATAAAATACCTATAGATTTCAAAACACAAAGGTGCATTTGGAATCTTCTCAGAAATTTGCCAATATGTTTATTAAATATGTAAATGGTTAATTAAAGGGTACATTTTTTCCTTCTGCAGACCATATGAACCCAAGAGAGATAACATATACATTAGTTAGTATGATTAGAATTAAAAGAAATCTTGATAATTGGTAAAATAAAAGTAATTAAACAAAGAAAAACATGAAATTCAAGCAGGGACAAATGTAAGGTTTTGTCTTTAGAAGGAATAATCACAAGTTGTACAAGTATGACATGATACCTGCTATGACTGGAGCAGATGTGTAGAAAAGCAATCTGGGAATTAGAGAATATTGTGAGTCAAGTATAAGTAAAAATTTTCTATGGTGAAAGTAGTAAATGCATAGGTTGCTCAGAAACTAATGCCTCTCATTTGTTTCCATGGAAACTACAACAAATAAAAAGAGTACAAGAATACCATTTAGTTGAGCAAACTCTCAGCTACAAAGCACTATTTTTCAACACAGTCACCACCATTAGCTATGCATTATCACCAACAGTGAACAAGAGTCTTTATGCTGTGCCTCTAAAAATCTACACAAGTGGAGGTGACCCACTGTCATTGTCACCACCGCTGAAATGCACCACTCACCACCTCATTGCACTCAATCCCTTTGATCTCCAGAAACATTCAGCAAATGTCAATGAATGTCAAGGGGTGTCATTTTTTCTGCATGGAGGAATTCAACTACACACCGTTGCTTCATATGCAATTCCATGTCAGATGCCATTTTGTCAGACTGCCCCTCTGCTGCCATCTGTCACACAGCAACAAAATGTAATGGAATAGTGGTGGGAAGGTTCAACTTCTACTGCCATACCACCAACATCTGCCTCTGATTTTGTGAGCTAACATAAGAAAGTAGGAATCATTACTTTAGAGTAGTACTCATATTTGCTATAAAGTTTATAAATTAGTTATTAGTTATTATTTTATTATTGTAAATTTATAAATTAGTCTTCTTTCAGGTCTAGCAAGTGTAAGGAGGAATATCATCTTCTGGATCTACTAATGTGCAGTGGTTAAAGATTAACAAATAAAAGAACACCAACAAACTTGGAAATCTTCTCAATATAGCACTGTGAGGTCTCTGTCATTGGAGGTCCTTAAACAAAATCGGGAAAGCCTTTGTCAGTAATGAAGTAGCTATGTAACTAATCATGCCTCAGGGCAAAGAGGTGAACTAAATGGTCTCTTCAATCCCTCTGGGAAACAGGCACTCAGAGCCTGGAGCCATTCATGCACTTAGATTCCTAGATCAAATGTTCCTGTATTTCCAAGCAGACGACTACTGAATTAAAAACAGACGTAATCCTGGGATTGTGGAAAGGCTCTCTCTTGGGACCTACCCCTCTGCATTGACAATAGGGAGAGAGTTGGGAAATTAGGCAATCAGCAGAATAAAGGAAATCCATGTTAACTGGATTGAATGGCACCCAACGTCCCTTTTGCTGTTTTTTTGTGTTTTTTTTTCCCCCTGGAAATATTAACACCTCCATGGAAATGTATATGGAGTAGTGCTTGGGATGATTATTTCTCTCCTTGACTGTATGTTCTCTATAACTTCGCTTCCTGGTGTCTGATCGTTAGCTACAATGACCCCATCTGGTTCTTGATATTGCAATGCCTGATTCCAGTCAAAAGTTTACAGTCTTCTAATAAAGAGCTCTTAAAGTGAGGATTCCCAGCGACTTTCTCTTCTTTCTGAATGAATTGTAAATGAATTTTAAACCACACTGCACCCAAGTTTTTCTCCTTGCAGAATGGATTTACTATGCCACTAATTTTGTGGGTGTTGCGAAGCAAAGAAGTGTGAAGTATTATTCCTGGAAGGAACGGATCCATAAAAATCAATTTAACATCAGTGCTCTCTCTTTAACAGTGCCTCTGACTCCAACTTCTTTATATATATATATATATATACATATATATATATGTATATATATATGAAAAGATTGTCCTGTCACTTCAGCTAAATGGGATTTCCATGTAACACAGTCAGGAAATGAAATAAAGCTGCACAGTAAGTCAAGTGGTCCTAACAGTAGCCCAAGGAACTAGAGAGCTACCAGCACTTAAATATCAGTTAATATTTAGTATATTTGCTTTTATCATTCCAAGAAGATCATCTTACAGAGTGAGGTTGGGTAAGACTCATCAAAGTATTTATTTACTACCAAAGGGAGAAACTACCTTACTGGCACCTTTATACATGGAGACAGCATTTAGTGCATTGACCTGATGAAAACTGGATGTGTGCAGCCAGAGTGCAAAGAATTTAAAGGCTCATCTCTTCTTCCTTTACACACCATTGATATTTTATATTACCCCTCCTACAAATGTAGAATAGAAGTCAGCCCAGATGCAGTCATGATGGGGCTATAAAATTTGATTTTCTCAGTAAAGAATTGATCATTTTCTTTAACCTTCCTTATTTTCATTGTATTGTACACTGATCTTTAAAGCAATTTCAGACATTCTATTTCCGCTGTTCCACAGGTAAATCTGGGCTTAGTCATTGATGTGTTTGAGCAAATATGGGCTGTGGACAAAGTTCTCTGCACTGACTGAACCTTCCATTAATTTTATTTTCTAGTTAAAGGATCTGAAAGATCTGGTAGGAATAGCTGAGCTCCAAGACTATATTTAGGAGATACAATTCTGTTGAAAGGACAGTTAAATTGATTTTGGGAAAAAAAATAATCTTCCCTGAAATTTCTTATGTTCAGTTTTGCTAGTATGCCCAAATGGAATCTGATAGACTTCTTAAAAGCATAAATGAACAAAACACTGCAAACTTTAAGAGAATTCATTTAGATACAATTTCACAAGAATGTCCTCAAATTTGTTGTTTTTATTTTGCTTTTTTGAAATATGTACAATTATGGTCAAGGCCCATCTTATTTTTTTCAAATTAAAAGTTTTATGATATCAGGAAAATAGATAAAAATAATGAAATACAAAAGTATGAGGGGATCTTAGTTCTCCAGTACTACCACAAAGTGTCACCCTTTTCCTGTACATTACCAACCTCAACTGCTTTTCTGTAGCTTAGGAAAAAAATGTCTGCTTTAAAGGAGACAGATCCAAACACAGGGATGGAATCAGGGTCTCAAGTTATGCAAGGCAATACGTGTCTTTGCAAATCTTTGATGACTGAAATTGAGAGAAAAAAAACCTAGATCATGAGACACTACTGAGTGTTTTGATTCATAGGTTGTGCCTTTGAAGATTACAACATGGTTAAAACCTGTGATTAGTTTGTTTACAGGGAAGCTTCTTTGTCCATATATAATCAATCATCTTGTTTGCATACATAAAAAGTGCTGTCATTGCACTGTGATTGCATATACTTCGTAGATCTTCATCTCCAGATGTTCACAGTCAGCCAGGGAAATGAATGAATTGATTTGTGGGTTCTTCGAAACCACTGTGCTTGTAACTTACTGTCATTTCTCAAGACAGATTAGAATCAGGTGGAACCGGGTTTTGCTAGCATGGAAGTGCAGAAGGGAGACTTTCAAGTGGATGAGTAAGGACAAGGGAAATTTCCCATACTTTCAAGACTGCATGAAATGCTTCCTGCTCTGGCTCTACCTCTAAGAAGTTTACCACCTCCAAGATGGTGAAGACAGAAACTTCTTGATATTCGTTAGATAGTGTAAATATTAAACTATTAATCAGTTTCACTGTTGATTCAGTTGTGTATTGAAGTAGCCATAAGAATTGCTGTGGTGCGTGATGAGTAAGGGGGATTGTAAGGGTATAACAAGAAGTTTTTGTCCTGGTAACAATCATTTTTCTTGTTACACGAGGAAGGAAATGAAATATAAAACAGTTGAAGCTACCACAGCTAACACACAAAAGGAAGAAATTGATCTAATACAATTTAAAGGAATAGAATAACACTCAATGTTAAATTTTGTGCTGCTGGGGAAAAACTGATGTAGCAATGTCTTCTCTTATTTATAATTCATGCAGAAAATGGAAGCAACACCTAAGACCTCTTGAGAGAGTAGATGAAGGGGAGAACACGGCTGTCAGCAGTTGCTTTTATGAAGTGATGGGGTTCACTGCCTCTTACATTTTAATTGCTGCAAATGTGGTGTGTAGCTGATAGCCTTAATTTAAAGTGAAAACTTGCCATTTCCAAAAAAAAAAAAAAAGGCAGAAGAGAAAATCTTTACTTGCAACACTGTCAAAGAGAATCTGAGCATGAATTGAAGGAATTCTGGGTGATCTTATCCACTCTCACCAAGTCTGACTTATACAGAGAAAATTGTTAGTATGTATTGTCTGCCGTGAATGTGGTTGAACCGTGACAAGGAGAATCACAAGAGAATTATTGGACTCGGAGCATGATACCAGAGATGGTCAGTGATATACAGACAGATTGTCAAGCTCTGTGTAATGCAACCCAGCACGTCATAGTCAATTATAATAAGGTCCTGCTGGAGTTAGAATGGTTTAACAAGTAGGTCATCGCCATGAATACTACCCAGCTCTGAGCAGCTGAAGCTGTTTTCACACTTTTAGTGACTTTCAATATATTCTAACTCTATTTACCAATATTTTAATCAATGTACTCATTGATTGTGTGAGATTTCATCACTCACAACTAGGATACTGGTGACCACTTATTAAAGATCTGTATCTTCTGAACAATTTGTACTATTAACCAAGGAGGTAAGAGTTCTTACTGTTCTATTTAGTTATTTATTTCAGAAAAATTCCAGAGAAGCCTAATTTGCGTTTGAGATCGTTAGCCTTGCACTAAATTGAGTTGAAAACAACAAACACTTTTTGAACTTATATTTGAAAATGAAGAGAAATGCAAAGAGACAGAATGATACAGGAATCTGATTTCTGTGGGAAATGAACCAGGAGCATTTGAAAAACGTGTTGATGAAAAAAAACAAAAACAACCCAGACACCATTTTACAGCTTTTATCAAAAAAAACATACTCTTCTTGGGTTTATTGAAATAAGCAGCAATGTTTGACAATGTGATAGAGACGTCAGAATATTGATGACTATAATTTGTATAGAACTGAGTAAATAGCAGATGTAGGAGGATGTGACCATGTCAAAAATGAGATTATCTTCCTGCAGTGCATTGACAACCCTAAAATAAGTATTGAATATGCAGAGAGCAATATTCTGGAATATAATGCTAAATACAAGGTACAAGCAGCTGTTATCTGAATATGATTAAATTTTAGGACAGAGAGAATTTATTTTAGACTTAAACCTCTCATAATCATAGTGGAAAGAGAGGTAATGTGACGACAGTGATTGCAATGATCTTTGATGGAAGTTTCATAATAAAGGTGTGTCATGGTTTTACAGTTTTTGGTTCTCGGTATTCCACACCATCACATCATGTAGTGCACTGGCAGTTTAACTGTTAATGCTCAAGTTCTGAGTACCTGTCCAGAAGAGAAGAAGAACTACATTCCCTAGGGAGCTCTGCAGTCAGAGAGGAAATAGAACTCCTGGCAAGGTCACCTGATATTTTCTTCTTCGTCTGCGCTTCTCTGTCTGCTCTTCTTCATTGGCTCTTCTTCATCAGCTCTCCTCCTGTCTCCCTGCTGTTCAACTGGATTGCATATCTCACCTCAGCATTGTGGTGAGGCCTATCCACCTTTTGGACATTCTCTCTCTCATTATATTTGATTTATTAGCTTCAATTCTAATTATATTGTATTATGGTGTGCTATCTTACATTCTGATACTGTATTTAGTAAATTAGTTTGTTTCTCCCCAGATTGTTGCTGCTGTTTCTAATTATTTTGGGGTCTCCTGTTTCCCTTTTCTGGAAGCATGGATCCACAGATCCCTCTGCCCTCGCTAGTCACGGAACTGGGCTGAACCAGCCCGTAAACTGTTGACAGGTGATTGCAAAATTTACCATATTTCTTTCTTAGAAGCATAAATCTATTTTTCTGTTAAGTATTGAACCAAGTATTGGGGAATTCTGACACTCAGCTTGAATGAAAAACAGTGGAAATTAGAGGTTTCTGACTTGTTATTCAACATGACTTATTTACCCACAGTTTGGAAGATAATAATGACAGAAGTAAAACACTGAAGAAAATTTAACTCCATCTCACAGAGGGCTTTCCAATTCACCTCCAGAGGTGAGAAAAAAATTCTTCAGAAAAAAAAGCAATAAAAGGAAAATGTGGTGAAAGAAAGAAATAACTAGAATTTAGCACTTATTATTTGCTATTGTCTTTATTTCTAATAACAAAGAAATATTTTGATATATAACACAGCAAAAAATGGATACTTTTATTCTGCAAATGCTAACAGTAAACAGCTATTTTCAAAATTATTTTGGATGAGGGAGAGCTGTAGGAAATTCTATATCTCACTTCATTTCAAAATGTCTAACAGAGTAATGACAGAGGTACAGATTTGATGCAAACATAGGTACAAATCGGGAGAAGAAAAGCTAAGGAAAGGGACATGGGGATACCGGTGACTGCATATTCAACATGAGCCAGCAGTGTGCAGTGGAAACTAGGAGGACAAACTATATTTTGAAGTGTGTGAAAGACAATTGTATACAGTCAGTCAAGAAGAGGCGATTCTTCCACCTATTCTTTGCATTTAGTTGTTTTGGCCTCAATTTGACTAATGTGTGCAGTCTTAGGCTCTACAGTGTAAAAATGATTTTAAGTTATTTGAAATCATCCAGAGGAAGGCAACAAAACTGATAAAAGGGCTGGAAGGTGTGCCCTGTGTTGTCTAGTTTGGTGAAAACGGGGCTGAGAAGTGACCACACTGCTCTCTGCAGCTTCCTGAGGAGGGAAATGGAGAGGGAGATGCTGGTCTCTGCTGTGTGACAACCAGTGCAACCCCAACAAGATGCATGGGGATAGTACAAAGCTGCTCCCGTTGAGGTTAAACCGGATATTAGGAGAATTCATCTACTCTAAGACTGGTCAAAAGCAGGAACGAGTCTCCTAGAGACATGGTTGATGTCCCATGCTTGTCGCTGTTCAAGAGGCATTTGAAAAATACTCTCAATATTACAATTTAACTTTTTGTTAGCCCTGAAAACAGGCAAGTGATAATTGAAGGTCCCTTCCAGCTTTTCTATTCTGTTCCTTTCTAATAGTCTAACTCTTTCCTTCTAACCTGAGGATGTGATTTCCTTGTAAGAAATATTGTCAATCAGGTAGTGCATGTTGAGTTTTGAGAGGAAGTTCAGTCTCAATCTTGGATAGCTGCACTGCATAGAGAGCTGAACAAGCAACAGATGATGATTGTTCCAACATGTGGGACACAGAACAGTGTGAGAATGGTGTGTTTACAATCAGGCTGAACTGGAAAAAATAAGATTGATTTTGAGTAAAATACCTGCTTTCTCATGGTTAAATGATGTTTCTATAAAGCTGCAAAATGATTTTTTTTTAATTAGTGATGAGGTACGAAACAGCATTACAATTACTTCTTGAAGTACTCCAAACACTTATTCTTGAACATAAAGAAGGAATCATCCAGTAGTTAAATCATTTACCCTGAATTAGTAAATTCTTTTTTTTTCTTTCTTTTTTTTTTTTTTTTCCCAAAGAAATACACTGCGTTTATTTCTACAGAGACTACAGGTCTGTTGGGGTTTTAATACCTGGGCTGAGTTTTTTTGATATGTAAGTATACTCATTATCATATTGGGTATATAAAAGTGTTCCTTGAGAACTGATTTGCATAATAGTCACTAATGGCTCTCAGAAACCTCGTTGTGGTTTATCATGTCAGAAATCTGCTAAGGTTTTTGTTGTTATTTCTTCCTTTGGGGTATATAACATGAAGTACCACATTCAAAAGTGCAGCGATTGGTAGTCAAGAATACAGACACTAGAATAAAAGTGGTTCATAAGCCTTGTACTGGCTCTGCAGAATAGTTAAATTTCACATTGAAAAGCTCTTTAAAGATATAGTTCCAGCTTTTCTAGTTTAGATTACAGATTCTTCCCAGTATTTTTTGTTGGAAATAGAAATACAGATTGCTCTTCGTGCCTGTGTCACAAAGACATGGAGGTGGGTTCCTTTTTCTTCATTGCCTCAGTTGCCTGGGAGCTTTGTCTTTGTTTATGAATGTAGCAATGCTTTAGCAGAAAGAGTGCAGAGAAGCTCTACCCCAGCTTTGCAGAACATTTATTCTGAAATGTGTTAGATACCAGTTCAGCTCCCTTGGGTTTGTAAGAGCCTGTAACTTAGGACTTTAATTTTAATGACAAATGATGTAAACCCTTGGCTGTATAGTTAAAAGTTAGAAATCCTTACTCCATGTACTAAAACCTAAATTAGACACCTGATTTCAAAAAGTGGAACTGAATTGTGAGTCTTTATTTCAAGTGTCTTTAATTCACCCATTCTCTTTCTTGCATGCTGTGAATCTCATGCTGAGATGCCCAGTTCCTGTCTCTTTGTTATATAGTGAGCTCAGTTTTTAATTATCGCTGTTGAGGTTAATCAAATGTTTGATCATGTGGAAGTTTAAATTCTGTTAAACTTACGCAGAAGAATTTATGCTTAGCAAGCAAAGAAGAAAAACAAGCAACCACCCAACCTCCAAAGCAAAACAACAAAGGAAGTAGTAGAGAATTATTATTCACTAGCTAATTTTTTCTTCTATTCTGACTTAAAATCAGGTTCTTCATAGGTACAATTTGCTGAAAGTCCTTTGGTGAAGTTCTATATGTATTAATTTTCAAACATTCACTGTAGAAACTCCCCTTACCTTGTGCTGAGCAAGCTTGTCCTTGTCATCTGAGCTCATGTTCTGTCATTTGGCTTAATGTCTTTGGAAGGAGTACAATGCTTTGATTGAAAAAATCATTTTTATAGTGGGGATGAACTAAATGAATATGGGGGAGGATCTATTATGATGAGAAGAGTAGGCAGAAGACCTTGACTTTATTTTCCTCCCTTCTCAATTTAGGGAGGTTAAAAGGTAGAGACAACTTCAATATAGAGAACCTGTGTAACTATTTCTTTGCCTACATTCAGTTACACAGTCAGCTATAAATGCTAAAAGGAAAAAATAAATAATGCAATCAAATACCCCAGATCTGATGGGGTCAGATTTTTATTTGAATTTGAGCTGCACAAATCAAAAGTTCTGTCTAGAATCCAGATAAGTGTGGAGGTGGGGGAATTTCATTATTGTTATTTTTTAAATGTCAACTGAATTCTGAAGGACAGAATTACAACTTCAGAAAACCATATTATAAATACGCATGACTCATATGCAGAGATACAACCACCAACTTTGCTTTCACTTATCTCAAGTTATCGTCAACACAAATAGAGGAGGTTGCTGCAGTAATTAGTGGGGAATTGTTTATTTGGAGTGCCCAAGAAAAAAAAGGGCAAAACAACAACAACAACAACAACAACAAAATATGCTGAACAAGTAGGTACAAGGGAAGAACTTCTGTGAAAGTTTAAATTGGTAGAAATTGGAACCTTACTCTTTCCAGTATATTTCTCCAAATAATCATAAACAAAGATCTATCAGGTAAGATGCAGGATTCAACATCAAGTTATATGGACTTGGTTTTTCTGAAGGGAACACAGAACTTAACTAAATTCAGATTAATTTAGATCTATTGTAAAATGAGTTCAAAGTGGGTCAGAATGGGTGACAACAAATGTACTGTATTTTCTATCATGTAAACACATAGGTTATGATTTTCTTTTTTTGTGTGCTTCCAGTTTTCTTGATAGTGCTTAATATTTTACTTACTAATAGCAAAATAAAAATCAGAAACAAAGGTCTTACTTTAAACATACACTTTTGCAGAGATGTCTTCAAAATGAGTGAGAGGTCACTATCAAACTGTGATTGGTTCTCACCTCCTTTGATTTGGCTGGTGTCTGGAGTCTGAAGCAAATGTGGAACTAGAGCCAATTACAACTATCATCAGGGACAAGGAGGGGGCCATCCCTCCCCTTTCTTGATACTAGCAGAAGAGGCTGAGGGTCCAGCCCAGCCCTTGTTGTTGCTAAGGCTTTCTTCATTGTATCCCATTAGAAATACCCCCATGGAAGACCTGATGATGGAATCAGGACTGGTGATTCCTCTCTTTTGATCTGTTTCTCTCTTTTTCTTTCTTTTTCTCAAAACTGTTGAGTAACACTGAGCTAACTTGAATTTCCTGTAAAACTGGTTTGTAGGTACATAGATATAACTGCAGGAGTGACAAAGCATACAGGATGACTGTTTTATAGAAATCTGCTATCAAAGCTGATGTTTTTTCCTCTTATACAGACCTTGAATGATGTTTCACCTTCAGCTAACCTAGGAGATTAATGCATTTGGTCAGTTCTCCCTCCCTACGTTTGTGGGGCATGACACAGCCCAAATTGAGAGTGATTTACAAATGGCTGAGTAGAAAGGTGGCTTTTCATGCAGGCCCAAAATAGGGCAAAATATCAGATGCAAGAATTCTAAGCAAGAGGACTTCATCTTACAGCCACTTCATACCAGCACCTTTTTTTTTTTTTTTTTTTTTTTTTTTTTTTAATAAGCAGCAAGGACAAATTCTTAAGTAAAACAAAATGCTATACTGTATACATAATTCCTACCTTGGGGAGTAGAGAAGACAAGACAAATTACATGTGACAGATGTTAGCTACATCACTTAATACACTTCTGAAAGGTATTCAGGATATATCAGAAAGGTATAGTACAATGTTGAGAAGGAGTACCTGAATGAGATCTGAATGAGAAACTTGACATATAAACCATGGAAGAGCAAATACTACTATGATTATCCTATCACTGCTTCCTGGAAGAATTTCTTCAGAGCTGATACTGCATTCATTCAGGTCACTGCATTGTGCTATGGAGGTAAGCTTTTGGATAGTGTGAATGTAGTTTGTGCTTTTTCTTCAAAGCTCTCGTGCTCTCAGGCCATGCTTGGTATAAAAAGTGGGACTCAGTGAGAGACTGAGCCATTTAAGGTGAAGGGTCCACATCTGCTGTACTGCTTTCTGCTATGCTTAAAAGAAGTCTGATCAGTCACGGAAGTCAGGATAATAATTCACTAAATGGAAACCTTTATATTAGAGGAGGATTCATTGTGCTACAGTCTTTACTAACTAGTTGTGATATTCAATCGCCTAACATTAGCTATACGTTGCCATTTTGATATAACCCACCTGTTCTGTAGATGCTGCTTCAGAACCATTTGTGTCCCCTATAGATTGTTTGTCAAAGTTACAATCTCCAGGTAGACATACAAGCAGTGGAATCAAATCTCTTTGCCCATTGGATATAATGAATGTGTGAGATTCCTTGCTTATGAGTCAGCATTCTCACACAGGACAGATGTATATGCGAGGTCTCTGATGTAGAAGTGAATCGTATCTCTTCTGTCTCTGTGTTAGACTAAGACTTAGACACATCTTTGTTCTATATTTTCATTATACCTTGTTTCCACTAAATAAAATATGGCCCATGGAATGAGAAAAAAAGCTCTGAATAGCGTCAAGAAGTTTCTGATTTGCCTGGTGAGTGGGTGCCAAAGCACTTGCAGGCCACGGCACACATAACCTGGAAAACAACGGGTGTGCGATCTTCTGTGAGACCAAGTGAGTATGATGAGGAAAAAGCCTGAGAATACTGACACAGAAGTGCCACCCTGTCACGGAGTTGATCAGATCAATCTATGTTCGTGACAGGGGGGCAGGCCTCTGCCCTCCCCCCCCCACCCCGGTCCCACAAAAAAAATGGGAAGGAAGGAAGGGAGGAAAAGAGCAGCGGCAACAATCTATGGAGGAAAACTTATTTTACTATAATATTGGAATACAAGATAACACAATATATACAATTTAATTGAAATTGAGATTAATAAATCAGACAAGATGAGAGAGAAAGTTCCTGGGACTGATTCAAACCTGAAAAGCTTGGAACGGCTAGGAAAGCACCTCCAGCACCCACTGCAAGGCAGCAAGAGAGCGCCCCCCCCACCCGGAAGGGCCAGATCCCGTGACTGCTGTAATGTACAGGGATAGGTACCTGGGACTGGGGCAGTGACACTTTAATGCCCCATACACTACATGATGTTTTGATGTGGAATACTGAAACCATAAGGAAAACAAAAACAAAAACATAGAACCATGACACACCCTCAAATGAAAAACAGAAAGAAGTGAAATATGAACCGATCATGGAATATAATTTTGTGTCTGCACTACTATTTCTTGATAACATTTAATGAATTTTGATGTATATTTTGTACAGTGTAATGGTGTGCTTTTGACTGCCTTTTTTTTAACATAAATTACCATATATATGCTTACATTGCCTAACATCTGCTTCAACTTTGTATACACTGCACAGTATTTGTTTTCTGCAGTTAATATATATCTCATTTATTGAGTTAAATTTAGCAATACATATCTCATATATTTTTCTTATATTAGGTAGAAAATTGTGTGTTTTAAGCATGATAATTGTCCCTGTGACTAGTGGGTCAAGTAACACTGAACTACGTCATCTATTTATTTATTTATTTTTAATTTTAGGGTCCTCAGATCCTAAGCATAATGCCTATCAAGTGAAAAAAAAAACAAATACAACCGGGACAACTGAGGTCTCTTGCGGATACCCTGTTCAGCTGTGCATAGACAAATGACTGAGGTAGATAGGGGGTGAGTTTCACATATACTTCTGATTTTATGAGTTTGACCCTATTCTTTCTTCATCTCCTCAATTCATTTGCAGTAAGGCTAATCCATCCCAGAATGATCCAAACTACATCGTCTGAGTAATCTTGTTCATCTTTGTGAAGCATAGGAATTGATGATGTTTCTTCTCCTTGCACTGGAGAATCATAGCATGGCTGTTTGTCCAGAAATGTTGAATACATTTCTCTGGTGGTTAGAGAACTGTAGGTTTATTTTCACATATGTTCCTATAAGTGGTATGTGATCATGTCTTGACTTTAGGTCTTTCTAATCTGATGTTTTTCAGAGAACAAAAATAATAATACCATTCTACTGTTTCTCAGGATTGCCATCATCAAAACTCATCTAGCTCTTCCTGAACATTTCTGTACTTAATAAGAACTGTTTGCATTCCAGTGATTTCTTCCTCTAGACAAGCAAGTGGAGGAAATGACTGTATGTACTTGAGAACTAGCAAAAGGATTTATCTACAAAATGCCACCTCCATTGCAAAGAACATTTTTTACTTCATAATACTAGCAACCCCATCAATCTGTAACTGCCATTAAACTTTCCCTCTTCCCTTCCCTTGTGTTAGAAACTTGCCTGTCTGCTGCTTGCCTTCTGGTAAGCACATAGAGTCTTTTGCACCATATGAAAGCAAGGCTTCAGCAATATCAGCAGCTAAAAAAGGTGATGTGGACAAAATAATTATTATTTATTTTTTTTTAAAAAAAAAAAAGGAAAAAAAAGATATCAAGAAAATAGGAATTTACTTACTGGAGAATAAAAGGATAAAGGGCTTAGATATGTTTGAATCACTTCCACTAATAAAGTTCATAATTACTTCTCTATAATACAGGTGATTCACTGCCACTTGACTTTTCAGCATCATTAATACTCTTTTTAGAGATGAATTGCTGTACTAAATGTTTTACAGCACTGAGTTTACAGTCAGAATTTAGTAGAAAACTTCCTTCTCCTATAAATCATGCTAAGATATTGATTATGGTTTCCTATATTTATCTAAAGGTTTTATGAGGCTTTAAAAAGAAAGTACTGATTCTGTTTTGATAGGAAAGATCCTTTCCAGGAAACCAATCTGAGGAACATCTTAAATAGTGCCAATTCAGTGTTTATATAGCTAAGAATAACTTTATAACAAAGCACTTCTGATAGTCCAGAGCAATTTATTACAGAATCATAGAATCTTTTGAGTTGGAAGGAACCTTAAAGGCCATCTAGTCCAACTCCGCTGTAAGGAGCAGGGACACATACAGCTACATCAGGTTGCTCAGAGCCCTGTCAATCCTGTCTTCGTGGATGGGGCTTCCACCACCTCTCTGGGCTACATTATATGCTGTAGAAGTGTTATATTTCTTTAAATCAATAGCTAAGAAGACTGGAGAGTGCTTGTGTGTGATAAGTCATCATTGTAATGAAATACACATTATTCCAGGGCTGTTACACAACTGGTTGGTGTCAGAATAAAATGTTTCCTTTTCAGTGCTAAACAAAATCATTTATTCTAATGAATAATAACAAGCAGCTGAGATTCAAGAGGAAGTTTGAATGTCCAAGTAAATGTGTTTTTAAAACTGTTCATTGGAAAGTAGATGGGTTACTACCTTTATGTCCTGATTACTAAACATGATTAAGAAGAAGCTTTTACAGGCAGCTGGGAAAAAGGATGAAGAAGACAAAAATGTTCTCAGTTAACCTCCTATTTTGCTTGAAGTTTTCCAACCATTTATCAGAAAATATTTTCTAAGCTGCATTGATGTTGGAGGCTGAGATTAATTCAAAAAAGGAGAACTGTTGCAATCTGGTATTTGAATTTAATAAAACTTAGGGACCTTCGAGGAAAAAAAAAGTACTTTATAAATTGCCCCAGCTAACAAAAAAATGGCTTCCAATAATGATCAACTTTAAACATAATTTTCTCAGGATAAAAGTCTTCAACTACAGTACGGCTGTAAACTCTTCTCTCATCCATCAGAGAAAAAAATCCAATCTACATCTGGATGAAATGAAAGAATTTTACCTTTATTTGGTGAAAGTTCTTATTTCCACAAGATCTGAGATATATAGAATGCTACAGCAGGCTGGAAAACCCAGAGTGAAATCTCTGCCAAAGAAAAGGCCTCATACATAAGAAGCATGTAGTGAAATCCTTAAGCACTTTGATATTGTATGTTTTCAATTGGCTTTCTCTGATTGTCTCTCTTCCTCTTTATAGGGTAATTAAAAATGCAGTTATGTGAAGAGAAAATAATTCTATAATATGAAATTTAGGGCATTCAGCTAAAATACTGAAGACTTTGATCTGAATTGCATAAAGCAGAAACTTGAAATGAGGTCTCTTATGGCTGATTAAACTAGCACTTGGGCAGTTAGATAATCAGAGCCTGCCTTCACTTTCATCACTTCTGTCGTAATGTTGAGATATTTCTCTGTGCTTTCTAGAGCTGTCTGTTTTTGCATAAAATTTTCACTTGGAAAAATCAATTTTTTTAAATTTATTTATTTTTTTTTTCCTGTGATCTTTCAATGAAGGCCTAACTCTAGATTTCTCATCATCATTTAGTTATGGTTCACTAAATCACACCCTACCTTGATGCTTCCACCACAAACTTCTCTTTATACTGCTCATGAAGCATGTTTCACAGTAAGTTTCAGAGTTACCATCACTTGGCAAATTGCAACTTCTGAAAGTATAAAACTTAAAAACTCTGAAGAAGATAACATGAGGCAAATACATCTCAAACTTGACTCATTGATTTACATTCATGTAACATTATGACATTAATTTATCAATTGTATTAAGGTTCCACTTGCATCTGGTTGTCTCTAAGTCTACTTCAAAAAACAGTCTTTAACTTGAGGGAAAACCAACAGTTTTATAACACAATTACTTAAAGAAAAGCAGTCTAACTTAATAGGTGAGTGTTGGTAGCTAAAAACACTGATCTTTCAAAACATTTGCTTAAATACAAGTATCTCGTGTCATTGCATGTGCCCTAAAGAAATCCTCCTGGCCACCCAGTGGCCAATCATGAGTATCATTAGGAAGAGAAATTTAACACAACTGCTAGACAGACTGAATTGTAATGTTGCTCATGTAAACAAACCTGGAAAGTCATTCTACAGTCCAACTAACATGATTAAGAGATGACTTCATAAGTTAAACACCTCCAGGGAAGCCAAGAAGACCTGGATTTCTGTAACACTTTGTCTGCTTTTGCAGATGAATTGAAAATAAAGCAGTTTATAAACTTGCAGCCAAAGAGTTCTTTTCTTACTTTCCTCTTCCTACTTTTCCCTTCCATAACACATCACTATATTTTTAAATTAAGCCCAGCAGGTAGGAAAATCCTATACGATTTTCAGCTAAGATCATTTATCCTTACATTACAGCATGTCTCCTCTATATGATTTCTTTCTGAGCCATGCTGCTTTCTGAAAGATGAGTCAAAGATCCTTTGAAATACATTCTAATGACTACATTAGTAAATGCTTTTCTACCAAGAAGTGTACAGTTAGATTTTTAGATTTTATTTTTTTTATGACATATAGCTCTAAGAAATCCTTATCCTGCAATATTTATTTTTTTTCTTTTCTCCTGATTCACTCTTTTCACTCATTAAAGATGTTTTACTTACTGCTGATTTCCGTCAGTAATAATGGGATCTTGGAATAATAAAAATAAAAATGCAGTGATCAAATTTCATATGCCAGTAGGTACAGATTGTACAGTAGGTGTTTGTGTAGTGAATAAGGAATGATAGAGGTTCTTAATCTTCCATCTTTTGCCCTTCTCAATTGCTAGTTAAAATTTTCTCTTAAAAGACAAATGTAAATTAATTGTACATCTGACTTTGGTGCTGAGGGAGATAACTGGAACTCCCCAGTGTACTTTGTTGTTTTGCAACTGAATCTGTTGCAGGGTTTGTGTTTGAGTTTATTTCAACACCCAGCAATAATGTGTAAATGTGAAGCATCACTGCTTCCTCTCTGAGGGACCTGGATTGCATGTGGAACTGACATGAGGAACAAAATTTATATTTGCAGAACTGTTTGCCATAGATCAACATGGCCAAACAGATGTAGTACATCAATGGCAAAGTGCCAACAGCAGTGCAGGAATACTCTAATTTTTTCCTCTTGATCATTTACTTTCTATGACGTTGTTTTTCAGTATTTCTGTAGAAGTCTACAAATAGAATTGAACAATTATGATTTTCAATGGTAAAATAAAACATTGATTTTGAAAAGATAAAACAGTGTGTGCAAAAACAATCTCTGTCTATGGCTTCTTCCTCTAACAGCCCTGAATGATTGTGAAAACATGACAAGCATAATTATTGCTCCTCAATGATAAATACTAACTCTTGAATATAGTACAGTCTTTAATGACTCTGCCTTCATTGTCTGTTAATATTTGCGCTGCTGCCTTGAGCTATGATATGTATCAAGCTTTGATTTATTCTGGGGTAACTCAACTTTCCATTCATAAGAGAAGAAACAAAACAAATAGACAAAAATAACAAAGAAAACCAAATAGATAGATAAATGCATGGCACTAAAAGAAAGTGAGATACTTCTACAACCTTTTCCTGTCTTCCCTGATTACTTTTTTCATTGAGAAAGCTTAGGAAGCTAAAAAAATACTACTCTGTTATGCTGTTTTCTCCCCTCCCCTCCCCTCCCCCTTTTCATCTTTTCTTTTTTCCAACATTAAAGGCCATAAAGTGAGTTGTGATAAGTTAGAGTAGATTGAAATGTGAGAAATTTGAAGCTTGTACTCACAATTATAAACCCAAAGGCACCATTTTAGTTATTCTGACCTCTCATGATTTCAGTTTATATATCAATTCTGAACTTACAGATATTTGAGTTCATTACACATTCCTCTTTAGCAATAAAAAGCAAGGCAATCTGTATGAAACACTACATAAGTTCAACTTCTTGCCCAGGCTACAGAAAATTTCTTGCACAAGATCAGAAGAATGATCCATCTGTCTAGAATCCTTCACCTGTCTAACACCAATCATAAAGGGGATTTCTTGTGAAGAAAATAATGAGCTTGTCACTATAATCCTGAGTAGCCCTTGGACTTACTGAAGTCTATATCTCTAGAATTAGTTGAGTCCAATGTTGTATTTTCATAAGATTGAATGCATATGTCATCTTTTCTTTCTTTTAGCACATACTTTTGCTCTAGTCATCAGAAACATATTCTGTTCTGCTTCCACCAGCATTCTTCCCAAATGTTTTTCACAGCTCTATTAGACACTCAGTGTCTCAAGAAAGGATCATATCTGCCAGCAGAAGACTGCCACAGATTTCTCTAGAGTTTGAAAAACAGGGACAAACTTGAATTTTGGGTTTGAAAACATTGTTGTTAGTGCCAGGATGGTGCTTCAACTAACTCCTCTAAAACAGAAGGATACTCATTTTAATTGTTAGGTTTACTTTTTAGAAATGTGTTGGTACGCATGATGAATGAAAATGTTAAGAACAGATGGATTTTCAGATAAGGCTACATTTTTTCCCCAGTATGAGGGAAGATAATTTATATTCCATGATGCGTGAATCAGTGAACTACATGCATACAAATGAAGAGAAAATTGGGTCAGTCTCCTACCCCAAAACTATGCTAGGTATTTAGACTAAGATATATGTGAACAAACTGTTTAGCAACACTCATCCTTCTGAAGGGCCTGCTTCACCATTTCTTTTTTTCATCTTTGATCTGGGTCATCTGCTAGAGATGTAATTTTAAAGTTGTTCCTGATACGAAAGCTTGCAAGATGCAACATGAATATACTGAAAAAAAAAAGAAATAACAATTCCTCACAGTGTGGTTGGCAAGCAGATATATACTTCAACAAACAGGTGAATTATCTTTAAATTGTTTTATGATTATATTTTATGTTATATTTGGGAGTTGAATGTGTCTGGATTTTGGCTCTTGAAGGAGTAAGTAGCTTACAGGTAGAACTGGCTGAGGGTTTATCATGTGATAGGAAAATATTTTTTAATCATACTTTTCATTAAGTAAATCTAACCACAGTATCACTTTTCTCATATTCTCTCTGATAATTAGCATTTAGGAGAGGGGAGGGGTAAGAAGGGGAAGGCAGAAGGGAGGAAGAGAGGGGACAAGATCACAAAATCACAGGGGTTGGAAGAGATCTCAAGAGATTACCGAGTCCAACCTCCCCTGATAAAACAGGTTCCTTACAATGGTTTGCGCAGGTAGGCATTCAGATGGGTCTGAAGTCTCCCCAAAGAAGGAGACTCCACAGCTCTCTGGGTAAACTGTTTCAGTGCTCTGACAACCTCAAAGCAAAGAAGTTCTGCCACATACTTGTGTGGAACTTCCTGTGTTCCAGCTTTTGGCAATTGCTCCTTGACCTATCGGTACAAATGACTGAGAAGAGCCTAATGTCATCCAATTGCCTTCCAACTGATTCTAATTGCCTCCTTCAGAGATTCATAAAAATTGATTAGATCCTCTCTCAGTCTTCTCCAGGTTGATCATATCCAGGTCTCTCAGTCCTTACTCATAAGGGAGACCTTCCAGGCTCTTTATCATCTTTGTCACCCTATCTTTCCAGGAGATCCCTGGTTTTTTGTTGTTGTCATTGCTGCTGTTGTTGTTGTTGACTGGGGAGCCCAAAACTGAACATGGTAATTTAACTGTGGTTTCACCAGGGTGGAATAGGAGAGGAGAATCATCTCCCTCAACCTGCTGGTCACACTCTTTTTAATGCAGCCCAGGATACCATTAGCCTTTTTGATCACAAATGCACAATGCTGGCTCAAGACCAACCTGTTTTTCACCAGAACACCCAGGCCCTTCTTCTTCCTCTCCAGCAGGTCATGCCCTAACGTATACTGATGCATGCAGTTATTTCTTCCCTGGTGCAGGACTACACTTTATTTTGTTCAACCTCATCTGTTTCCTTTGCCCAACTCTCTACTTTGGTCCAAACTCCAACCTCTTAGGGATACAAAAAATTTACCCATCTACAGACAGTAAGTCATAGAAATCATGTGTTGAACTGAAAGGTCCTTAAAAATCACCTAGTTCCAACCAGCCACCAGACCAAGTTGCTCAAAGCCCCATCAAACCTGGCCTTGAACACCTCCACAGAGGGAGCAACTGCAACTTCTTTACCCAATCTGTTCCAGTGCCTCACCACTTATTGAGTAAAGAATGTGCTTCTAATATTCATCCTAAGCTTATTCTCTTCTGGTTTGAAACCATCACTCTTTGTCCTATTTTTACACTCCCAAATAAAGCATTTCCTATTTGGCTCCTTTTAAGTACTGGAAGGCAACAGTGTTGTCCCAGAGCCTTCTCTTCACAAAGTAGAATAACCCTATGGTTGTCTTTCTGGGCTGAAAGATCACATTGCTCATTTGCTCATTCCACTTCCCAAACATTATCTTGACCTTTGATGTGACAAAATCCGCTCAATTCAAATAAAGTCAAATAGTCTAACACTTTATTTATTTTGTAATTCTCATCCAGTAAGTTCAGAACATTTATTCTGAAAGCATTTATTCTGAAAGCCTTCAGAAGGATGTGATTTTCTCCGGTAAAAAAGTTAATTATTCATACAAGAGAAACACTGTTACTTTTAATTTAAACTCTCAAGCACTTATATTCTTTTTAATTTGCTTGAGAATACGGACAACTGTGGTAAGAAAGTATCTGATACTTAGCATTAACTGGAAACACAATGTCACTAGAAAAAGTAGAAAAACTCATTTACTGTGTGCCATATGCAAAATGGAGACAGTCTTTGCAATAGAGACGATTTTGTAGAGAACCTTGCATGCAAAGATTTTTGTCTTGTTCACAGTTACTATTTAATTAATAATTCACAGATATAACAGTCTACAACTCAGTTTAACCTTTTACTATCTGAATTTGTGAAATGTTTAGAAGAATTAAAATTAATTGAACTCCTCATCAGTAATATTATCTATAACTTTTTTCCCTTGGCTTTTTAGTAGATTGTATGTGAACTTGTCTCATTTTCTTTCAGTAAATGATCAGAATACAGTAATAATTTAGTCATATCATTTTTATCTTAATTTGCACATCGAAGTATTTACTGTTTGTATGGTGGTTTTAGTTGTCAGTTACATTAAATTTGTTCTGCTCTTTCACTTAATTATTGAAGTTTATATATAATGAATAATACATATTGTGTGCACATTTTGGCACAGTGCCATCATATATGTTAAAATTCATTAAGCATTTAACATCTGAGGATTTGTTCCTCACAAATACTTTCTCTTGATAATCAAGAAAAGTTAACAGTCTTCAAGAGACAAACAAAATATCCAGAATAAAAAAAAGCTTTCATTTCTTAAAATGTATGCTAATTTGCATTTTTATGTTTTTAAATGTTTTAGCAGTCTTGTAGTTTCAGAGAAATACAGTTCATGAGTAGGACATGCTGGATTTGTAAGCAGTTTGAATTCTACATTTGAGAGTATATACAATTTATTCTATCATCTTTTAACAGAACATGCTAACATTAAAACATTAACAACATTAAATATGTTGAGACAAAGCCTGTATTCTTAAGAGTGACAGCAGAACATAGCTCTGTCATTAAATATGCCACAATTGGATGTCATAGGTGAGGCTTACTTTGCCTGACTTTGGTCCTCTAATTTAGCTGTTGGTAGGAAACAATGAGCATTTACAGATAGCTGTCTTCGTAGAGAAACAGCTGCTTTTGGAAATAAGAATCCTATCCTCCTAATGTTTGTTTTTTTACTGGTTATAGTAAAGCATCCAACTAACTACTTGAGATACAGATATCTACATTGAGGTAGAGGTCTAAAAGCAGGAAAGATGAATCTTCCCTATTTTCTTCTGAAAATGCTTTCATATAATTTCCCTATCTGGTATTCATCCTGTTACAAGGTAAGAATTTTAACTGTAGCCTTTGATGACTCTACAGTATAACTTTTGACCTGCTTGGGTTGCACTGAGTGAGAACAAATTGTCTAGGCCTCTGTGGAGCAAAGGAAGGCAATGGCAGTGCCTCCTACTGGGATAGAAGTACTATAGAACAATTGAAGGTGACAAAGAAAAATTAGCTCACCCTTTCCAATGACCAGTAACAGTTCAAGAAGAGTGCAATCTCTATGCAGAGGTGCTGCCCCTTGGCTGATAATCTTTAAATTAGGCTGAGGAGGGGTGGACCCTGAGTCCATTCCTTCTGGTCACTCATGAGTATTACTTGCACCTGAGCTCCTTGAGTCCACCATGCCTTTTCACCTGGTGCTCAACCATTGTTTCAGGCTGTAACATGGTAATTCCCAGGCAGCCACATATGTAATATAATTGATGTATACAACTAGCAGAGCTTAAAAAATATATATATATTATTAAAGCATTAAAAAAACAAAACAAAACAAACAAACAAACAACGAACAGTGAAAAACATAAAACTGGTGCCATATTAAACTCTGTTTCTAGGGTCACTTTTGTGGCCCTTCTCTTAACACACTCCAAGAGGTCTCTGTCTCTCCTGTACCCAGGAATACACATCTGGATGCAGTATTCCAGGTGAGGTTTCACCAGCACAGAGTAGAGGAGCAAGATCATCTTCACCCTACTAGCCACACTTCTTTTGATGCGGCCCAGTTGGCTTTCTGGGCTGTGAGGGTACACTGTTGGCTCATGTTTGGCTTGCCATCCATCAGTACTCCTGAAAATGGAATAACTGAAAAGTGTGCAAATTTGATGACAGTCTGCAGACTTCATTCTTTGTTTTATGAGCATCCTCAAAGTGATTCTATATCTGTGAATAGGATAAACGATGAGTATTTGCAAGAGGTATTGAATACGGAGGGGAAAAGCAACAACAACTAAAAAAGAAGCAGAAATTTTCCAAGCAGATTCATAAACCTCTGTGCCCTGTTTCACCTGCAGTAGGAATATAGGGCTAATGAGGACCCAGTCAAATATGTGTGAGACAAGTTATTCTCATTCTATTCTCCTGTAGACTGGCTGTGTTACAGGTAACATACAATGACCTACCCTCTGTAATGCTGGAGAAATATAAAGAAATGTATCTGAAGAACTGGCAGATTGAAAGTTTTGAGAAAGTATAGGTTATCTCCTTAATTTCCTCAGAAAAAAAAAAAATTCTTAGGCTACCATTGCAACTTAGGTTTGACTTATGCTTTGATAGAATTCAATTATGAAATTTATCACCTTACATTTGTCTGCTTATGAAGTATTATCTTCAAATAATTCCAGCTAATGATAAGCATTCTGTATTGTTTCACCTATACAAGTGACAGAAAGGTGGCCTCTAAAATGTGTTAATTCCACATGAGAGGAACATGTTTTCTTCTGGTCAACCGCACATACTTGTCTAGAATTTCAGTATGCAATCCACATTCTCCTTTCAAGTCATACTGGAGAATTGAAACACCTTTTAACTCCCAGGATCCCTCTGTTGACTCTGGTCATAAGTTAATGTGTTTTGTGGAATTGGTTTTGCCTACTGATTCAACAGCTATTTTTCCACTAAGGAGTAGAAAAAGGTAGTTCTAACAGTAGGAATCCAAGTATGTTGTCCTTGGAATTGCTAAGAAATTATAGGCTGGAATAGAACTAAGTTTTATGATAGCCCCCACAATGAGAACGTTTTGTCTAAGCCTAAAATATGTGATGTTTCCTGAGTTTCCAATGAAGGAATAGCTGCAAATGTGAAGCTACTGCTGTGAAGTTTTGTGTCACAGCCTCTATCTCGCTGAAAAACTAAGGTAAAATGCCCTAATTGTCCTCAGTAGCAGTTCAACAATCCAGTTCTCAGGAAAGAGCAACAAAAATATATCTCAGCAACTATGATTCTTAAGGCTGTTTCAGTTACAGCCATTGACATTTTAACCATAGATGCTTTGTTCCATGAGTAAGAAAATATGACTTAAAATTACTAAAAGAAGAGAGATTTTAATTTAAATGATTTTAATTTTATCTGAAGATAAATTACAAAACAGGAACAAACCAAAGAATGATCTGACAAGCTGGAGCACAACATGTACCTTATTTCCACATTTTGTCATGGTTTGTAATTTAGAGCGCTGTAGATAATTGAAAAAGAATGCGCAGATGATAATTAATTTTATTTAAAATTAGTCCAATCTGGTTCTCTATGAATAAAAGTAGCAGTTTATAAATTGGTAAGTATGAATAATTCTAACACAGTCTTTTAAAAAACAATGAAATTATTGTAAGGAGAAAAAAAAATCAATGAATGGTCTTACAGTAAGCAAATTAATGAATACCAACTATCTTAAATACAGAATTAAATACCATTATTTTTGTACGCTGATGCTAGCTCATATCTCTTCTTTCAGAATGTAAGATATTTGCTAATTAACAGGGAGACGTGTTACAGTCTTATATTAAAACAGCATTTCAGCATCCTTTTATAATCATTGCAAGAAAATGTCAAGCAGATTCTTCATCAGAACTTTACAGCTGAATCTAAATTAAATATATTGAAGTTCTTGTGATGTTTCTGTCTTAGTTGGGGCACTGCTCCTTTTTGAACTTGCCTATCTGTAGAAGATGCTTGAAAAAATTGCAGAATACTGAAGAAGGGGGCAGAGAGAAAGATACTTCCTCAATTTTATAATTCCCTCATTGTCAAAATTTCATTGACCACAAACTGACGTAAATAATGTCATAGGCTGGCTTGTGAATACTTTCAGTTCCTGGTGAGTGGTCTGCACCAACAAATTCAATAATGCTATAGTTGTCCTTTGCATGGTACATACACTGTCTTTGTGATGAAATGTTCTCAGAGAAGCTTTAAAATGTAGATTTTATTTTGTCTTTTACTTGTTTTATTATTATTATAAGTATTATTATTGATAACAATTCTTTGGCTTCATGGAGTTTTAATAGGAGTGAAATTGCATTTCAAAAAATTGGACATATTATTTGTATAAAACTTTTTCTGAACTTAGTATAGGATTTTGAATATAAAATGTTCCTTAAAGTCAGTTTGCATTTGTATGGCAGAAGACATGAGTATTTCTCCTTAATGGTACAGCCCGTGTTTTTTTCAACCTATGGAGAAGACTTGGACAAAATATGAGAGCTGCTCCAAAAGTAATGCCTCTTATTTTATGATGTTGGTAGCATGGCAGTAGAGACAGAGTCTCCCCACCAACATTATGTTACATTTTGTTGCTGTATGACAGATGGCAGAAGAGGGGCAGTCTGACAAAATAGCATCTGACATGAAAGCACATATTAAGCGAAGATTTGTCATTGAATTCCTCCATGCAGAAAAAAAAATGACATCCATTGACATTCATTGACATTTGCTGCATAAAAATGCAGACCAAACAGTGGATGTGGTGGGTTGTGCATTTCAGCAGTGGCAGCAGTTGGTCACCCCCACTGGTACAGACAGAGGTTTATGAACATGCAGGATCGTGCTAGAACTCGAAAAATGGCATAGGTAATGGTTTTGACTGTGTTTAAAAATAATGTTTTATAGTTGAGACCATGTTTTATCTAATATTGTTTTTGTGCTCTTTTGTATCTGTTGTAGTTTCCATGCAAGTAAATAGGAAGCATTACTTTCAGAGTGACTTACCATCTGTAAAGACATGACCTGGTTCATAATTAGTATTAGAAGAAGAAACAAGAAATCTAACTGCTTCTGTACTCTGTAAGCACTGAAGAACCTTCCATACATATTCATTTTTTCTCTGACTTCCACTGCTTTCATACTATACAGTTGTAATGTTTTCAATGGAGGAATTATTTATTTGTTTACTTAGAATGCACATGAGATCATATAAAGTAAAATCTAATTAATATCTAGGAAATCTTTATTTCATATTAATAGTGCTACTTTATTCTGTCTTAAAAAGAGGATATAGTTTCTTTCTTTTCATATGCTCTTTCACTTTAATTTAGAATATAGGTGATGAAAAAAAAGCATTTAAGACATGCTTATCTAATTGTTTTCTGTCCAGCTCTACTGTCGATATTAACTATTGTGAATACTAGAAACAGTTATGACTCTAATTACAATTTTAAATAACTAACTATATCTAAAGTCAAGTTATAATGATGTAATTTTCTCAAGCAGGGCAAATACATTGTGCATTAATTCTTTTCATGAATTATACATGAGCCTTTATGGATGACTTGCTGTACTTTGGACAACCCAGGAGAATAAGGAAAAATACTGTAACCAGATTTCTGCAGGGGAAAAGCAATAAGGTTCAGATTAGTGATCACTCTTTTTAGCATTGACATTCCCGCTTCATAACCACATACTAAAATGTGCTTTGTAACTGAAGTTGTTTTTTCCCTTGTATATTAAATAAATGTTGGTTTCTTCTTTTACTTAATGCCCTTGTTTTTGTTTCTATATGTTTATTCCAAGCTTTTTGAAACTTGCTTTGAGGAAAGGACATTCTCTTTAAGAGGACTCTGAAAAGCTGAGGAAATAACATATAAAATGTTTAAAAGCATAAATCCTGGAAATAGTCACAAGAGACATATACAGATCTAAAAACTGTAGATCAAGATGAAGGAACTGTGCTGACAGTTGGTTCAGTGATAGAACTTTTGACTTCAAAATGCATAATATTAAGGATCAAATATCTCAGATATCCACTAATTCAAGTTAAGTTTGTACATACATTTTTTTCCTTTAGTATCTCTAGATACTAAGCCAAAATCTCCCAGTTTTTCACATGCTTACGTCCTTAACACTTACTTGATAGATGCCAAGGAAGGCAATATGGAGCAGGTGACTGTGACCTCAAGGAGGGCACAGCCATGGACAGCCCCACAGAAAAGGGTCCAGGCTGAAGCTGCGGCCCGTGGAGGGGAAAATTCAGGGACTTGTGCTGGAGCATTTCCTAAAGGATGGACCCTGTGGTATAGAGCAGTGCTTGGAGAGTGGCAGCCTGTAGGAAGTCCATGCAGCATCAGTTTAGGAAGGACAGCATCCCCTCGGAGGGACCAATGGAGCAGTGGCAGAGAATGACCATGAAGAAGCAGCAGAGATGAAGCATTATGGGCTGACGGCAGTCCCATTCCTTGTTATTCTGCACCACTCAGGGGAGGAGGTAGAGAAGGATGAATGGTGGGAAGGTGTTTTTAGTTTGCTTTTAGTTCTTACTCTTCTAATCTTTTAATAATACTCATTAAATTGCATTAATCTCTACAGAGAGAGTGTTTACCTGTGACATTAACTGGTGGCTGATCTCCCTGTCCTTATTTCAACTCTCAAGCCCTTTTTCATTATATTTTCTCCTCCTTTTCCTGTGAGGAGGGGAAATTAGAGATACGTGGTGGAGCTTAGCTAGTTATTTGTGTGAAACTGCTACAGTAAGTGACGAAGGGTCATTGTAATTCCACAAAGAGGCAGATACTAATGCTCTAAATTGATAAATAAATGCCAAAGTTTGTTCTCCCGTGGAGACGATGATTTTACTTTGGTTAAAGAAATGAAAATCAGCAATTAAAACCAATTTCTTTTGCTGTCTTCATACTGACATCCAGGTTCATAGGAGAAATTTAAAGAAAATAACTTTTTTTGTTATTTCTTCAGACTCAGTAATAAAAGAAAATAAATAATAAAGCAGGAGAAAGGATGATTTTGCATGATTTCTTCAGTTATCCTCATAATTATCCCTAGAAGTTTTTGATTATCGACAAATATCCTTCAAGAATTAGATGGTGAATAAGCAGTATCTACTGACATTGCAACAAGTAAAAAAGGTGAACAACAATGACAAGGAAATGAAGAAAGTATGGTGTTTAATATGGTTCAAAACATATTTCTCTTAAAATATTTCAAAAATACGTAAAGTAGGATTAAATGCATTTATCCACATTTTTATTATACAGTTTGAGATTAGAGAAACTAGAGTTCCTAACATTTCCCAGGACAGTCACCTTGTAATACAGATGCTAAAAATTAGCAAAAAATAGGAAAATTACTATGATTTTATGATTCTATGATTTATCTTAACAATACCAATGATTGTTCAGCATATTACCCAATGTCCTTATCAACACATAAAAATATTTTTTGAAATTTACTAATTTTACCCATTTTACACTAATGATGAGAAATCTCCATGGTTTAGAAACTTGCTGTAACATATATTCTTTAAAATTAGGATATTTCAGGATAAATGAGAAATTTAAAATCATAATAGCAAAGCAAAAAATTGTGTATTTCAAACTTCTATTTGACATTACCATTTGAGGAAACAATGATAAATCTTCAGACTCAGAAAAAATTCTTTTTTTCTTTCTTTCTTCCTTCCTTTCTCCCTTTCTCCCTTCCTCCCTTCCTCCCTCTCCTAAGAGGAAAATTTAATTTATAATGAGGACTCAGTGAGCTTTCTTTCCTCTTTGCTGAATAATCTTTACTCTTCAGTTTTGTACAGTGTCTGCTGAGACTGTCTTGCATTTTTATATAGGAAAAATCTAAACAACGTAAGGTCACTACCTGCAGGTGTTGTAGGGAACATGTAAAAAAACCTTGGCATCTGCTTTGTATGCTTTTTTTTTTTTTTTTTTTTTTTTTTTT
>NW_024884253.1:4891825-4912473 GCF_019232065.1 Centrocercus urophasianus
TTTTTTTTTTTTTTTTTTTTTTTTTTTTTGCATCCACATGCACTCCTTTTTGCAATTCAAATTCTCAGTCTTCGACGAAAGTATCATTAAGTTCTTATACCAGATATAGAATATAATACTTTCTCAAGTTAGGAAACCCCAAACCCAATTCAAATGTTGTTAGTATAGCTAACTTTTTTGGAATATATCTTTTAATTATAGACTCATTCTACAGTTAGGACTGAATTTATTCTATCATTCATTAAAGATGGGCAGACGCTGAGAAGCTGAAATGGAAATTCAGTTTCAAACAACAGAGTTTCAATTCAACTCTGAAATGAAGTCAGAGATTCTTTCAAAAAACATATATCTAACTTAAATTTTCCTTTTTTTTTTTTTTTTTAAATCATTAGAAAGCTAGTCTCAACTTCCAGTATTCCAGCCCACCTCTACTGTTCTTTCCCAACCACTGTATTCATGCAATAATCTTAATGTGTAAAGGGCTTCATGCTCTAAGAACAAGTGACTTAGTCTACCTTGTGCCCAATGGGGTGCAGGAAATTCAGGACATGCCACAGTGACGTCATGGTTTACTCTTTCCACTTTCTTTGGCTTTGGATGGTTCTTATTGTGGTTTCATATGACTACTTTCCAGAATTTCGTATGTCTTACTTTTACTGTTTGTTTCTAAAATGAAAAAGGAATAAATTCTGTATAAAGACTAAAATTAGAGATGGTGGTATGTTTCCACATAACAATGAGGAAGAAATTGTATCAGAAACATACAACAAAATAAACATACGTGAATTTCTTCAGACTTAAAAATAAAGGGCTGTATTCATCCTTCCTACATTTTGAAATCCAGCCAAAGTGCATAAACTGAGGAGTGATACATTGTAGTCATTGTTTATGATCAACAGAAAACAAATGATGCTTCCATTGCTCAATTCCATCCCATCCCCAAGACTTGACATCACTTAGGCAATTAATGACCTTCCTAATTCTGTGGTTTTAAGGTAAGATTTTAATGTACCAACAGAAACCTACAACTTTTCTAAGGAGTACGTTAGGTGGACGAGAGAGATAGCAACACACTTATTTTTTTGGGTACCAGATGCATCTAAGTGTGAGTAGTAAAATCAACACTACTAAAATGCTGCAGGACTGTCAAATTATTGCACAATCTTTGTCAATAGTAAAATTCCCATGCTGAAATAAGGTAGTTATTTATACATGCAATTTTTACACCTAAAATGAAATAAAATATATATCGGAAATAAAGTTCTTGCACTTAAAGCAGTATATTTGCTAGGAATAACTCTTAAATGCACAGTAATACTGCATGAATGCAGCCTGCCTCCCCAGACTTTTTTGTCCTGCAATAAATATGTTGAGTAAACGAAAAGTGGGTGACAAAACTGCCCTTTTGGGGATACTATCGCCATTTGCCTCTAGCTAACAAGGAATGGAGACAAGGAGAGCATAAGACTTCTAATAAATCACTATTAAATCTTGTTTATTTTGATCTATCAACATAGCAAGCTATACTTGCCATTCTTGCTCTAGAAACAACATGGAGAAATCTTTCCTCATGAACATATTTTAAATGTAAGTACAGCAAGATCTTTTTTTAAAAAAATTTGTTTTTTATCAGCAGGAGTGCTGAAAGGGCTAAAAGCAATAAGCCAAAGTGGGAAGGGTGTTGTGCTAATCTGAACTACTTCAGTTTATTTCAGTGGCATAATACGTTTTTTCATTTTATTTCATCACTTTATCTTTTTCCCATTTATGAAAAGCAAAAATCCCTGTTGGTAGTTTCTCATGTCATGAATAAATATTTTTATTGTTATTAGTTAACTATTAACGTACAAAGCACTCCAGAAGATATGAAAGGAATAATCCTGCTTAAAAGAGCTTAAGGAATTATTTGTACATCTAGGGACCCAGCAGATGTGTAAACATGGGTTTTCCATCCCAGAAATATAGATTATTTAATTTAAAACACTAATGTTTTTCTGTTACTGGCAGTTATTGCAAAGTTCATGTTAACCAGTAAACTGTTTAACCTCTTAGTTCATCTTTTTGTTAATAAACCACTTATTTCAGAGAGTTTTAGTGATTACTTTTGAGTTCACATGATGGAATATTTCACCAGCTGCTTTATAAAACGAAGAAAACCCCCTCAAAATAAAGAGGAAGCATTCAAGTTCAATCTAAGATATCTTAATGATAAAGATGAATGGTGAGGGACCGGAATTTTTTAGACTCAATTTATTCCCTAAATACATTAAAAAGCAGAAAATAACAACAAAATAACTGTGTTGCTTTTCCTTACTTTATTTTCCTGATTGTTTTTCTTTGCTTTTGGTTGTTTTTTTTTCTCCCCATTTTCATTTTCTTCATACACAACTATCTATCTTCATGTGTCTCAACTTCATTAAGCCTGAGGAAGCTTGAGCAATATTGCAGCTTTGAATTAATGATGGCATGTTGCTTAACAAAGAAGCAGACATATTTTTAATGATGACATATAGCTGAAAATGTACAGCATTTCACACAACATCTGAAAGTTTGAAATCATGGCAGAACTTCAATAATTTGAAAGGACCAAGTTCAGCCCTGCAAAGGTCCACTTTCAAATGCTCTGTACAGCTTCTGTGCTACTATTATCATATCTGATATGCATCATTACTTTTCTGATGCTGCAGTTCAGCATTTAATTGAGTGTTGTGTCAATCAGCAAGAAATACAGGGAAATACATCTTCCTCCATTTCCTTCCAACTGATCCATTAGAACTTGAAGGTTTGAAAACAAGGAGGAGGAACCTCCATTCAATAATTAAACATTTTTATACCACTCATGATATTTTTAGGCTAAGTATTTGGTTAATACTAATAATTTAAGAAAAGAGAACATTAATAGTACGTGACGAGAAGTAAAAATGAAAGCAAGATTTAATGCTACCATCTTTAGAGAGGATAGTTTTGCCATTTAAAAAGAACAGTAAAAGAGAAAAAATATTTTTCAGCATTTACTCTCTCAGTGTAGGAATCTTGACACAGAGATCAGTTTTTTAAGTAAATACTGAGGGGAGAAAAGTGGTAGAGGGAATCCCATATGTCAAACAGTCTCATAAAAAATAGTGTCAGAACTTCAAAATGCAGTTTTAACAGCAATTCTTGTATTATCTAATGTTTTTTTACAAGGCAAATAAATGGCTTTATTTGCTGAGTAGCCATCAGACAATCTTCTAAGATTTTGCTTTTACAATGAAGAAAAATGAAGGTATGTCAGCTCATGACAAGAGATATCTTTCCATTAAGAATGGGAATAGCCACCAAAATTTCTTAATGAGGATGATCCTTAATGGTTGAGAAAGTGGTATCACTTCTATTTTCCCCTCAAATAACATCAGTGGGATATTATTATATTATATTATATTATATTATATTATATTATATTATAGTATAGTATAGTATAGTATATTTATTATATTATATATATTATATTATATCATATTATATTATATTTATATCATATCATATCATATTATATGGCTTCATCAAATAGAATCTCTGTTTCATCATGAAACTCTATACTGCTTTCCATTACATAATATAGACATTCTACAAGAAACTCATAAAAATATTCAAAGTCTATCCAAGAATACACAAAGCCTTCAACTTTATTTTTTTTTCATTTAGAAGCCTGTATCGTGTTATATTTTCCTCTGAACATTTCCCAAACTGTTTAAGACTCCAAAGAACAAAAGAGATCAAAATATATCTTATTCCCAAAGCACAGTGTATAGCTGAAATCATGTAAGCCTCTCAGTGGGTTTAACCAGTTAGTATCTCTGATTTAACAATAGAAACCAACAAATTTGAGATTTTTATGTATGTACTAAGACAGCAGACTTATTTTATTTGCAATTTTCTTATGAAGATGATCTCTGGGGGAAGAGAATGACGATAGAATAGAACCATGGAATCACAGAATCATAGAATCATAGAATGTTTTGAGTTGGAAGGGACCTTTAAGATCATCTAGTTCTAACCCTCCTGGTATGGGCAGAGACACCACCCTTTAGACCAGGTTGCTCAGAGGCCCATCCAGCCAGGCTCGAATGCTGGTAATAGCAGTAAATTCTTTTATGGAATAACTCGGAGTGGGAATTTAGTGATGGCTTTGTTTAAAATACAAAAAACAAAAAACAAACAAAAGGTAGAAGTATGCAATGACCGTCCTCCCGGCAGTGTCCCCTTGAGCAATAAGGCAGGATATCATGTCCTTCTCTGCAGTCTTTTTGGTCCAATGACCTGTCCCAACCCCTGTATATGCGTGGAAATGATTAGAAGGCTCTGCAAATTGTTGAAAAAAATATATTTAGCGATTAGCAGAGTACAGACTTACTACATGTCAACATGATATATTCCTCTTAAATTCCGTCCATAAGAAGGAATTTTCTCCCTCTGTCACTTCCCTTCTCCACCACTTGCTTCAGCTCTCCTGAAGGCATTTGGATATCTCTTCCTCTCTGTGCTACTTGCATTTTCCCAGTATGCTCTCAGCAAAATCTCAGTAACAACTGCTTTCTGAAGGTCTGCTGTACATCGCCTTACAGGATGTTTTCTGTGGGAATGAAAATCAGTTATCCAAAAATCAAATGGTGAAGAAAATAAACAAATGATTAACTTTTTACTTGAAGATATTTTTATTTGAAAATCCAAATTTTATATATTTTTAGTTCTGTTGAATGCTATTTCCAGCATCTAGACATCCACTGTCTTGAAATCTATGGAAATTATGAGCATGGGAATATTCATTCTTGTATTGATTTGAGTTGAAACTGACCAATTATTAAGAAAAAGCCGTGGGATCAGATTGGAATATAGATTATGTTTGGACAGACAGATATATCAGGTGATCTGATAGAATATCTTTCTTCACAAAAACCTTTTAAATCATAGCTGTTCCTGGTGATTTATGGGCAGGCTTTAGAAGCATTGTCAGCCAACATTCTTATTATGTGCCCCGCTTTGGGACACCTAGCTCTGTGAACATATGGTAAAGGGATCCTAGGTCCATGTCAGGCTCCAGAGACCACAGCATTGATTTTTGTGGCTGTATGCTGTATGACTTAATCTAGCTCATAACTACTTTGTAGCAACAAGGCACTCAAATATCTAAAAAACCATTCAAAGAAACAAACAAAACCGAAAACCAAACCAAACAGACAACATCAACAAAAAAGTCAGTTCTATCTCATATTTTGGATTCCAGCGTTAGGAATAAGTAAAAGTTCTCACCTTTTAATCACACTTGTCCCATTAAGAGAGTTTATAAGACCCTTAAAAATCAAAGAAAATTTTTCTTTTGATGATCTTGAAGGCACAAGAACAGGCTGTCCCTGAGTGCCGTAAGGCGAGCTGCAGGGGAAGGCGTCCAGTGTGGATGAGCCGGGAATTACTGCTGAGACTCAAGGAGAAAAAGAGAGTCTACATCCTCTGGAAGAAGGGACAGGCTGCTCGGGGAGATTACAAAGAAGTAGCTAAGGTATGCAGGGAAGAAGTTAGGAGGGCGAAAGCCCAACTTGAGCTCAGGTTGGCCTCTGCAGTAAAAGACAACAAAAAATCCTTTTATAAATATATCAATGGGAAAAGAAGAATCAAAGATAATTCTCATCCTATACTTGATGCAGCAGGGAACGTGGTCACTGAGGACAAGGAGAGGGCTGAGATCCTCAATGCCTTCTTTACATCTGCCTTTAATAGTCAGATCAGTTATCCTCTGGGCTTTTTATGCTCCGATCTGGAAGTCTGGGACACAGCACAGAATATGCCCCCAGCAATTCCAGTGGAGACAGTCAGAGAGCTCCTCTGTCTGGACTGTCACAAGTCCATGGGACCGGATGGGCTGCACCCTCGGGTGCTGAGGGAGCTAGCGGGGGTGATTGCTGAGCCCCTTTCGGCCATCTATCAACTCTCCTGGTTAACTGGTGAGATCCCAGAGGATTGGAGGCTTGCTGATGTGACTCCCATCTTCAAGAAGGGCCGCAGGGAGGATCCGGGGAACTATAGGCCTGTCAGCCTTACCTCAGTCCCAGGAAGGTTATGGAGCAAATCATCTTGGACGAGATTGCACAGCATGTACGCAGTGTCCAGGGGATCAGACCAAGCCAGCACGGGTTTGTGAAAGGCAGGTCGTGCTTGACCAACCTCATCTCTTTCTACGACTGGGTGACTAGTCTGATAGATGAGGGAAGGGCTGTTGATGTAGTCTTCCTAGACTTCAGCAAAGCCTTTGACACGGTCCCTCACAGGCTTCTTCTGGGGAAACTGGCTGCCCGTGGTCTGAACAGGTAAACACTTCTTTGGGTAAGGAACTGGCTACAGGGCCGTGCCCAGCGGGTCGTGGTGAATGGAGTGAAGTCCAGCTGGCGACCCGTTTCAAGTGGTGTCCCCCAGGGGTCGGTACTGGGGCCGATCTTGTTTAATATCTTTATTGATGACCTGGATGAGGGGATTGAGTGCACCCTCAGTAAGTTTGCAGATGATACCAAGGTGGGAGGTGGTGATCTGCCTGAGGGTAGGGAGGCCCTTCAGAGGGATTTAGACAGGCTGAACCGCTGGGCTGAGGTGAATGGGATGAAGTTCAACAAGGCCAAGTGTCGGGTCCTCCATTTTGGCCATAACAACCCCATGCAGCATTACAGGCTTGGGGATGAGTGGCTGGATGAGTGTGAAGAAGAGAAGGACCTGGGGGTGTTGGTTGATGCTCGGCTGAACATGAGCCGACAGTGTGCTCAGGTGGCCAAGAGGGCCAACGGCATCCTGGCCTGCATCAGAAATAGTGTGGCCAGCAGGAGCAGGGAGGTGATCATCCCCCTGTACTCAGCACTGGTGAGGCCGCACTTCGAGTATTGTGTTCAGTTTTGGGCCCCTCACTACAGGAAAGATGTTGAGATCCTGGAGTGTGTTCAGAGAAGGGCAACAAAACTGGTGAGGGGTCTGGAGCACAAACCTTATGAGGAGTGGCTGAGGGGAGCTGGGATTGTACAGTCTGGAGAAGAGGAGGCTCAGGGGAGACCTCATTGCACTGTACAACCTCCTGAAGGGAGGCTGTGGTGAAGAGGGATTTGGCCTCTTCTCCCAGGCAACGAGCAGGACACGGGGCAATGGCCGCAAGTTGTATCAGAGGAGGTTCAGGTTGGACATAAGGAAGAACTTCTTCTCTCAGAGAGTAGTCAGGCACTGGAATGGCCTGCCCAGGGAGGTGGTGGAGTCACCGTCCCTGGCAGTGTTCAAGACGCGTCTGGATGACGTGCTGCGTGATATGGTTTAGTACTAGTGGTGGCAATGGTGACGAGGAGACGGTTGGACTGGATGATCTTATAGGTCGTTTCCAACCTTGTGATTCTTGTGATTGTGATTGTGATTCTTGATCTTTATAGCCAATCCAACAACCTAAATCAGTTCATCTATCAAGCTACAAGCTATCTTGTTCACTAAATTTAACAAAATGCAGATCCAGTAATAGTCTTCCAAAATTTTGATGATGAGCTTAGATTGCATCTATGCTAGTATATAAAAATGGACAAGAAAATTTAGCCAGGCACTGGATCTTAATCATCTATATACTTAACTACAGAATGTTCCTTTCATGCTTTCGGCCCTTGCCTAACAGCAGTCTCCTAAATCTCTTTTCAAAATACAGTGACTTAATGCAGGCCAGTGATCTGTTCAGTTAGTAATCTACCTTGCCTGTGCCCCTATGGTTTCTGAAGCTAACTTAATATTGTATGCTATTAAAAATTAACATTATATAATTCCTGTAGAAGACCCCATAAGGGAAATAGCTGAATACATGGATCCCAGCAGAGATGAGATCTGGGAGAAAGGACCATATAACAAATAAGTTACCTTCTCAGTATAGCAAGAAGGAGATCACTTGAATTTCTTCCGTGTAGTAGACTGAGGAGATAGTACTTTAACTCCATTGTCTGAATCGTTGAGTGGTGGTTCAGTTTATAACTTATATGCTGCTGATGAAGATGAGACAGAGGCATCACCTTCTGGCCAACAGATTATTGAAAATTCAATTACTATGAATAAAATGAAACTGCTCAAGGTGAAGATGGAAAACATGAATCTAAGTAAAAAGTCCAAAAAAACTGTCAAGGTGAAACCTTGTCCTCCAACAGCTCCTCAACCATCCAGTGGCTTGGCAGCTGCTGCTCGCCACTGGTTTTTAAGAGTGCTCCCTCATATTGGACAGTCCTGCCTACCTCCTTCTGGGAATTCATATCCTTCAGAGTCTTCTCAAAATGCACTTACAGCACTGGCTTCTTTGGCCACGACTGGTAGAACAATGCCATCCTCAGCTAATGCATTTCTTAAGGAAGACAACACTTGGCAGAGCAATTCTTGGTCTCAGTCAGTTAGTAGCATCAGGTTACCACCCAAAATATCTCGTATTGAACTAGAAAATGCAAAAGTACCTACAAATAGTATTTTGACTCCTGTTTCATCTCTGCCTGCAAATTTGGAAAAAGTGTCTGAAAATGTGACTTCAATAACAGAGGAAGATTCTGTTTTTTATCTAACAAATGTAGAACCATGTGGAACAGAATAAAAACTTTTGTCTGAAACAGATACTTTTGCGTTGTTTACAGAAGCAAACACTACTGAACAGTGTAGCGAGAAACATGAGACAGGAAAAGTGAACTCGGTACTTGAAACTCGCTGATGGAGATGAAGAGTCTAAGGTTATAGAACAGCACAAAAAACTTATAAGTAAAATACTGTGTGTAGAATGTAGACCATTCTATTTAATCTGGACTAAGTGCTAGAGAAGTCCTGTTTATATTTCACAGTGAATTTACAGAGCACAGAAGAAACAAAGTGGAAGACTGGCTTAGTACAGTTAAAAGATAATCACTTGGAGTTCAAGCAAAAAGAGAATTTGAAGCAGGAGAGTTATTATTAAATATGTGAGAGAAAATTTAAAAAAAGGGAGCTGGAATGCCTAAGGAGAGAGAGCAGCAATCAGCAGCAAAGAAGTGGGAGGAAATGGAAGCACTAGAATTAGAGACATAGGACAAAGACACTCAGATGCTTGACAGGGAGCTTGAGCTTTATTTGAAAGATTGCGTGTGCCTTTTGTATCACTGAATATTATTTTTGTTTCATAGCTACCATGCTGCTTACCTAGTGGAACATTAATCAAATCAACAAAACAATGGTGAAAAAGAAAGAAATTGAGATTTTAAAATAACATGTTCCTTTCTTCAAGCCTCATTTTACCTTTTCTGAAAAATTTTTTATCGTAATAGCCTGTGGTTATTTAATGTATAGTAACATCCTATTAATGAAAAGGGTCACCACCGTTGTATAAAATGCACCCTCTCTTTCAAGTGTACACAACTCATATTCTCTTTCCAAGTTCCCATTTTCCGGTTAAAAGGCCATTAATGCACAGGCAGAATGGTAGCCTAGCTGCATGTGGAGAACAGAAGTGATTATTACAATTATATACATCTTATGCTTTGAGTATTTTTATGTGATACAAACTTTGAGAAATTAAGGGGAAATTAGGTAAAGATTTAACAGTTTATCAAACAACATCATTACTGGCATGGAAAAAATCCTGCTGTTACGATTGCCTTTAAACTAGATAGGGGCATTTTTTTTTTTTCCCTGAACACTTGAATGCTGTCTTCTTCCTGCTTATCCCTTTACTCTGAGTAAGATCTTTCATGTAACTTATAAAGCCACCATCTCTGAAACCCTATTTCAAAATCTGTCTGCACTAATGATACTGGAATTTCCTCTGAGACTATTATTATGTGTAGAAGAGGACACACAGCACCAACCATGACAACTAACAGATTTTACATCACCAGTGTGTATTATTGTACAGGTGACCTAACCTAGTGCATTTGTTCTACCAGCTAGTGCACTGGCAATGGTATTAGATAGTATTCAAAACAGAAGTGTACAGGAGCAACAAATCTGACATAATTACCATCCTATTGCACAGCTCCTTGTATTAAGATGATTGCTCCCCTTCCAACTTATAAGGAGAATCACTGTCAGTTTACTCTCATTCACAGATTGTTCAATTTTTTGGTGGTGTAACTGGAACTAAAACTTGTGGATTCACGGAACAAATTGCTGCCCTTTGGTACCTTCCAAAGCTCACCCTCTCAGGCCTTACCAAATTTCTTTACTCCATGTATTCCACTCTGCTATGCAGCTAGACCTGTTACTAGCATTTCCCAGAACCCACCTGGTTTCTGCTGACAACAGAACCACAAACAAATTTATCTCTAGGCTTTGACTCCATAATGAAAGCAGATTCTATTTTTCTTCAAGGAAACTCTTGAGGACTTTCACTAGTAGCCCAAAATGATCAGTGCTTTGCTTAGGAGAGGGTGCATGTGTGTGTTAATTACAAGTAATTAATCTTAATAGTCATGAATCATGCTGAGCAGTCTTGTTCCTTTATGAACAATGCATGTGGACTCCAGAAAAACCCAGTCCATTACACCTTAAGACATCTTTGTCATCTTAAGGAACAAAATACTAACTTCATACACAAATATTAACTGTCAAGCTTGTTAACTGAGTTCTTAAACACTATCTAAATGTAATGTTGGCAAAAGCAAAGATGCAGCCATGGATATTTTGCATGTGTCTTAATGAAATGTCCAAAATTCAGTTGAAGAACATGTCTTAGTTAAAAGAACAAGGCAGTCTCTCCAAGAAGTGCATACACTGTAGCTATGGAAGAAGACCTAACGTTTTTTAGATTAACTTGTAATATGAACTTCAACTACATTTTGTTCAATTTTTTACTGCCCTAAAAAAATGGGAAACTCAACAGTATTCATCTTATTCTCTTGGCGCTGCTTGCAGCTGCAGAAATTTCAGGTGAACTAATCTCTCTGAAATTCTTAAAGAGTCATGATTGTATCTGTGAGTTTTTCATGTGATGAGAGGGCAATGGAAGAGACAGATGATGATTTATTGAAGCATACAGATACTCTGATTCAGATTTTACAAAGTCTGAGCACTAGTTTTGAAAACTGTGCATAGAAGTTTGTTCTCTACTTTTATGAAGCTTCACTCAAAATTTGTGGAAGTTCATGAAAACAATTTTGTGTTCTTCCATGGGCTTTAAGTTTGAGCAATACAGTGTGGCTCCATTATTTTAAGGCACTGATATTATTTGTAGTCAGGATATGATCATAGTATTGAAACTTGAAATGGAACTCTTGAAAGTTGTTCAGGCAAATCACGGATCTCTTCTCTGGGAGGAGATGCTTTTACATCACATTTATGTCCTCATAACATCTCAGCAGTGAATGGAGAGAACAGAAAAAATAAAGAGAATTGGTGCACAAAAATGTAATATGATGCTGAGAGGAAACATATTCTCTCAGCTTTTCTCCTCATTTGAATAAAGGCATCTATTTTCTACAATTTACAGAATTCCCAGACTCCTGAACTGAGGTAGAAAGCTTGGTAGAGTTGCTGCTATTCTGCCTTAATCTTGGCTTTCAACCTATTTTATGAGCAGCATTATAAAAATCTGCATGGCATTAACTGCCTTTGTAGCAGACATGTATCTAGAAACAATGGTTTAGCTGAGAAGAGGGCTGTTGTTTCTTTTATCTTCACCTAGTGCTGAGAACTGCCAAAACATAGGGATTATAATACACAAGTGTAAAAAGCAACCATTGACCCACAATCATTATCTTAGATAATGAGTATCAGAGATGGACAGATCACATATTGCACTGATAATACTCCACAGTCTCTGAAGATTTGCCCATGTGTCTATGAAAATAAACAACTATCACTCTTCTGGGAATCTCTCACCTATCTTCACTATTCAGAGTTACTGGTTTAGCAATACCTATTTTATGGTGATTTTTAAAGCACGTTTTGAAAATGCACTACCCATACAGCTATCAGTAATTTACAGCAGAAACGTGTACTGGTATCTCCTTCTTAGTAGTACTTCTTTCTATCACTGAAACAGCCAAGGACTGTAAAAATAAAAACAGAAAAATGCTCAAGACTGCTTATAGAATAATTTCCAGGGTGGCATATGTATTTACACCATATCTTTCCAAGCACAGTTGGAAGGTAAGCTGTATTACCAACTTCATGTATTTGCAGGACCATAGAAGAAGAGGAACAGTGCTGTAGATTTTAGAACACCATTATTGGTGTTCCGTCCCTTAAGGAGAGCAGAAAGAAAAGGGAAATAAGCACTCAGGATGGAAGATGTAAAGTCTCTTAAGACCTGTCACTATTAAATATGCTTACTCATGTTTCTCAGCATGTCCAGGCATATTCTCTAGCCCTTGGAAGCCAGGCTGCCCATATGTTCCATAACAACCATTTTAAAATACAGGTTTACTTACCAGGCAAGATTTCCCAGTCTCTCTGATCTCTCACACCATTAGGTTCATTTAAAATGACATTTAATTAAATGAACAAGGACTGACTTTGTTTCTCCATGGGAGTGGGGGTATATGCAGTATCTTGATGAGTTGTTAAAAAGAAAGAAAGAAAAAAAAAGAAACAGTGGTGGTCAGAAAATAATTACTTTTTATACCTTTTCAGACATAAGCTCCTTTCCCAGACGTTATGAGACACTTGTTTTAACCATGCTTACTACATGCAAGCTTAAAAAGTCCCTCCCCAGCTTTCCCGTAGGCCCCTTCAGGTACTGGAAGGCTGCTATATGGTGTCCCCACAGCCTTCTCTTTTCCAGACTGAAGAGCCCCAGTTCTCTCAACTTGCCCTTATAATCAGTTAGCAATTAATAATCAAAGTCTTCTTTGCATGTTTTCAGCTTAGATCAAAGAGAAACTACTTGGATTGTTTTGAATATCTTTATTCAGAAAAGTACAAAGCAAGCATATTTTAACCTGTCTGTTATTTCTGATGCCACACAGGAAAACCAAAAAATGTTTTATTTCAGGACATGAAGTTGGAAGTTCCTTTTCATTCCTTCTTCACCTGATGATGTCCAACATAGAACAGTCAAAATAATGACAAGAATAGATACAACACATTTTCTGCAGACCTGCCATTGACAATTGGTTCCATGCAGTCGGATTATGCGCAGACAAAATCACAAATGAGTCTGAGATGTAAGAATTTGGCTTCTCTGAATGCATGAAAATAACATTTAGATCTATTCATCATATATTTTTATGCTGCCTTTAACCAAAATTCCTGTAGAAAAGCTAAGAAGAAGCAGCAAAAAAGAACGTTCACCTGCAATTGGTTTTCCAATTAAAAACACGGTAGGCACTATCAATTTAAAACCATCTGTATTCCAACCTATGTCTTTGGAAAACAGAACATAAAGTAATATGACAGAAAAATGTATGTTTTCATCAGTTGAAATGGCAGTTTCTAATATCACTAAGGAGACACCACTGAATTTAGGGCTAACTACAATATTCATTTCAAATCCAGCAGAACCTATGGTCCTTGCATTTGGCTTACCTATGATACTTCCTTGAATTATTTTGTACAACAGTTTGACTTTCTTGTTTGTCTTCTATAATAACAACTGAGCCAAAGTAAACCATTTCAGAAGCTTCAGATAGGAAAAAATGGTGCACAAAACAAGGGAAAAATTAAAATAGGAGCCCACCCTAGAAGAATTACAGTATTCATGTGAGAAAGAAAAGTTTTAAAGATGAACACTTAGGCCACCATGGCATAAGATTCTTCCTGGAACCTGTGACCTCTGGCTAGAAAAACAAAAGTGTAAGCCAAAAAAACTTATTTCATTGATGTTATTGCACTTTTAAAAGCCCACATTCTGCCTTCAGGAAATATGCAAGTACCTTTAGTTCTGAATTCATACTATTCTGTGCTATATCTTAGAATCAACTGTGCATGACTTTGCTAAAACGTCTAATGATTCGATTGCAGCAATTCACCCTCCAGTTATTTTTTATGGTTTTTAAGAAATAGAGAAATACGCTTTATTGTTATATTTAAGTCTTTATTTTTAAAGAAAAGAAGAATTTGGAAAATTCAATTTAAAGGCAAAATCAATGCAAATTAAGCAATAGTGCAAAGCATATCACTGGAAGTGAATTATCATTGCTTATTCACTTTTGACTGCGTAATGCCAAAGTTTCATCATTCACTGGTGCAGAAAAAGACAGTGAGCAGCAGGCCTGTAGAGTTCCTGCTGGAGTAATACTTTTTTTCTATAAATGAAAGCTGAAGATAACCCAATGATGGCCCACAGTCATCTGAGTTTATTGCACCAAAGAAGTATTTAAGTTTGATGCAAAGGAAACAGTCAGAACTGGTTGATCTGAATAAAAGTTTTTTACAATAAGGGTGATGAAGCACCAAAACAAGTTGCCCAGAGAGGTTGTGGATGCCCCATCCATGGAGGCATTTCAAAAGAAAAATGTTCTTATTCATAATAAACAATGGGAAGGTCAAAGGTTAAATAGAGTAAAATTGTCCTTTCCATTCAATTTTCAGCATTATATGTAATACATATACACTATATAATTGCTTATAAAAATTAAATATTTGTATCTATAAACTCTCAGACAATTTTTATTTATATGTACACATACCAATCTTTTTTTTTTTCCCTAATAACATTCATTAATCAATCAAATCAGTTTAGATGAGATGGATGGATGCTGTTGTGGTAGGTAGGTAATTCTCTGTGAAGATGGAGAGCTAGATAAGTTCTTAAGATTGGGGAATTGGGGCCGTCAGCTTTCAGGAGCAGACAAGCTTAACATGCTACCTGAGTCACTAGGAGAAAGTGCTACATCTTTCAAGTGAACTTGTGAATAATGCTTGTGTAGCATAGAAAAGTTAAGCATGGATAAAATACACTGGTCCTGAAGCTGAATGGAACAGTGGAGTTTATCAGCAGTAGGCAACAAAACTTGCAGCTGAACAGGTTGAGAGCAAAGTTAAATGCTCCCAGTGTTGAACTATATATTAGCTTGCTTGAGTGAACAGAATCTGATATTAACAAATACTAAACCTTCATTTCACTGCTTAAAAGCATTTAGAGATACTTAATTTATCCTGGACTCAAGATATTTATACTGGGGGTTGGAGATTGATGATCTTTAAGGTCATTTTCAACATAAGCCATTATTTGATTCTATGATTTATATTCTGGGAAGCTACTTAGATGTAAGCAAATTAGGTTCAGACCATTCTTGAACAACTTCCTTCAAAGTCCATTTGGACCCAAGCATTTGTTTTGTGTAAAACATTTGCATGGAAGTTTCATATTTCACTTGTTGCATTTGCTTTTGGTGGTAGCCTTGGCGGGTAGTCATGAATATCAGGAAAGCACACAAGCTTGAAAAAGATTAACGTTTCTTGAAAGATCAGGAAGGTGATTCCACTTGCCTACTTTACAGGCTCTTTATGCAAAATAAGTGTCCATAGTGTGTTTTAAGTATCCATGTGGGATCTGCAGATATGAAACAGGATCTACAGGAGTCAAATCCTCCTCAAGCACATCTGTGGGCTAGTGGTTATGTTAAGGCATCTCCAAATTTTCTATATACTGCTCAGGATAAGCAGGCTTCCTTTTTGTGTAGCAGTACACGGTCACACTGAACATTTTGATGAAAATATTTAATAGAAATACTTTGTGTTTTTTGAACAACTCTGATCATGCAGTTAACAAATTAATTTCTCCAATACTATTTACAACTGGTCACTGAATGTCTTCATACCAAGTCTTGCTTTAATTAACACTCCTGGAATATGTCACAAAAGGGAATATTTGGAACATACAAAGCAAACAATAAATAGAAAAATATTTGCCACATGATTTCTCTCTCCAGCAGATAAATTCAGGAAGCTGAAAGTACTGTTTTCACAAACAGTATGTTGTAAAAATGTAGATATATACATGCTTATACTTTGGTTCTTTGTGAAATGCAATGTTCATAAATATTATTTGCTAATGAATTCTGATGGATTTAATGAGTGGAAGTATTTGATCTCATTACTTTTTTTCTTCTAGGATCACCATCCTTGTAAAGGCTATAGACTTTTCCACTGCTCACTATTTTATTAAATAAGCTCAATCCCTAGGTCATTTTTTTTGTTTTAAGTTTAGTCTTAGTTCTTTATTTTAACTTCAGTCTGTATAATTCTATAAAAAAAACTGTGGGGGAAAAACAAAACAAAACAAAAAAACCTCTAGGGTGATGTGAAATAAACAATTGATTGAGTAGACACACAACTGAGGCCAATGAAAATTTTGGTTAATCAGAGAAAGGTAATACATAGAAGAGCACTTTAATCCTGAGACACATTATGTGGTTCTCAGGAAACTGAAATGGCAATGTTTTCCTGCTGGAGAAATGTTAGCATTCCCAGTTGATTAGCTTACAAAAAGCAATCTTCTTTTATTGGCAGCATAGCTCAATTAAGGAAAGAGAAAGTTAAGATGTTGAAATTACAGACAGAAGATGTCACTGACATGTTTGAAACCCATTATCAAAAGCATCTGTATTATAATACATCTGCATGCACACTTTGCTAAAGGAAATTACATCACCTGAAAGCAGATAGAACTCAACAGCATCAGCTGTAAGTCAGGAGGTTCAGCTCAGGCTTTGCAGTTTCTCAAGCTGGACAAGCTCTATCTGCTGCTCTTAGGCCACTTCTTCCTATTTCATTCTAAAAAATTACACGAGGTGGATAGCTCAGAAAATTTGGGCTATATGAAAGTATCTAGGACAGTATGAAGTACCTTGGTGAACCTTACTCACCTTCAGTCAAGAGGGCAATTTGTTCATATGTTCTGTCAAACTTGTTGCATTTCTATAGGTTACTTGACTGTCAAAAAAAAGCCGATGTTTCTTATATGTTCATGCACGAGCACTTGAATCAACAGACTCCCTTTTATTCAGCCAAAAGAGACAGAAACCTCAGAATAGCAGGTGGAATCTGAATGATGGACTAAGAATACCCATGCCTTTTCACTGATTTTTACTTAAAAGGAAGAAAGTTCATCTGGTGGGTGAAGATCTACATTTGGACAAATCACTTGTGGCTTCCATCATCGTCAGTAGTCAATTCATAAAGTAATTGGTGTATAAGATATAATCCATCTTCTAAAGTTTACTTTTTTTCAACAGAATTTCATCTAAGTTGCAATGGCTGTGTTGTCAGCACGTACGGCAACAGGCTGTTGACAAGATCTATAATAACTATGATGATATCCCAAATAATTAACTCAATCTATTAATCTACTTTACCGATGTATAAGGACTTCTGACAAGGATAAGAAAGATGCAGAGCTCTTAGAACAGGTCTAGAGGAGGGCCACTAAGATGATCAGAGAGCTGGAGCACTTCTCCAATGAAGAAAGGTTGAGGGAACTGGGCTTATTTAGCTTGTAGAAGAGAAGGCTCCAGGGAGACTTCATTGTGGACTTCTAATACTTGAAGGGAGCAAATAAACTGGAGGGACAATAGCTGTTTACGAGTCTGGATAGTGACATGACAAGGGGTTGGAATGGTTTTAAACTAAGACAGAGGAGGTTTAGGTTATATATTATGAGGAAGTTTTTCACATTGAAGGTGGTGAAGCACTGGAACAGGTTGCCCAAGGAGGTTGCGGATGCCCCATCCCTGAAGACATTCAAGGCCAGACTGGACATGGCTTTGGGCAGCCTGGTCTGGTGGTTGGTGAGCCTGCTTGTGGCCGGGGGGTTGAAACTAGTTAATCACTGTGGTGATACCCAGGCCGTTCTATGATTCTATCTATGATTCTATGATTCTATGATTCTATGATTCTATGACTTATTTGATTTCCCAAGAAATGAGTTTTACTTTTTTGTAAAGGGTATCTGAGAATCCACACAAAGACAACACATGATATACAAGACTCTGGAACACCACCTGATGGTTAAAGTGACAGTGCCCTAAGTGTCTAAAATGGCACTAAATGAACATGTGTAAATAGTTTGAGTTCTCTACTAAAGTTGCAGAGATTAACTATCATATTTAGGCTCCTAAATTCAGCAAAATAAGCCATTGTGACATTGATGAACAATACAAATCATTCATCATTTCATTTGTAGAAATTGTTTATATTAGGAGTTAGAAAGTCAGTTATTCTTTTAATCTAAGGAAAAAGATTCTGGAAGCCTCTTCTTTCACTGGCCAGTACATCTTACATGACAGCTTACTTTTCTGTTGGAGTATAAATACTGCACTCTTACACCACCACAGGAAAGGAGCAGTGCTGTAATGCTCTTAATGTGCAAAGCAGATGAACAGAAATTATGCATTAAAAAGAGCATGGCCAGCAGGTCGAGGGAGGTGATCCTCCCCCTCTACTCTGCCCTGGTGAGGCCTCATCTAAAGTACTGCGTCCAGTTCTGGGCTCCCCAGTACAAAAAAGACAGGGATCTCTTGGAAAGAGTCCAGCGGAGGGCCACAAAGATGGTGAAGGGCCTGGAGCATCTCTCCTATGAAGAAAGGCTGAGTGAACTGGGTCTGTTCAGCCTTGAGAAAAGAAGACTGAGAGGGGACCTGATCCAGGTCTATAAATATCTAAGGTGTGGGGGGCAGAATGGCGAGAATGGACTCTTTTCAGTGGTGAATGGAGACAGGACAAGGGGAAACGGCTGGAAACTGCAGCATAGGAAGTTCCACACAAATGTGCACAAGAACTTCTCTACATTGAGTGTGATGGAGCACTGGAACAGGCTGCCCAGGGAGGTGGTGGAGTCTCCTTCTCTGGAGATGTTCAAGACCTGCCTGGATGCCTACCTGTGCGACCTGCTGTAGGGAACCTGCTTTGGCAGGGGGGTTGGACTCGATGATCTCTGGAAGTCCCTTCCAACCCCTACGATTCTGTGATTCTGTAATTCTGTGAAATCCCCAGTACAGGTTTGGCTTTGGAGCTGTCTTTGGAGCTGATATTTAATACTGTTACATGATTTTGATTACATCACTGAGAAGTGTTAAATAAAAGGAAGGAAAATACTTCATTTTTTATCATTCTGGGAGGTTGTTTCCCTAATACAGAGAGACCAAAAAGAATTCCACCATTTGGAATGTAGATATTTTTGAACAAAGAATGTCAGAAGGTTGGCATCATCTTGAACAGAAAGGAATAGGATTTGAAAGGTAGACGAATCTAGGAAAACTTTATACAGATACCTCTGCAGATGGGATTTATTGGAGAACATGAGAATTAATAAAACATTAAAGTGGCTTCATTCTTGCCAGTTACTTTAATGATGGGAAAATAAAACAACATAACAGGGAAACATGTCCATATTTATATTGTTTGTGCTGCCACTAGACAGGACACATTCATATTTTGCTCTCCATTCTTCAAATCAAGTTTAGTTTTAATACCTCTATTTCAACGCAAAGAAAGATGGTTACACACTCACACTGAATTTTTTACATCCTCTCAGCTGCCAGCTGTCCTGCTAGAGGAGTGCTCTGTTTTGACAGTTGCGAGGAACAATTGTTGCAAATGAATTTTCTCCAGTTTTTTAAATCAGTCAATAAAGTAGTTACTAATTTACTAGAAATATTCCATGTTCTAATCTGCCCTGCAGTTCTTTTTGCTATGTAACATAGTATTAACATTCTTCATAATGAAACACAAAAAGAGATGAATATCATCTATTCTTTGTCTCTTGAAATCAGAATATATTGTAGCAATAAGAAAAATTTATTTTTCTAAACCAAGGAAAGCAGGTGATTGGTCATTAGGAGTACCATTTCTTATTTAAAATGTCTTTTTTTAACTGTTGTTCTGTTAAGAAAACAAAATTACATCTTCAGCATCTCCTTCGGTGATTGTAACTTTCTCAAGATTTCTCCCTCTAAATTCAGAGCATCTGTGAAGAAAATAGAAGACATACTGTGAACTGGTTCACTACTATTAAAATCAGTAACACCAGTAATCCTGCACTCAGCTCTGTATTTTGAAGAATTCTTCAGAAAAATGAGTTTTGCATTAAGCATCTGCTGAACCTCATGTTCTTCTGTAGCTACAAGTTGCTCAAAAATGACTCATTTAGAAATTATTTGGATGTGTAGTTTTAAATGACTGAAAATTAGATATAAGATATGTGGCTGTAGTATAAGGAAGTTTGAATATTCTTCCCTTAATCTGGGTTTTCAAGTACCATATATGATACTCTTGTCTTACATCATACTCAGTAAGAAGAGAGTCAGTCCTTCAATAGCTGAGCAGAACAGATGTGTGGTTTTAAATGACTGAAAATTATATTTCTTCACTGTAGATTAAACATCCTCGCACTGCTTGTTAATTGTACTTGTTCATTTGCTTGATTGACTACACATTTAAATTGTCTTCTTGCTTAAGAAGTGGATATCCTGAAATGAGGCAGTCTCAGAGATTATTAGTGTGCTGATGTGTGGTCTTCTGCAGTACAACATGCTTGGAAATATTATGCAGAATGAGAACAGGAAAAAAGAAAAAAAAAAGAATAAAAAGCAATGTTGCTTCACACAGACAGAAACTAGGTAGTATAAAACAAAGGATATCTTATGACAAGTGCAGAAAATTTACACCCTCCTCCTGATCCTGTATTTCCATGAAAGGAAGGGAGGGGAGGGGAGGGGAGG
>NW_024884253.1:4912585-4998227 GCF_019232065.1 Centrocercus urophasianus
GAGGAGAGGAGAGGAGAGGAGAGGAGAGGAAAGGAAAGGAAAGGAAAGGAAAGGAAAGGAAAGGAAAGGAAAGGAAAGGAAAGGAAAGGAAAGGAAATGAAAGGAAAGGAAAGGAAAGGAAAGGAAAGGAAAGGAAAGGAAAGGAAAGGAAAGGAAAGGAAAGGAAAGGAAAGGAAAGGAAAGGAAAGGAAAGGAAAGGAAAGGAAAGGAAAGGAAACAATTTATACATTTCCAATGTTTTAAAATTCACTTTGTGTCACAAAGAGATCGTATTAACTCTGAAGTCCACTAAGAGAAGCATACATTCCACAGGATGTATCTATCTGAAAATAGACAAGTTGCTTTTTGTTTTGTTTGGTTTGGTTTGGTTTGGTTTTTTTTTGATACTTTGATACTTTGTCAAGTCAAGGAACAGTTAATGCAGAGTGTCTTCTTCATAGATTTTTCAAGGTCACTCCATTCAAGGCTGGTAACAGAAGGTAGGGGTAATGGTGATGTAGTCTCTTCCAAAAAAAAACATCACTGTCCACTGGGGAGTCAAGATATCTCAAAAAGTCTAATGGCATCTTGACAGCTGTTCTAGAGAACTTCCCTCTTCCTCCTTCCTTCCCCTTTCCTTTCCACTTCAAAGTACAGCAGTGACATGACAGAAGGCTGGACTTGTAAGTATTAAGCAGCCAACCTGTGGTTCCTTTTACTATTTCTTAAAAATCCTTTCTGCTTCTAGGTTTCACACAGTGCTGTCAGAATTTCAGTCTGAATGGAATAAGAACAAATTCAGTTGATTCCCTTGTGGCCATCTAGAATGTGATTCCTGCAGAGTTATTCACAGATTAGTTAGTGTCCTCTATGGAACCTCTAAATCCTGTATAGGTTGGTGCCACTTATTCCTGGGTTAAATCTATGCTCTCAGCAGCTAATACTGACACATCTCAGTATAGCTTTCATTCATTTAGGAACTTCGGTAACTACTAAGGGAATTAGCAAGTGATCAGAAACAAAACAGATCTCAGAAGGGCTCTGATTCATCCTTCAGAAACTTGCACAATTCCTCTGCATTTATTTTGACAGAACATAGACTTCTTGCAGGCAGTAAAGCTCTGTGGGTATCCTGGATATTTTTGCACTGTATGAAGCAGCAGGTAAAGAGAGACAAAGTCATACTTACGAGATTTGTTTAAAGAGAGCTCAGCTATTAACTTAAAATGTGACATATGTTCAAGCCTCTAATCCTTTGCTCCCTGATGAGAGCATCACCAATAGATACAAAAAGGACAAAGAATGGTGAGGGAATTCAAAAGGAAAGAATAAAGATGTATGCTTTACTGCACAAGACAGAATGAATGCATGAATGCCTTTTTAGTATATGAAATGAATGCAGAGCTTTACTCATCACAGGCTTTGAGATGAGGAATTGATTTCCTTGCAGCAACATTATTGATGCTCCCTGGATTTAAACTTGGCCTGGCCCCACATATCACTAACATGTTTACACTGTCAAATTCACAAGGCCATGTTATGGAATATTTAGGCTTCTTGATTTAGATTTTCTGAAGTTCTGTGGTTCTCTATTCTAGGCAATCTTGGAGGTATTTAAATTCTCTATCCTCATACTGCAAAATTATTAAAAAGGAACAAAACTAAAACCTCACAATGTTGCTTGTCATTTGTTTCTCATTAGTTCAGAACTTTTACACCTTTTTGTTGTCATGCTACAGAGGTATAAAACTCACAGAGGAAGACAATAACAGCAATATAACGTCTAAATCAAAACGTTAGAATGTTCTAAGATGTCAATGATATTGTGTATTTCTGTACTATTTATATCTATTTCTTAGAAGTAGTAATCACAGCATAAGCAAACACATGACACACACGAAGTTATGCCCGCCCATTTGTCAGGACGTGTGGTCTGCAAGCACACTCCTCTTCCGGAAGGGAGGGCCCTTATTTAGATACATCTCTTTTTGGAGTTACAGCTGTTCCTGCTTAATCCAGACCTATTCTTGTCACTAGAGTCTTCTAATGCACACACTAGTGAGAAAGTACACTCTGTCTTCATGTGCAAACAACCCATGTCAGCCTCCAAATTACCATAGGAATTTTGAAATGGCATCAAGGTCTGCAACCAAACAGGATTTCTGTGGTGGAATTCACGGCAACACGAAGTAATATGACCTCTGGTGTGCACGTTCTGGTGTCTTTAAAGAATGTTTTGGCTTCTCAAACAAAAAAAAAATAATCGTCTAGGCTATTTGACATTCAGCTGCTGCTCTTAAAGGACAGGGATCTACCATTTGTACTGAGTTATGTCTAGCAGCCTAACATGGATGTACTAAGGCATCTCTGACTATACTGGGAGCTTGGACATCTAAAGCAGATGCAGACTGCATTCACAGATATGACAACATGTAAGAGAATTCCACTCGTTTAGCAAAATTTAATCTCTGTTCCCAACCTTTTTTACCCTTTCTGACTTCTCTGCACCCATATATATCATACTGCATGAATACAATTTCCTTATTCTTAGTACCTCTGTAAGTTCTGATAGATAAGGGGAAAAATTGCAGGTGGTTTTGATTGCCTCTTTAGATCTTTTGATCTGAAGGAGCCTCAAAACATATTGAACCATTAATGCAGTTACATGAAAAAATCAAACTTAAACACAGGCAAAGAAAGTTTTTAGGCTGACATGCCTTACTTGAATGTTTGAAAGGATACAAATATTCTTTTGCTGCCTTTAGAGATGACATTGCAAAATGTAAAATAATTCTTTAATAAAGTAAGAGTTTTTGTTTTTGCGTTTTCAGGAACAGATCTTTACAATGGAACCATAAATCAGTGTGGTTAATGATTAAAGACGGGAAAGTTTTATGCATTTGAAAACAGCGCCCTATCAGAAAATATCTGCAGGTGTTTCATGTACACAATTCATTAATGTTTATGCACTATTTCATAGTATCTTATATATATATAATATTAATGTGTAATTTGTTTCTTAAGAATAATGCTTAGCACTTGTAGACAAGCATTACATAACCTGATCATCATTAATTTTCCTCTCTAGATTAAGCAGATTTTTCCAAAGAAAATAAGACATGAGATAAAATGGTGCAACAGCAGTAGAAGATGAGTTAATTTCTTGAATATCTGTAAACATCAACATTCTATTAACTGTCAGTTTTGTTTTGGATTTGGCATAGATGTGCAGAGGTTAGTTTTAATGTTTGACATTAGTTTTATTTTTTATAGCTCTATTGGCTTCATTGGATTACAAAGCTGTGGACTTCAATATGTTTTGATTCTTAACCCTTTAAATACTGAACCAAACTCATTCCTGTTAGGATTTTCCAATTTCAACAGCATTAATTTCAGCAGGGTGAATGATTACACCCGCACTGTGACTGTGAATAGCTTTGACCTAATGTGCATAACCTTGTACTCATTTCCAAAAATATAAATTCCACTATTTTGTCCGATGCTCTGAGGATTACATAGACATTTAAGTGAATTATACATTCAGAAACAGAGAAGTTGATGCTGTTTGTGCAGCTCTGTCATTTTCAAACTGGTGTTTAGACAGGCTAAGAGAGAGATGTTAGTCGTATCATCTGCTGTTTGCCAGTTTGAGCTTTCAAATGACTGATCATTATGATTAAGCCTTTTTTTCATAAAATGAAAAGAATTTTATGTTCTGTTTTACAGCAACAAGAATAAGAGAAAATGGAATTTCTTGCTATTTGAGGATGGTCTTTCTCAGTGTCTGAAGAACTCTAAGCCACCCGCACTCCAGATCTGAATGAATACTTCAGCAGCATTTTGAAAAGGTTTTTGACCAACTACTAAGAAGAAGAGCAGCATAGTGAAGATAACTCAGAAAGGACTTTAAAAAGATGTCAAGAAGTTCAGGGAATGTTAGAGAAAAAAGGAAAAAAAGAAAAACCTACCAACATTTAAACAAGGAAGTTTAATATGCTGAAGTCAGCTAAATTATTCAGTGGAAGCTGTCAGAAGAATTCATGATTTACAACAAGAAATTGTTTTAAAAGGTAAAAAATAAAAAATAAAAATAGTAAAGAGAGAAAGAAAGAAAGACAGAAAGACAGAAAGAAAGAAAAATAACGAAAGAACGAACGAAAGAACGAAAGAAAGAACGAAAGAACGAAAGAACGAAAGAACGAAAGAACGAAAGAACGAAAGAACGAACGAAAGAAAGAAAGAAAGAAAGAAAGAAAGAAAGAAAGAAAGAAAGAAAGAAAGAAAGAAAGGAAAAAAGGAAAGAAAATACAGGCAACAAAAGGATAAAATGTCACCTAAGCAACAGAAGATCCAGGTTGCAGCTCTCAGAGATAAAGATGACAAATACGTCACTGACAACAGTAATCAAGAAAGAACTGAAAAAATTCAATCAAGGTCTGGTTAATAAGAAAATATTTGCTGCTGAACACTGATAGTGCTGTATCAGACAGGAGAAGGTGGTGCCATGGTGAGAAGGATGGTAACGAGCTGTTAAATTTATATTTTTGTGTACAAAAATTATGAAAAGTAAATGAGGATAATGTGGGGTAATTTAAAAGTTGTACAGAAGTTATTGATAATGTGAGAGTATTTTCCCTTTAGAAAAATTATTACTTTATATTTTCTGAAGTCCTTAGAGAAACAGTGAACCAAGATAAAGCTTGGTCCTCAGGGCACGAAGTGAACATATCTTCCATTACTTAAGAATATGAAAGATCTGCAGTAATTTTGCATATATGTTGGTGTTCCCATCCCTCTGTGAGGACAGGTGAAACAGTTTTGCACATTTCCATTAAACAAGCTTTCAAGGTTAAAAATCATTTCAAACCCCAGGCAAGAGATTTCATCATTAGTTGATTTTTGCTTTCTGTGAGGATGTGATCCTGGGATCTTAATATGATTAACCTCATTAAGTTTCCAAAACGGGCATTCAGATCTCAGTCCAAGCTGTGTGAAGGAAATGGCTTACTATAATGGCTGATTGTAACGTCTGATTTGAAGGTTTCCATTTCTTGAAGTGCTGTTATATTTTAATTAAAAAAAAAAAATCAAAAAAAAAATCAAAAATATCTCTCAAATTATGTTTTATTTTTGAAGCCACAGGAAGTGTTCACATTCATTTCATCTGTAGCTCAGTGAAGGAATTGAGTGATACAGCCCTCCACTTCATACCTGAAGCTTAGTGAACACATACAAAGTTAAAAGAAGGCAGATGACACCCTGAAATTTTTAATCAGATGAAACTTCTATACCTCGGTGAAGAGTTTGTTAAGGTTAGGACTGCAGGATTCTACTCAGCTGCATCACTGGATCTGTGAACTTTGCTTAGCTTCAGGCCAATTCAAGTTCAGAGGCATAAAGGTACTGCAGAGACTTCACTGCAGATAACCTGAGGCCACGTCTTGGAGGTTTTCCTCCTTTCTTTCTCAGCTCACATGCAGGCAAACTACCAACTCTGGGAACTGACTGCTTAAGTGAAGGCATCGGGGAGAGATTCAAAGATGAGTTTCATGGAGTGCAGTGGGACCTTTGCTGGAGGGGATTTCAACATTCACTTCAAAAGTAAAAAGAATAGATAAAAAATTTTAGCTTCATGTGAAGCTGTTTATTTGAATATTAATGCAGATGATTAAAGCATTATCATGTTGTGTCCTACACAAACGTATCGCACTCTTTTCCATAAGGCTAACACTGTAGTTTAATGCTACAGATAAGTGATGTATGGAAAATGTTTATTATGCTGTAAGCAATTACAGCAGTCTTAGCTCTTGTCCCATGACAGAGTTAAAGTCAATGCACTTAGTGTGCTTGCAGTTCAACTAGAAAAAAAGTGCTTATATCATACAGTTTATTAAAATGTTAGCATTATGAGAACAATTATAGTGATAAAATTATGCATATACAGAGTGTCTAGATGAAACTAAAATGTTCCCCTGAATGAAATAGTGCATAAAAGGTTTTAAAATGATGCTCAAAATTTAAATAAGAGGAAATTCACAGAATCACAGAAATGTATTCTTTTTTTTAAAAAAGTGACAACTGGAGGTTTTAGCTTTCTTCAGAATCTGAATTTTAGTTTTCTGAGTGATATTTTAGAGTTGTTTGAGAAAGATTTTTTGTTGAACTTCATAGTATTCAACTACGTACTGCAGGACGCAATCAGAGTTTGTGAGGTTGTTCTGCATCATTGAACACACAGACTTGCCCCAAGGGGAACCAAGTGTATCTTTTGAGTGGGATTTCAATATTGTTACTGGAATTGATCAGGGAATGCCAGAACGTCTGGCATTTCAGCGCTGTAGGATATGACATACTTACAATATGTGCCAGAAATGGGTAGTTTGGATAAGTCTATCTGCACTTAATAAAGTTAAGGGCAAAATATTTTCATGACAATTACAAAATAACAGAGAAATATTGCTAGCTGCCATGAGTGATATCAACAGCTTCTGAAAGAATCAAGAGCACAGAAAAACATATTCTAACACAGACATTGAATCTGAATGACACAAACCCACACAAATGGAAAATGAGTTTTTCTATAAAAGCAGTACCAAAGCCAGTCCTAGCAGAGTGAACATTGCGTGATATGTTGGGAAAGGAGAATAGGGACATGCAAAATGATTATCCCTTCTTGAGCTGAAATCAGAGTAGGACTAACCTCAATTTTTCTCATTTGAAATTATAAACCTAATGATTGGTGGTTAAGCACCAAAATGGCTTACAGTACTATCTGCTTTCTGCTTTCTTGACCAATCTGGAGGCCTTCTATGATGGAGTGACGGCACTGCTGGACAAGGGAAAGGCGACCGATATCATTTATCTGGACTTGAGCAAGGACTTTGACATAGCCCCACACCACATCCTTATCTCCAAATTGGAGGGATGTGGATTTGATGGGTGGACCACCCAATGGATAAGAAATTGGTTGAAAGGCCATAGACAGAGGATGGTCATCAATGGCTCTATGTCCAGGTTGAGGCCAGTAACAACCAGCATCCCCCAGGGATCTGTCTTGGGACCGGTGCTCTTTAACATCTTTATCAATGATATCGATGATGGAATCGAGTGCACCCTCAGCAAGTTTGCTGATGACACCAAGCTGAGTGGTGCAGTTGACACAGTGGAAGGAAAGGGAGGTGATTGTCCTCCTCTACTCTGCTCTTGTGAGGCCCCATCTGAAATACTGCGTCCAAGTGTGGAGCCCCCAGTACAGAAAAGACATAGAGCTGTTGGAGAGGGTCCAGAGGAGGGCCATGAAGATGATTAGGGGACTGGAGCACCTCCCCTATGAGGACAGGCTGAGAGAGCTGGGCTTGTTCAGCTTGGAGAAGAGAAGGCTATGGATTGACCTAATTGCAGCCTTTCAATACCTAAAGAGAGCCTACAAACAGGAGGGGAATTAATTCTTTGAAAGGGTTGATAACTGCAGGATGGGGGGAAATGGTTTTAAGTTGAGGGAGGGAAGATTTAGATTGGATGTCAGGGGAAGTTCTTTACAGAGAGAGTGGTGAGGTACTGGAATAGGCTGCCCAGAGAGATTGTGGGTGCCCCGTCCTTGGAGGTGTTCAAAGACAGATTGGATGGGGCCCTGGGCAGCCTGGTCTAGTATTAAATGTGGAGGTTGGTGGCCCTGCATGTGGCAGGGAGGCTGGAGCTTGATGATCCTTGAGGTCCCATACAACCCTTTGATTCTGTGATTCAGCCCTCTGCAGATTTCTCACCAGGCGTATTTACATTGGAACTACACAATTGTGCTTTACTGACTGATAGTCTTTCTCAGTGGTTCCTACATGTAAAAAATGCAGTCGTTGTTAATTAGCTAGCTGGTGGAGAGCAACTAAGAACTGTTGAACTGTTACTTGAAAACATATGAAACGGCATATTTCAGCAACCAGAGCTCACAACAATGAACATGCAACTTCGTGGCCAGAGTTAATTGGATCCAAGAGGAAGCAGGGAACTTTCCCAGGAAGTTTTCATTGACTCATCTCTACTGGTTTGGGGATCGCAGCATCTTTTTAACAGTCTATGCTGAGCTGTCTAGACTTACCAATTTTTTTTTTTTTTTTTTAGCATTAAATTTATTGTTCGTGTCAATATGACATGGATGTAAGACTGTCATTAAAAGATAATTACAAGGAATTTCTTTATCTCATACTCTTTTGAGAGGGATGATAATTGCTAATAAAAGTAATTGCTATTACTTGTATTTTAAAATATAATCACATAGCAGGAATACTTGACTACCATTTACTTTCACAATTCATGCGATAATCATATAACTAAATTAGAAATGGATGAGGTGGTCAGTGAAGATTAAATCCAAATTTACACTCTCTGATGCAGGACTGTCTGAAGAAGTATATCTGATGCAAGGCATGTCTTTCAGCTTCTGACTATAGGCAGGTGACGAAATGAGCAAGGTGGTTGTTCATGCTGTCCCGCTCCAATTTATAGGAGGGAGATGAGGTTCTTTAATATCTGTATACCCGGTGTAAGATTAAGAAACAACGGTTCATATGTTGTTCCATCCAATTTATTACTAAGACCTAATCAGGGAGACGGGGAAGGGAAGGAGTGCGATAGAAAAGATGGAAAAGAAGCAGGAGTTGCGTAAAGCGGGGATAGTCACCAGCAGGATCCAGCAGCGGTCCCGTTGCACGGTGTTTGAAGGTCCCGGGCAGAACGCAGCAGGAGACGGGAAGCAGCAGCGTGGCCGGCCTTGGGCAGCAGGCAAGTAGACGAGGAGCCAATTCTTGAAGCAGCAACAGCGGTCAGGCAGCAGGCTCAGGAGAGTTCAACAGTATGCAGGAATCCCCTCAATCTTCAGGAATCCTTCCATCTTCAGGAATTCCTCTCTCTCTGTTCTTCTTCATGAGGAATCTGTTGTCAGAAACCTGCCGTTCTTCATGAGGAATCTGTTGTCAGAAACCTATCCTCGTGGTTTTCAGTTCCTCTTTTATCCTCCATGTTCTCCTGCCTACGTGACAAGGATGGGCCTTGAGCAAGAGTCACTGAGTACCCCCTGAGATGGCCCATCATCCTGAGATAGGTCCACACAAAGGAGCACTTCACAGCTATTTAGCTGCAGTTCATCTCTCTCTAGTCGCCCCTGGCCTTGCCCATCTCTGTTCCCCCAGACAAAGGATTTCACAACCTTTGCCTAGGGCTTGCCTGGACTCGTCCATCTGTCTCCTTAAGACAAAGGTTTTCACGTCCTTGCTCGGGACTTGTCTGGACTTGAACAAGTCCATCGGTGTTCCCAGCAAACTTTGAGACACAGACGTTGACAGAATAATATCTTACACATGCTGCCAGTGGTAACTAGTGATGGGTATGACTGGAGTTCAAAAAGCATTTGGACAATGCTCTGAGGCACAGTTTTTGAATTGTGGGTGATCCTTTGTGGGGCCAGGAGTTGATCTCAATTATCCTTCTGCATCTCTTCCAACTCAGGATATTGAGTGGTTCTATGATTCTACTGCCATATTTATAGTAGAGTAGAGCAGCCCTCCGTACCTGTGTATCCATAAGGAAGTTGATGCATGCCCATTGCTGCCATAATGCCTTCCCTCTTCTTCCAGAGTTCCCTGATACCAACTGTTCCACCACGTTAGGATGATCTGAGGGTTGTTTGCATTGACAGGGCTCAACAAAATAGCAGATACATTTCTCCCACATAAATAAATAAGAAAAGAAAATGCATGATTTATCCGTACCATAGAAAGTTGTTCTGAATAATGTGTTAAATAATAATGTGAATGTGTTCAATACAGTGTAATTTGTTATCTGAATTTGAAGTTTGAGTATTTAAGTGCCGCACATACAGAGTATCTTCTACTTGCTGTTGTTAGAATTATAGAATAGCAGAGTATCCCAAGTTGAAATTAATGAAATTTAATGTATTTTTATACATGTACAAAAAATGAATATTATGTAGCTCCATCATACACAATTTCTTTATATATTCTCATTGTATTTGTCCCCTTCAGAAGATGATATATATATAACAGTGTATGTGTATGCATATGTTAGGTCATTCTGTTTAGGGAGAAAGAAAGAAGTGAACTACTCATTTCCTTGATGAGCCAAGAGTGAGGGATTCTGAGCACTCGTCTAATCCTGTAGGGAGCAGGGGAGCAAACCTCTTTCCTTATAATGTTGCTGTGGTTCTTCACAGGCAGTTTTGAGCTGGATTATACTTGGTGCCTTTGTTAATGATCTGGAAGACAGAGCTCATTAATTCACCTTGCAGATGACACTAGGTTGGAAAGAGTTGCAAAAATACAATGTGAGAAAAGAGGATAGCAGAAGGGGCCTAAAAAGAAGATTATAAAGAGAAGCAGGAAATGAGATTCAGACAGGGAAAATGCATTTGTGGGAAAGAAACATCTCAGAACTCAGCTGAAGCTGGGGAGTAATTTAAAGTCTGATTAAAAACCTCTTGACATTAGTGGAAAAGATGCACGCTGATTTTAATGGGCCTTGAAACTGATGTCTTTTAAAGCACTCTGAGTTCCTTGAATGAAAGAGGCAATATACGGCAGACCTGATACCACTGGGGAGAATTTGCAGTGTGTATTGGTAGCAGAAAGAGCCAAAGAAGCACTTACAGAGATATTTAGGACTCTGAAAGTAAGGACAACATTTTAACTCCTTCATACCCATGTTTCTTGTAGCCATTGAGGCAAATGATTTCTTAGAGGAACTCAAGATGCTTCAGTTGTATTTACCAAAATCCGCCAAAAGAGTTACATTTAGCACTCTGATGTTGTTTGAAATGCTTTTTAATAGGGTTGGAAAGACACAACTAGGAGCAGCATTTCAGTGGTGTGTAGCGTATGTTGCAAAATACCTATTTAGACTTGCAACAAACTTTGTAGACTAAGGATGAAATATTAAGAGCCCCTGTCTAAAGAAAATCTTATTTGGAAGAATCCCCCCATGCAATTTACTAAGTGGACAAGACAGTCAGCAAAGTTGTACATCTGAAGTAGCAGCTATTCATCCACATACTTTGAACACTTGATCCTTTCATTTTTAATTCAAGCATGTCTACAAAGTATGAAAATCATCTTCAATATTAATAAAACCACCATTTCACATAGTTGCCTGTGAAAGCTAATTAAAGCTCATTTATTAATTTTAATTGCGCTACATGCTGAGGCATTAATGAAGCAACCTAAAAATGCCATTTTAGAAGCTAGCGTGACCACTATTAGCAGGCTATATTCACATGCATGTTGGATGTATTTAGCATCTCTGTACAGAACAGCTTTTTCACTTAGTAGACAAGATCCACTGAAAAGCAGTTTTGAAATATGCATTTGTTTTATCACATTTCTCAAAATGTCTTTTATATAAATCTATTTATCTGAATTAAGTGTCTTATACTCTTTTCTTTCATTTTTACCTTTACTCTTATAATTATCCTTCCTTATTTTTTTTTTTCTCCACAAAAGAAAAAAATAAAACAGAATGAAGAAAAAAAAATGTTTGAAAAAGAAAATGAAATAAAAGCATTTGAAAAATGAGCATTATATACTCAATGCAAAAGAAACAAGGAACAACATACTATATTTCTTTCTTGCTAAACAAAGCTCTTTTGTTAAGTTTTAATTAACAAGAAATAACATACAAACCTACAGATATAAGCTTTTAAAATCTGTTTTATAACTGGAGAAGTGAGATTGTACACTGATGTTTCAGCTCACTGAATCCAAACAATTATAAAAGACAATGAAAGTACAAGTGAAAATGAAGAATTTTACTGTTTGTAAGTGTAGTAAAAAATGTGCCTATATTATCTCTGAGGCTTTCATATATCATAGAATCATAGAATCATATCATGTTTTGGGTTGGAAGGGACATTTAAGATCATCTAGTTCCAACCCCCATGCTATAGGCATGGACTCCCTCTAGACCTCCCTCTAGACCAGGTTGTTCAAAGCCCCATCCAGCCTAGCCTTGAATGCCAGGGCAATGAAATAAGGGGGAATTCACAACCTCTTCGGGCAACCTGTTCCAGTGTCTCACCTTCACAGTAAAGAATTTCTTCCTAATATCTAGCCTAAATCTCCCTCTTGCAGTTTAAAGCCATTTCCCCTCGTCTTGTTTATGATGGAGTTACAGCATCAATGTATAAAGGAAGAGCAACTGACATCATCTACCTGGACTTCTGCAAAGCATTTGACACTGTCCCACGTGCCATTTTGGTTGCCACCACATTTTTTAGGCATGACTTGCCGTTGATGAAGCCATGTTGGTTACCACCAATTGCCTCATCTTTATTTTCCAAGGTCTTAGCAAGGTCTTCAGGAGGATCTGCTCCAGGTTCTTGCCAGGCACAGAGGTGAGACTGACTGGCCTGCAGCTCCCTGGATCTTCTTGAAAATGGGGGTTATGTTTCCCTTTTTCCAATCAATGGGAACTTCACCAGACTGCCATGACCTTTTAAATATGATGGATAGTGGCTTGGCAACCACATCCACATGTTCTCTCAGAATCTGTGGATGAATCTCACAGGTCCCATGGACTTGTGCACTTTCAAGTTTTATAGATGGTCTTGAACTTGATCTTCACTTACAGTGGGCATATCTTCCTTCTCCCAGTTCCGACCTTAGCTTTCTACAACTTGGATGGTGCAGGTAGAGAACTTGCCTGTACAGGCTGAGGCAGAAAAGTCAATAGAGCACCTCAGCTTCCTCAGTATCCCTGGTAACCATGTATCCAGTTTCTTTCTGGAGAGGGCCCACCTCTTTCTTTTATCACTCACGTACCTGTAAATTTTGTTCTTGTTCCTCTTTATGTACCAGGCTAGATTTAATTCTATCTAAGTTTCTTGTTTCACCATGTTTCTTGTGGGCTGGCCATAGCTTTTTCTTTAAAATCTGCATCCTGCAAATGGCAAATACTTGACTGAAAGCTGTGTAGCTAGCACTGCTTCACAGAGGTCAGTACTGTGTCTAGTTTTGTTCACCATCTTCATCAGTATCCTGTATGAAGGGATAAAGTGTACCTTCAGCAACCTTGCTGATGATACAAAGATGAGAAGAGTGACTGACACACCAGAAAGCTGTGCTACCATTCAGAGAGGTCTGGAAAGACTGGAGAGTTGGGTGGAGAGGAACCTTACGATATTCAACAAGGGCAAGTAAGGGTTCTAAAACTGGGAAGGAGTAACTCCTTGCATTGGTACAGGTTAGGGAATGACCTGTTAGAGCTCTGAGGAGAAGGATCTGGGTGTCTTGGTGAAAAACAGGTTGGCCATGACTCAGCAGGCCAATGGTATCCTGAAGTGCATTAAAAAGAGTGTGGCCAGCAGAGCAATGGAGGTTCTCTTCACCCTCTACTCTGTCCTTGTGAGGCCACATATTCAGTTCTGGGCTCCTCACTTCAAGAAAGACAGAAACTGCAGGAGAGACTCCAGCAGAGGGTCACAGAAATGATTAGAAGCCTGAAGCATCTCCTTTATGAAGTAAGTCTGAGACACCAGGGACAGTTTAGCCTCAAGAAGAGAAGACTGAGGAGGGATCGTAGCAATGCTTACGGATATTTAAATTGCAGGAGTCAAGTGGATGGGGCCAGACTCTTTTTGGTGATGCTAAGCTACTGGACAAGGAGAAACAGGCACAAACAGGAACACAAGAAGTTTCATCTAAACATGGGAAATTCTCCCAGGTAACTAATGATAGAACAGGAGAGAATGGCCTCAAGTTGCACCACTGGAGGTTCAGGTTGGATGTTAGGAAGAATTTCTTCTCAGAAATAGTGGTCAGTCATTGCAGCAGGCTGCCCAAGGAAATGTTGGAGTTACAGTCCCTGGAGGAATTAAAGGAAAGGTTAGACGTGTATTTAGGGTCATAATTTAATGTGTCATATTGTTGGTAGGTAGGTGGTCAGACTAAGTAACCTTAGAAGTCTTTTCCAACCTTAATGATTCTATGACTCTTTACTTTGAAAGTGACAAAGCATTGGAACATGGTTGTGGAGAGGTTGTGGAGTACCTTCTCTGGACATGTTCTAAACCCAGAACGGGACATACACTAATGCATGTAAGTGCTCAGGCTTTTCACTCAGCATTATACCAGACTGGATGGTGATTACAATGAAATCCTTACCAAAACCAAGAAGACAGCCTAAGAATCACACAGACTAAATTCTAAAGTTTGACATCTTTTCTAAGTCATCAGTATTTTTCATTGTCAGAGGACTTGTTTCTGCTGCCAGTTTCTTTTCTAGTATGTGGGAAAGAATAACTGATCATGGCTTGCTGAGGCAGAGGTGAACAAGCAGCAATCTGCAAGACAAATAATAACACTACATGCTTGTTTGGTAGAATAACATCTCCTTATTTGCCTTGTGTACCTTCTGGATAGGGAATGCTGGATGTTTGCACAGTGACAACGTCTGCTTCCAAGCATATTTTTTATGGCTGCGACCTCTGATAAAGTTTGTATGAGTATGGACTACAGGAAGAATTGACTACTTTCTGCATGGAGCTGTTTTTACAATCAGTTATATTCTGTGGCAATGGTACCTTCAGATGAGGCTACCTGAAAAAGATCTGAAGTAAATGAAAGAGTTCCTCGGTAGAACAGAGAATGTATTGCACATCAGACAAATGTTGTAACATTCAAAGCCCTTTCATGACAGAAAAGTATATTTTACAATGATGGTATAAGCACTGTTGCAACTGTATCACTACTAAGCATCTCTACAATGAAGGTAATAAAACAGCACTTATTCAAGACGTACCTGTATTTGTCTTCTATGACTCAAGATGTGATATAACAGACCAAGTTTTTGATCCATGTGGGAATTTTCTTAAGGACAATGTGTCTCCAGTCATACTCAAATAGGCTGTTATTCCATGAGCAGTGTGACTGAATCTAACTAAACTGAGAGAAAACAGAACACAGACTGTTCGTTCAGAGCTGACACCGGGAGTTTGGAAATAATGGGAATTTCCCCAGTGATACTATTGAGCACAAATCCAGGCCTTTCGTTAACAGAAATAAATACATCTAAAAAAAGGCATAAATACACCACGACAAATCCGTAGTTGAAATAAATCAGGATCTCCCTGGTGATTTACAGTGGTGATGTGACCTGATAATATTAATTGCACTGTGTGTCTGTGGCTAAGTGCTGGCAGTAGGGGCTGCATGGGGGCTTTTTGGGAAGAGACTGGGGCTGCCCCATACTGGACACATGCAGACTTCAGGGATACTAGATTGTAAACTGGTATGACAGTGACCAAATAATTATTATTAGCAGCTTTATCAAATGCTTATTAGAAAATACAATCTTAGCATTCAGGTCTTTAAATATATGTATAGCTTACAAAAAAAAATGTAAACAGGAGGAAGACATAAGTGTATTTTTAGAGTTGAAAGCAGGAGAAAAATTGTGTTGCAACATGCTTTTTATGCAAACCCTCTCCATAGCACTTTTCACCTGGGGATTTGAAAGTGCTTTAGCAAATGTTAAAGAAATAGTGCTAAATCATTATCCGTCTTTATTTTTTATTCATTAAAAAACAAAAAAAAATGAACAAACAAACAAACAAACAAACAAAAAACAAACCAACAACCCAGTTTAAAATTACATGGTGATTAAGTTGCTGAAATAGTTAGAAACATCTACTAAAAACCATATTAGCTCATAAAAATATTTACATATTTTTATTATTCTGAAAGTAAGCAGCAGAGCAAACTAAAAAAGAGATTTCTGTTTTCCAAGTTTGTTTCTTTAATGCTGTGTATGGAATATTATAATTAAACTAAAGAAACTAACTAAAGAAACTAATTCCTTGCTTGTATTCTTCAGGCCATTTTTTTATACTCTGAATTCTGTTTGGAATTTGGAACGCTGATTTATAATAAACTATGATTCCTGTTTGCATACCTTATTTTTCCTCTTCCCTCTATCCAAACCTAGTTTTGAACATGGCACAGCAGCTTCTGTTTTTCGTGCTGCTAGATCTGGCTCTATTCCCCTAACATACGACATCCCCAAAACCAGTGAAATCTGTCCCAGAGTTGAGGTCCCTCCATTATGCCTTCCTGCCACCTACTAAATGCTATTGTTATTCTCTACCTTAAACTATTTTCTCTTCCTTCCTTCCTTCCTTCCTTCCTTCCTTCCTTCCTTCCTTCCTTCCTTCCTCCCTTCATTTTTTACATTATTTTATGGTGATGTGGTTGCTAAGGAGATAACTGTTGCTTTAGTATCAGTAGTATCATTTCAAGAAACTTGTTCATTACTAATAGTTAGTTCAATTTCTATCTGAAGAAACTTCTTCTGAGTTCATTTAATATTCAGACTTTCGATTTTCTTTTTTCAGTTCATTAATTTAAAAAGTAATTTTGTTCATTTCAACACTGAACTGCAATAGTGAACTGTCTAGGTAAAATACTCTACTGTTAAATTCAATAAAGCCATTTTCCTTATACTAGCTATTTCAGTTACAATATACATATTACATAATCTCTGATGTACTTGCTGAGCTATAAGCTAGAAATTGATGCACATATAGGACTTTATTTAATTAATTTATTTATTTTCCAGACAAAACATTGATTTGACCCTCAAGCCATTATTCCAGACAGAGCAATTCCAATACTTGGAACTTAGGAACACTTGAAAATTACTTGTATGTTTTACCTTTATGTTACATTGCACATATTTTAGGGCTTTCACATATTTTAGGGCTTTAAGTTTTCCTACTCGTGCTTCATGTCCTATCAAATCTGTGAGAATGCTTATGTTTCTATGATTTGTGACAGTGAGTTACATGCACTAAATATAAACAAATTAATACGTACAGAAAAATTAGAAGATGGTGTTTCTTTTACAATAGTTGGATGACAGACAGATGGGGATTGTTTCCTAGCTCTCCTTCAAAACAGCCTGGCTGTAGCTGAGATTTAGATGTAACTGAAATCAAAGCCAGAGCTCTTCTGGACTAACGTATTGCCAAATTTCCCCTTCTATTTTGGCAGGCACCTCATTCCCCCATCTGTGAAACATGATAAAAAACATTAATGCCCCATGGCTTTACTTTGAGGACAACTTTATGCATGATGGTGACACATCTGCAAATATTTTGCATTCAGAATGGTGACAGATATTTGCTGCTTTGGTGAGATTGCAAATATACTTTTAGCAATTAGGTTTTGACACCATTAACATTGCTGTATTCCAAAGTAACATTGGATTGTAAGCAGCAGTAATGGATCAGATCCCTTTGGTATTGATCTCTAGGTTTTGGGAAAAGTTGTAAGAGGGCAGTATCATGTCGTCAAGCCACCGTACAGCTTTGAGATTCACTGTATTAGGAGTTGCATCTATGTCTCTGTTCTTACTGCTTTTCAAGGAGTTCCTCTCCATTAGACTCTGAAGAAGCTGATTTTTATTTTCTGTACTATTAAGTAAGAACAAGGATTTTCTGTTTTGTTTCTCAATATTTTTGTTATTCAGTGACTCAGGCGAAATACAAAATAATCCTAATCACTAGTCAAATCAGATAATCTCAGTATTTGTGGAGATCCTTTCATGTAAGATACTGCAGGTGTTCTGAGTATTCTTGTCAAAGCAAAGCATGAGAACTACACCTTAGAGGAGCTACTTGAACTTCACAGGATTCATTTTATGGAGTTTGAAAAAAGTTTGGCTTGGGGGGATTTGAACTGAATCAGTTTATATCAGAGAACAGGGGAAGAATCTTCAGATGTATTCCTTACATCAAGGTCCTCCCTATCTCCATAGTCAGGAGAAGAAGAAGACAAGAAGTTCAAGGTGCTAGTCACACAGAAGTCACTTCTCTCTCCATTTGTCATTTAAACACTGAGATCATGTAGCCTATGCTAGCTTTGAAAGAGCCATCATTATTTCTCCAAGTCACTGAGCTGCAGCAGCTTTGGGATGGTCTAGAGACTTATCAACTCTTTTTTTCTGAGCCATTCCAATCACTTTAAAGATAACATCAGTGATGGAAGCCATTATCTGAAGCAGGGAAGTGAGAACAAGAAATTTCTAATCCTCAAATGAAAAATTGAGAAGGTCCCATCTTCTGGCCAGAAACAGAAGCTTCTTATTTTAACAGCACTTGATGAAAAAAAAAAAAAAAAGATTAGGCAAAAAAGGCTTTAGTTTTAGACACTTCAGGATATTATTAAAAGGACATTTGTCTCAATATGCTTGCCTATAGTGCTTGGAGCAGACCAGGGAACAACAGAATCTCTGTCAGTGTCTGATTGTTGTCAGAGCTGTTATTTATCTGTCTTAGCAGTTATTATTTACTGCTGTTAATTTTTTTTTCATATCCTCTTACATTCCCTAAGGATAAGGACATGCTTTTGGAGCCCTATGTTTCATTTTTTTTTCACTGAAACTGATAATTTGAGCTTTTGATAAGTTACTCAGCAGTTAAAACCCTCTTTGCATAAATTCTGGGTGAGCAGAGTGAACAGTCTGAAATAAATAGAAATGAAAATAAACGTATATTTCCTCCTGAGTCTGTTTTATTCACCCCTTTTTTCCTTCCCTATCCTCTTCCTGCAAAACAAAACACTAATTCGACAGAAAAAAAAAAAAAAAAAAAAAAGAGTGGTATCTCAGCAGTTTAGCAACCCTAAGGGACTCAGTTTCTGCCCTCACTGAGTGGCATTTTGTATTTGGAAGGAGGGATGGATGTTTCTGTTGGATATGATAAATAAATGGACGGGATGTTCTCAAATCTCAAGGTAAGAGCTATTTAAGTTTTCTTCACTTGAATTGACGATCTTAAGCCAAAGACTGGACATATGGAAAAATCTTTTCATGACAAGGGTAGTGAGGCACTGGCACAGGTTGCGCAGAAAAGTGGTGGATGCTCCATTCCTGGCTGGTCAGGCTGGACAGGGCTCTGAGCAACTTGATCTAGCTCTAGGTGTCCATGTCCATAGAATCATAGAATCATAGAATTGCTCAGGTTGGTAAAGACCTTAAATATTATTGAGTCCAACCACAACCTAACCTAACTAACAACCCTCTGCTAAATCATTGCAGGGTTGTTGGCTTTTAAAGATCCCTTCCAACATGAATGATTCTATGATTCTATCAAATCATAGCAAAAGGGACAATCTCAGCTATTGAGTTGTCCACTTCAGTATGCTCTTACATATTCATTTTGGCAGACAAATTTTTAATATTTATTAATGCACGCTAAATGAAATAAATACAGAAATTTCTAAGGAAAAAAATCTTCAAGTTTTGTGACTATGAATTATATTTATATAAAAATGTCTGTATGTTTCTTAAATGCATTTCACTGCAGTCTGTAAGGCAAAAATATAGATGAAGGTCACTGCCAAGGTATAAATGCCTGCTACCATTTTGAAAGTGCCAAGCACATCTAAAACTTCTGCATAGGACTGTCAGTCTTAGCAAGACCCATGGAGGGGAATGCTTTCTGGAGTGGCAAGCAATGATTTCAAAAAACATCTTATCTCAGGAAAATGACACTAGTCATTCAAAATATTGACTAGAGATTTCAAGTATTTAACAACTAACAAACATTAAGATGAGTACAAATATTTGCTTGTTTATTTTTGTGAAGTACTTAAGTCTACTGAGGAAGGTGATAATTTTTTTTTTTTTTTTTTTTTTTTTTTTTTTTACATAATGCAATCTATCAATGCTGCTTAACTTTCCTTGCGTATTATTGCTATTATACTGCACATTTTTTTCTTAAGTTGTTTCTCACAAAATTTTCCAGATGTCTTACAGAGTCCATTCCCAAAATAAAATCCGAGTGTGGTAGGACAGTTGTAATACCTTGTCCATTTCCATGATGTTCTGTGGAATCACATAATCATTAAGGTTGGAAAAGAGACCACTAAGATCATTCTAGTCCAACCACTAACCTATCACCACAGTGCCCACTAAATCATATCCCTCAGTGCCACATCTACCCTACTACTTTCCTGGGAAGCCTCTTTCCACACATATTCACTCTTTCCATCAAACCTGAACTTCCCCTGATGCAATTAAATGCCATTACCTCTCATCCTATCACCAGTTATCTTGGAGAAAAAGTCTATCCACACTGAGGTTATGACATAGAAAGACATAATTAACAACGTCTTTGGATTTTCTAAAAAATTCCAGCAAAACTGTAATTTATGTTCATGGTTATAAAATGTACAGTATCTCTAGGTTTTCATGCATAAATACACTAAAGAAATTAAAACTGATTTGAAAAACTTAGAGAAATGTATTAATATAAATAAATAAATACAGAATGGAAATGAATGCGCAGTACAATTGCATGTATCTATATGAGAGACAATAATTCAGGAATTTCAGCCATGATTTTACAACCTCAGATGTTTAGTAGCATTTAGCTCAGTGTAAACTACAAGAGGTGAGTAAAATTTCAGTATGTTTTTTATTATTTTGATTAAATAAACACTTTAAGAACTATTTTTTTCTTCATTTTTACATTTTTCTCCATTCCTCCTGCCATTGGAAACTTAGAAAACAGAAATACCTAGGTCCAGGAGATTGACTGTTTTCCTAAGCAAAAAATAAGCATGAACATCTATTTTTTGTTTGTTTACCACAATGAAAATATTCTTACTTGTCTATTTGTGTTACTTTTTAAATCAAAACAAAAGCCCACTTTTTAGATAGTACTTTGAGGTCCCTAAATGAAGCCAAATCACTTACTGTACCACTGAAGTTATATTTCTATGGTTGTGGGCACCTGAGCTTTCCATCTGGGATACTTGATAATAAACACGCTCCCTAGTATTGGTATTGCATACTCTTTCAGCATGGAGAAGGAAAATAACTGAATAATCATTGATGTACAGCAATTACTGTCTTCAGAAGAAAACTTCGCTTAGGCTGCAGGGTTTTAAGCTACACATTTCTCAGTTAAGAATATTTTTTAAAGACAATTTTCTTGCTAAACTGGAAGACAACATAGTTATAGAAAATTAAATACAAAATACATTTTATAGGCTCAGAAGGACAATGAATTATAATAACAATAAAAATGATAGATTTTCTAATTAAAGAATCTTTTATTCAACTACATGACTAGATCCTATGACTACTGAAATATAGTGAAAAATTATATTTCTCTCACAAAAAAAAAAAAAAAGATTGAATGGACTCAGTAATAGTTCTTATGACTAGGGAAACGTGGATGGTCTTGATTTCACCATCACAAAATGTATGTTCTTCTTCAGTGACTTATGACAAGGGAGAGGCATGTAGTGAGATAAGATGGTTGTAGAAATCAGGGTTCACATCAAGAAATCAGACTTGAAGTTACTCATTACAGCTTTTTTTTTTTTTTTCTTAAAGAATCACTCAAAACAAAATGAGACAATACTGAGCAGACTTTTCAAAAGTAGCTTTTTAGGAAAAAATGGAGAGCTAAAGTAGGAAATGGATGTTTTATTGTGGCCTTGGCTTATCATGTATTCAAAGGTCAGCTGAAAGTTGCAAAGAAAATCAATTTGTCACATGCTGCTTTGCTTGAGTTTTTGCTGTTAGTGATCTGGAGTGAAAATGCTACAGAGACAGTGTTTGACATCCTCAAAATAATAAACACTCACCTTTGACTTTTCTAGCCTGCTTTTCTCTCCTTCCAGCCTCTCATGTCTATGTCACTTTAGCAGCCACTCTCATTCAGGCGTCTTGCAGCAATGAAGAATAAAATCTGCCTCCTGGGGCTGACAAAAAAAAAAGAGAAAATAAATGAAAAAACCTAATTCATACTCCTTAAATCTTCAGAGTTGGTGATGTGAATCTATATTATTGCACACTTTTCACTAAAGTATGTTTTGTACCTGAGAGCTTACATGCAAAATATAAGTGAATATATGAAAGGTTATCAAGCAGAGATATATTGACACAGTACTTGAGGTGGCTAATGAAGCCACCTTAATTTGGCCATTAACCAGTATTCAGTCTTTTTCCTGTGAACTCTTAACTCCATGATGTTTATTTTACTTTCTATTCTACCTGGAATCCAGGTAAACTGATTACAAATAACTGTAAAGAAACATAGAATCATAGAATACTTAGAGTTGGAAAGGACCTTTAAACATCATCTAGTCCAACTACCCTTCTATGAACAGAGATATTCACATTAAGCTTGAAACCATTTCCCCTTGTCCTATCACCACAGACCCTGCTAAAGAGGCTGTCTCCTTCTTTCCTGTAGCTCCCCCTTAGATACTGAAAGGCTGCTATCAGGTCACCTCACAACTCTCTCTTTCCAGTCTGAAGAGTCCCAGCTCTCTCAACGTGTTCTAGTAGCTGAGGTCATGATCCCTTGTATCATTATTGCGTCCCTGCTCTGGATGCACTTCAACAGGTCCATGTCTCTCCTGTACTGAGGACTCCACACCTGTATGCATTACTTCAAGCGTGGCCTTACCAGCACAAAGTAGAGGAGCAGGAATCTTGTCTTTAATAAGCCTTTCCTCATAGGACAGATCATAGAATCATAGAATCACAAGGTTGGAAACCACCTATAAGATCATCTAGCCCAACCATCTCTTCATCCCCATTGCCACCGCAAGCACTAAATCATATCTCACAGCTCCTTGTCCAGACACCTCTTGAACACTGCCAGGGACTGCGACTCCACCATCTCCCTGGGCAGCCATTCCAGTGCCTGACCACTCTGAGAGAAAAAGTTCTTCCTTATGTCTGATCTAAACCTCCTCTGATACAACTTGCAGCCATTTCCCTGTGTCCTTCTTGTTGCCTGGGAGAAGAAGCCAAACCCCTCTTCACCACAACCTCCCTTCAGGAAGTTGTAGAGTGCAATGAGGTCTCCCCCTGAGCCTCCTCTTCTCTAGACTGTACAATCCCAGCTCCCTTCAGTTGCTCCTCATAAGACTTGTGCTCCAGACCCCTCACCAGTTTCGTTGCCCTTCTCTGGACATGCTCCAGGACCTCAACATCTTTCCTGTAGTGAGGGGCCCAAAACTGAACACAATACTTGAGGTGCGGCCTCACCAGTGCTGAGTACAGGGGGATGATCACCTCTCTGCTCCTGCTGGCCACACTATTTCTGATGCAGGCCAGGATGCCGTTGGTCCTCTTGGCCACCTGGACACACTGCATGCTCATGTTCAGCCGAGCATCAACCAACACCCCCAGGTCCTTCTCTTCTTCACACTCATCCAGCCACTCATCCCCAAGCCTGTAACGCTGCATGGGGTTCTTGTGCCCAAAGTGCAGGATCTGACACTTGGCCGTGTTGAACCTCATCCCATTTACCTCAGCCCAGTGATCCAGCTTGTCTAAATCCCTCTGAAGAGCCTCCCTACCTTCAGGCAGATCGACACCACCTCCCAGCTTGGTGTCATCTGCAAACTTACTGAGGGAACACTCAATCCCCTCATCTAGGTCATCAACAAAGGTATTAAACAAGATGGGCCCTACTACCGATGACCCCTGGGGGACACCACTTGAAACGGGTCGCCAGCTGGTCTTAACTCCATTCACCACTACCCGCTGGGCATGGGTAGTGGTGCCAGTTCCTTACCCAAAGAAGAGTATACCTGTCCAGACTACGGGCAGCCAGTTTCTGCAGGAGAATACTGTGAGAGACCGTGTCAAAAGCTTTGCTGACGTCTAGGTAGACTATATCAACAGCCCTTCCCTCATCTACCAGACTTGTCATCCCGTCGTAGAAGAAGAATGATGATCCAGACCCCTCATCATCTTTTTGGCCCTACACTGGACTTTCTCTGGTATGTCCATATCTCTTGTACTGGGGTCCAGAACTGCATACAGCACTTCAGGTGTGGTGCAGAGAGGAAGGATTATCTCTCTCAGACTGCAGTTTTCAATCCACCTCACTCTCTGCTCATTCATTGACACTTCCACAGGATCTTATGAGGGACAGTGTCAAAGGTATCACTGAAGACTCCAGGAAGACTATAACACTGATCCTCCAACAACGATCGGCATGACTGCCCTTTGGTGAGTCCATGATGACTACTCTTGATGATTTTCTTCTCCTTAAAATGTCTGGAAATAGATTCCAAAATTAGTTTTTCCATCATTTTCCCAGGGAATGATGAGAGTCTGACCAACCCGTAGTTCCCTCGGTCCGCCTTCCTACTCTTTTCAAAGACGGTATTAATATTTACTTCCTTCAGTTTTTAAGCAGTTCTTCCGCTTGCCATTCCACATAAGAAATTAGAATACTGGGTATGGGAGGTGGTAGACATGAGAACACGCTGAGAACGGCCACTTAGTTATCATTAAGAACTTATCTGAATTACAAGAAAGCGTCATCTAGATTAAGCTATATTTTTCACATCCTCTTAGATCCAAAAAATTATTATAGTTGATCTGTATCAAATCTGAATGGCTAAAACTGTGCCTTCCCTAAGAAAAAAAAAGTGAGCTTTTTTCTTATCAACACTACAGTTCTGAAATAAAATGCATGTGAGGAGTATAATCTGGAAAGTTTGCTTTATTTGTTGAGTTGAAGCCTGAGAGAAGGAACCAAGGGAGTGTGATTATCTTTCGTAGATTGTGGTTTCCAGTATAAAGTACATGTAAAGAAATATATATGAATATTTGATGTTCACGCTCATGATTTATTTTTCACTCATCGTTATTTTCTACTTGCTCTTGCGTTCAGACACTGCAGTTTTTAGCTTATAATAGCCAAAATTAGGGTTTGAACAATTATATGAAAACTGTAAGAAATATCACAGCTTTCTGAAGATATTCTTAATTCATTAAAAATTTTATTATAAAAACCTGGGTAAATTTTTAGATGGTTGACTTATTTCAGAAAGATAGGACAAGCTGCACTTCAGTGTGTCCCTTAATAAGCAATATTAATTATAGATGTTATAGATGTACTTGGAGTACATTATTAGTAACACTGGTTAAATAAACAACATGGAAAATATTAATAAATAATAGCATGATTAAAAATCTCTTTTAAAATTTCCAGTGACATGGAGAATTTAGATAAAGAGAAAAATGTTGAATTTTAAAGCCAGAATTGAGCTTCACTTTTCAGTAAATAATGTGAAGAAAATTCAACAAATAAATGGTACATTCTGTTAATGTAGTTGTTGAGAACACTTTTTCCTCCAAAAAGTAGTTTTCTTATTTTTGTGACATTTCCTTTTATATTTAGAGGATTACAACAACAGCAACAACAAATCAGTTATTTATATACTACATTAAACAATTAATGTGATAGATAATGAAATAATAAGTTTTAGGAGACTTCCAGGCATGAAATAAAGATAGGAATATTGAATGGAAAAGCCCAAAAACTGTACTTTGTGAGATGATGTCAGGCATTATCTGTAAGATAATTAGCTCTCAAGCATGATTAATGTATAAAATGAGAATAAATCTTATTATTCTCTGTGTGCTTTGTATAGGATGAAAGTTTTCTCAAATGTATGAAGGCAGTGTGAAATGATCCCATTCATGGATGAAAATAATTGTATTTTTTTCCCATGGCAATTTAAACTTCTTTGGAGCTTCCCTCTTGACAGCACTTGAATTTATAAGGAGCCCTTCTTGGCTCTAGAAATAGCCAGAGGTCTTCCATAGGAATAGGTTAAAGATTTTCATCCTTTGACTGGACGTTTCTCAGGGCACTACAGTCATCACCAGTCTACTGATACAATCACATCTTTCCAAGCTTGTGTGCTGCCTTTTGGAGAGATCAGGGTTAATCCTGCCTACAAAATCTGTAGTATCTTTCCTTGTCTCTGAGCGCCCAGCTGAGTTTGCATGCATTTGTCCAAATATTGATCTCTTTCTGCTATACACTCTGTGGAGGGAAATAAATATGTGATTTGTTGTTTCTTGTAATTAAACAGTGATTACTTCTGTTATATAAAATGTTCTCTTTCAAAAAAGTAAACTTATATTTGTTTACGAAATTTGACAAACTTTTTTTCACAGAAAATGTTTTGTCTCTGATATTACGTGCCTCCAACTGCATGTCAAAGACAAGACTATGCATTTTAAGATAACAGGGTATCAGTAACAAAGTTCTGTTGTGCAGATCTTCCAGGAGAATTTTGCCTTTATTGTCTTTTCTTTAACAAGCTGGTACCTAGTTCAAGTCAGTGGGACTCATTTGATATGTAATAATGAGAGATGCAGTTGTGTCTGTCCTCTGCGAAGTGAAAAACAAGTAAAAAAAAATTTACCAAGGATCATGCTAATGAGTTCAGAGCTCAAGACGTACCAAAAGAAGTCTCTTCTCAAGTGTTGCTGTTAGGCAAGAAGATGTGTTGTTTTTTACAGCCCCCTACCTTGCATTCAATTAAATTAAAGAAATGGGAGACCTGCTCTGCATGATGAGTTGCTAAGCAGAAGATGCAAGGGCAACAAGTTTTACTTGTGTAAAAGAAAGTGAAGGTTAGATCTCAGTAAGGATTTCAACTCCAGGTAGTTATTTTTTTGTTGTAGCTGTGGTTTTGTTGTTGTTTTTAACTTGTGATCATGTAAAAGACTGGTAGTCTGTTACGGTACTCTCCTTGAGCTTACAGCTTTCTTATTTACACTTGGTTGGCATCCAAGGATTACATGTGTAGCATTGCTAAAACCATGTATTGAAAGAAAACTGCAAAGGTCTCCAAAGTATTCCATTTCATTATTTCTCAGATCTTTAGGGGAAAATCAGCTTTCTAAATTTTGAGCTTTTACTTAAATACTAATAAGTTTTATTCTTTCCAGTTCTGTTTCACTGGGGAAAGTTGATAGACGAAGACACTTTTATTTAAAATCACAATCAAAATTATCAGATGTTACGACTAAAAGACTTAGTGTACAGTTACGAAGATGAGTAACAAGACCCTTAGGATAGAATCACCACTGTGCTATGTACAGATCAAATCTGTGCTGCCACCTTCATTAACCAGACTCAATTACTAAAAATCTCAGACTTGATGTGAAATCGATTGTCTGCATTCTGACTTCAGTTACTCCAGTAGAGATCCACATTTATAACAAGCCTTACCTTGAATTTGTGTCATTATCTGATCATCAAATGTCCCATTCCATCTTTTTCTCTATTTTCTCACATACATGGAGGGCATTACTATATTACTGTCAGTGATATCCAAGTGTTATGAAAAATTTTGATTACATTTATCTCATCAGTATCTGTCAGGAAAATGTTATCCTTATTTGGCAGACTGGAAAACAACTCATCAAGTGTGGAATTTGTCTCATCTAATTTAGATCTCTGCAATGTATATCTCTCAAATTGGACAAGAGAACTCAGTACGACAGATGGAGAGAAACTGGTGCAATTAATCTTCTGTATTCTCTTATATCCTGTAATACAGATAAAAGGTTTCCTACACTAAAAATATTTAATTCTGTTAATAGAAAAGAAGTCATGTACAGATGTATGTAGAGTAGAAGGTCTGATGTACCCGTTCCAACAGAGTGATCAATTTCTCCAAACTAACGTTATTTTTCTGTGGGTATTCCTACACACAGAATTCCAGTTCCACTGTAACTTCACACTAGCTGTGATTGTTTTGACTGTGGGCTAGTGAATTTTGCCCAGAAGTAAGACTCCATGAGAATTGGCTGAAGGAAATTCTTTCACCCATGAGACAGAATTGCATCCTAGAGACATTCTGAGTTCTTCTGCATTTTCCGGGCTGACTCACAAGGTTATAGAACAAGTCCTGTATTTCTCTCTACAGTACAAAGACACTGGAATGTTTCTATGTTTTTTTTCATACCACTAAGGTATGATCTAGTATTTTTATGGTCTGATTTTTGAGTAGTCCTGTGTGGAGCAAAGAGTTGGAATAGATGAGCCTTACAGGTCCCTTCCAACTTGAAATACGCTATGATTTCATGGGAAATATTCTTGTAAGAGATTTCCCTTTCTGAGATGTCCTCCAGGAAATCTAACCTTCGCTATATTAACATTTTAGTATGGGGTGTAGAAAGCACATTTCTAACCTCTAATGCTTACAACAGATCATTTTCCAGGTTTGACAAAATACATATGTCCTTAGGGGGAAATGTTTTCAGGCAGCATCTTCTCTATCACAATGTCAAAAAGTAGTCTACAATTGCAGCACATCCTTTATTGCTAGTAGCAACCTATTCACATTGGACAGAGTGAAAAAATGAGATTAAAAGAAATATTTTAAGGTTGCCTATCTCTTGCTTTATAGCATTGGTAAGATAATTCAGTCTTTGTTTCAGTCTAGAAGTTAACACAAGACTTGCATTTACTATAAAGCATTATATCAATACAGAAGCTGCTCCTGAAGGAAGCTTGGGGAGGGGGGGACATAATAACAGCCTCAAATCATTTAGAATCTCAATGTTCATTAGAAGCAACTTAGTTATTCTAGTTACATTACAGAACTCTGAGTCTATATTTAGAAAAAGCATCATTTATCACCTTCTACATGAATAATTTGCCTTCTCCTGCAACCCATCCCTGTGGGAGGGCCTTGCTTTAGATGATCTAATTCTGTCAATATAAGGGCTTAAGTACTTCTGTGGAAAGGGTATACCTTTATAAATCACTGCGTTAGAGAATGCTTGTAGTATGCTCTCAGACTAAGTGGAACTGTGAGAGGGCTGCACTCTGGCAAGCTGAAAACAGAGACCTTGAGCATGTGTTACACTCTGAAATAAATTGCTTACCCACTCCTGAATTGAAGGGCAAGTGGCACACACTCAATTAGAGGAAAGGTTTTCATGTTGATAAGCTGAGAAAAAGCAAAGCAGACAGCATGGTGTGGTCTCCACCCAGGGCTGTGATCTTAACAGATCTCATAAAACATTGAGGACAAGGCCAACTCAGCACTCGGAGAGAAGAGCCTTGTAGTAGAAGCACTGGAGGATGTTCTGCATGTGTTTAACTATCTGCAACTTTTTATTCTGTCCCTAGTCAAAATAAACTTTCTAAGTTGTCTTGTATATGAAAAAGATAAGCTTTTTATTTCATTTTCTTTTTTGTTGAACAAACCTGGTGTTCTGACAGCCATGAAACCATAGAACAACAGAATACCCCAAGATAAAAGGGACCCACAAGGATCATTGAGCCCAACTCCTAACTCCACACAGGACCACCCAAATCCAAACTCTGCATCTGAGAGTAGTGTCCAAATGCTTCTTGAACTCTGACAGCTTGGGACTGTGCTCACTGCCACATGCAGGGCCACCAACCTCCACACATACTAGACCAGGCTGCCCAGGGTCCCATCCAATCTGTCCTTGAACACTTCCAGGTATGGGGCATCCACAACCTCTCTGGGCAGCCTGTTCCAGCACCTCACCACTCTCTCTGTAAAATATTTCCCCCTGACACCCAACCTAAATCTCCCCTCCCTCAACTTAAAACCATTTCCCCTTGTTCTGCAGTTACCAACCCTTTCAAAGAGTTGATTCCCCTCCTGCTTCTCAGAATCACAGAATCACAGAACTGTAGGGGTTGGAAGGGACCTCCAGAGATCATCACCTGCCAAAGCAGGTTCCCTACACCAGGTCGCACAGGTAGGCATCCAGGCAGGTCTTGAATATCTCCAAAGAAGGAGACTCCACAACCTCCCTGGGCAGCCTGTTCCAGTGCTCCGTCACCTCACTGTAAAGAAGTTCTTGCACACATTTGTGCAGAACTTCCTGTGCTGCAGTTTCCAGCCGTTTCCCCTTGTCCTGTCTCCACGCACTGCTGAAAAGACTCTGGCTTCGCCACTCTGCCCCTCACACCTTAGATATTTATAGACTTGGATCAGGTCCCCTCTGAGTCTTTTCTCAAAGCTAAACAGACCCAATTCACTTAGCCTTTCTTTATAGGGGAGTTTGTAGGCTCACTTTTGGTATTGAAAAGCTGCAATTAGGTCACTCCTCAACCTTTTTTTCTCCAGGCTGAACAAGCCCAGCTCCCTCAGTCTGTCCTCATAGGGGAGGTGCTCCAGTCCCCTGATCATCTTTGTGGTCCTCCTCTGGACCCTCCCAACAGCTCTCTGTTTTTCTTTTACTGGGAGCTCCAGACCTGGACACAGTATTTCAGATGGGGCCTCACAAGAGCAGAGTAGAGGGGGACAATCACCTCCCTGTCCATGTTGCCCACCTCTCTTTTGATGGAGCCCAGGACACCATTTGCCTTCCGAGCTGCAAGAGCACACTGCTGGCTCATGTTCAGTTTTTCATCTATAAAGACCCTCAGGTCCTTCTCTGCAGGGCTGCTCTCAAGGACCACTCCTTCCAGTCTGTATGGATGCCTGGGATTCCTCCGGCCCAAGTGCAAAACTCTGCACTTTGCCATGTTGAACCTCATCAGGTTCACTCGGGCCCACCTTTCTAGCCTGCTGAGGTCCCTCTGAATGGCATCCCTTCCTTCCACGGTGTCAACTGCACCACTCAGCTTGGTGTCATCAGCAAACTTGCTGAGGGTGCACTTGATTCCATCACCAGAAGTCCTTCTTGTGCTGTGACACTGAAAACTGCAGCAACAACTTACCCATATTATTAGTTCTGTTACTGTAACTTGGTTTGGAGTTGAGTTAAACAAATGTGTACAAATCTAATAGTTTGGGATTTGCAGTATTTATTTCAAAATTTATGTGGTATAATAAAAATTTTCTTTCTACACTTCACTGTAAAAATTGTTGCATTCTTAGATATATCTGCTTATGTTCATGCAGATAACCCATCAAATAGAACTCAAAATATATATATAAAAAAAAGAAATTTAATTGCCCATTAGCATATCAGTGTATATTCTTATTCAAAATGAGCATAATATCTTTGTGGAATGGTTCCATCTATTTTGGAATTATTTCAGAACAATAGCATCCACATATGCTATTACCTGGAACATTCAGTCCAATCTGACTAAGCGTGTAGGCAAACCTTAGCTGCTTCCTTTCTAAACAATTACGTGACTCTGTGATTCCAAAATATGCTGGGCTTCCCACAACTCCAGACAAACCTGAGCTGCAGGTTCTCTTTCTCCACCAACAAGAGCAACTTGCATCTCTAAAGGCTGGGTATGAACTCCTTGTGGACAGAACTCCAGGCTCCATTCTGGCATCCTCTTCAAGCTGTGTCATACTAGTTGTACACTGCCAATTCTTGATCCTATTACAAAGGTTACAAATCCTCTGACCCACTGCCTGAGCTCTACTTTGATCCTGATTTAACTAAGTTCAGTTAGAATGGAGTAGGTGACTTTAAAAATACTGTCTTTGTTAACTTGGCTCATAGAGACTGGAATAATTTTGGTGGCTACATTTCAATGACATGAAACAAAAATCAAAAAGCTATAGCAGGCTTTGGTGACAGCTCTTCCCTGGCACTGCTACACACATTAGTATGTCTCTCAGTAGTTAGAATAGTATCTCAGTAGTTAACACTTCCTATGCTCTCATTTCTGTTAGCAAGATATAAAGAACTGAGAGGGAAGAAAAATCTTTATTTGTTTTTCCTCCAAGTAATTTCAAAAGTTCAGACAACCTTTAATGAATCTATTTTCACTTTCACATGGAAAAACACTACAGACATGGAGACAAGAATTCTTAATTTATTACATCTGCCCCTGAACACAAAGGCTTAAAAAGCTTTCCTAGGCTCTCCGCAGCATCAAGTGATTTCAGGACATCAAAAACTCTGTTTCTGAAGGTTTTTGTCTTTTCCATGATATTTGAGGAACTCTAGAGGAATTTCACTCAGTGAAATTCTTCATTTCTTTTTTTTGGGTCTCTCACTAGAAGAAATACACTGAGGCCCCGGAGTGTGTCCAGAGAAGGACAATGAGGTTGTGAAGGTTCTGGAGCACAAGTCTTAAGGAGAGTGGCTGAGGAAACTGAGATTGTTCAGTCTGGAGAAGAGGAGGCTCAGGGGAGAGCTTACCACTCTCTACAGCTCTCCTTGAAAGAAGATTGTAGTGAGGTGAGGTTTGGCTGTTTTTCCAAGGTAACTAGTGATAGAAAAAAAGGTAATGGGTTTAAGTTGTGTGACAGAAGGTTCATATTTTTTATTAGGAAAAATTTATTCTCGGAGTGATGAAGTATGGGAACAGGCTGCCCGGGGAGGTGATGGAGTCACAGTCCCTGGAGGTGTTCAAGAGAAGAGTGGATGTGGTAGTGAGGGATATCGTTTAGTGGGCAGAGTTGTACTGTATGATCTTAGTGGTCCTTTCCAACCTTAATGACTCTCTGATTCTGAGAGGGAAGGGTTGTACTGGTTTATGGAAGTCACATGAAGAGTATGCAGCAGTAAAATAAAAGTCTTGCAGTGGTAAAAGAAAGCACATACTGTGTAAGCATTTCCTTCTGAGACAAAGTACTCAACTTCCCCGACATTAGGATTAAGCTAGATTCAGGCATGATTGGATCGGTGACAGGGTTATTGCCTTGCTCTGAGCTGTTTTGATCCCTGCTTGACAAATCATACTGCTTGTTATTGTGTTTCTCTTGTTGTTGCTGTTGTTGTTCATTTCTTCCCTCTTTTTTTCCCATACAGAACTCTTCTACTTTATCATATCCATCCTCTCTAAATAAACAGTCCATGTGTTTGTTGGCTGACCCTGATTTTGTTCTCCTAGGCCACCAGTACTGAAAAGTTAGTGACCTTTTTTTTTGTTAGACTACAGTGTCCTGTAGTTTCTTGTTTTGCTGTCTGTTCAGTAACAGTGCATACCATTCAGACATTTGCATAATCATTACTACTCTTTTTGTTATCTGTGATATCCTGTAATTCCTAACGTTATCTCATTAGACATGGCATAAGTCACATTTGGCTACTTGCAAGCACAGGAGCCCTTTGCTACTCTGAATTAATACTGACAAACTGATTGTTGTGTACTGTTGACCCCAGAAATTTCACCTGTACCATACGTTCACAAAAATATTGTTAAGCTTGCACTGCAAAACAATGGAGTTGAGACACAAAGAAAATGGATTTGAGATGGCCTAAAGTTTTCATCATTTATGGCTCTATTAGTAAACAATAAAAGGACTTTAATAGCAATTGAAAAAATATGAATTATGACCATACACCTGTCTGTCTCACAAAAACAGCAAACCCGTCTCTGCATGGGCCAAAAACATGCCATGAAAGTTCTGTGTATGAAAGGGAGTTAATGTTTATGATCATGTATCACTGAGTTAATCCCTGACCTCTCTTAACTTCCTAGTATGGAAGCAGTTATTGGCAGATATGAAAAAACAGGCAATTTCTCCCCCAGTTTCTATTCTTGTTTTCTGTATATAAAATTTTCAAGAGAATATTTAACGGTAAATAAGTTTATGATATGTTTTATTTTATGTTGAGTCAAGATAGTTTTTTGAAAACACATTTTGAATTATTGGAAATGCATACAGAATTGCTTGGAAAGTTTGAACTACTCGGAAATGTACTCCAAGCTTATATATGTGATTTTTTTTCTATGAATATAAAAATTATTAAAAGGAAATTGTGTTTTTAAACTATTTATTTTCAGCATCACCTTTGAGGCATTTGATTTGCCTTTTCTACCAGAATTGGTACTGACTACTTGATAAAATAAATAAGTATAGGTCTGGCTTCCAGTAAATATACAGATTGATTTAGAGAGCTTGAGTTAGAGGTGGCAATTTCCAGCACTTTTTTAAGGAGTGGGATTGAGCCTTTGGCAGCCCAGGACAGAGTATAGCCAATAACACAACTTTCTTGTGAGCATACTATCTACACTACTACGTGCTCACAGGCAGTGGTATATAGGGATGTTTTGCAGAGGTACCAACCTTCGAACTTCAATTTGCTTCCTGATAATGTTTTTGAGAGTCATAAATTCATATACATCCTTTCTGAAGAGCACATCCTGACTCAGCATTCTGTTTCTTGCCACTCTTGTGTGAAACACTCATGTTCATTTGCAACACAGTGAATCAGGGCAACTCAGGACTGTGTATTTGGCTGCTGGAGAAAAACACTTAATTGTTTGTCATTAAAATACACAGTGTGGTGATATCTAAATCCTTCAGGAATCTGGGGCAAAACCAGGGCTTCACATGAAACTTGAAACAAACTGCCATATTAATCACACATGACATTCTTCAGAAGGCTTTGTTAGTGTGCAAAATTCCTACGTACATTATTTCTAATTTTCTTGAAAAAAGGAAAGAAAAAAATGCTTATTTGCTCCCTCTATGGCTACCAGCAGAAGTACCCCACTAGTAAGGCTCCCACTTCATTAGTGACTTAGGTTTTTAAGCAGACTGTGGAAAATGATAGAGTGGAATACCTCAGAATGCTTTATTGCCACCATAAATTAAATGAAACAAAATGAAAATAGTATTGGGAATGGGAAACTGGTACAGAAGAAAGTTCTAACTGATAGAATCATTTTAAAGCTCAGAAAAATGGATAACAAATGCTTGGGAAAGCAATCCCATTTTAATAGCTTTTTTTCAGGGCAATTACAGTACTAATTGTCTCATGGAAAGGGCAGAGAAGTTTGGCAGAAAATTAACATCCCTGGATTCCAGCTTACCCTCCGATATCAAAGGATCTGGAAGTGGCTCAGTGCTTAGATTCTTAGTGATGTCTGATTTGCCACTATAAATCTAGTCATGTTCAATAAATGAATTATCACAGTTATGGATACACAAACAGCACGTTGCCCAATTCATCTAGCCACATTCAAGCTCTCATGAATACTTTTAGGGAATTTGGCCATGCTGAATGAGAACTTTCATGGCCAGATAAGTGAATAGTATGGTTTATTAAAACAGCAGATTACAGATTCACAGAATCATAGAATCATAGAATGGCCTGGGTTGAAAAGGGCCACAACGATCATCTAATGTCAACCCCCCTGCTACGTGCAGGGTCACCAACCATCAGACCAGTCTGCCCAGAGACACATCCAGCTTGGTGTTGAATGCCTCCAGGGATGGGGACTCCTTGGGCAACCTGTTCCAGTGCGTCACCATCTTCTGTGTGAAAAACTTTCTCCTAATATCTAACCTAAACCTCTCCTGTCTCAGTTTAAGACCATTCCCCCTTGTCCTATCACTATCCACCCTCATAAATAGTTGTTCTCCCTCCTTTTTATACACTTCTTTCAAATACTGGAAGGCCACAATGAGATTCTTACAATTCAATTGATTCTAGTGCCCATTTGAAGTCCAGGTGAACTGACACAAAACTTAACAGAAAACAGTCCCTGTGGATTTGGTGGATTATTTTAATGACTGTTTAATGGTTTAAAACAAACCATGGAAGCCTCAAACAACTACCAGAATTGGGATCTGGGAAGCATGAGTTTCATTTGGGAACAGCAACAGTACTATGACCTGGGGGCAAAAGGCATGGGGAACTGAACTTTTTTTTGCACCAGTAGCTGGTAATGGTAATGGCTCAACCTGTTTTGTAAACTGTATCTTTCTAAAGTCCTTTAAAGGCATACATGGCCCCTGATAACAGAAAAGGAAGCTGGCATGATGCTTAGATGCTTAAATCAAGCTAAGCATGATTTGCTTAGAAGTTCAGTAATCACTTCTTTTATCAAAAAACTTAGAATTGTTTGGGTTGGAAGGGACCTTGAAGATCCTCTAGTTCTAATCCCCTGCCACAGACAGGGTTGTCATCTACCAGATCAGGTTGTCCAGCACCCCATCTGACCAGGCCATGAACACCTCCAGGCATGGAGCATCCACAAGAAGAATCATTCACTAAGGTGAACACATAGCAGCCTGTTGTTCAGAATATATAAAAACATATTGTGACAGTGACACATCTCTCTAAACTCCCTGAAACATATCCGCCTGCCTATTCCAGTCTCTCAGGTAGGTTTATAGCATTTTCTGCTATAAAATTCACTACCCCATCAATTAATTCTCTTAATTTCAAATATTTCATACTTTTGGTGGGAAAAAAGTCTACCTGTTAAAGTCAGGTGAAACTGACTTCCCATGTAATATAATAGTTTCTCATCTCTGAGGTAGGAATTATAGCACTTCCACATACCAAGAAAATAAGGGCACATCAGGAAAAGATGGTGCAAGGTCAGACAGTGCTTCAAGGCAAACCATTAGCTGGTAAACTGAGCACAGTCCAGGAATAATTTCATCACTGGAATTCAATTGTATGTGATGCTAAATCTAGGAAAAAGACCCTGCATGATGCTGGCAGCACTCCCAGACAATTTCTGGGCATAATTTAGATGTTACCACTCCCAGCAAAGACTATGGGAAAGGCCACCCTGTCTAGAAAGGTAAATAACTAGTCTGGATGCTGCCCTCTTGGCATTGCTGCTAGTATCTATGTCAGGGATCATACCAAGGAATGCTTTAGTTTCAGATCTGCTGTACATGCGTGTAAGACAGATAAGCCATTCATTCCCAACTGTACGTAACTGAAGTGATAGTTGTTGGAGTTACACACTTTCTTCATGGCATGCAGCTAAAAATATAGCTTTTAATCAGACTTCCTCAGTTATGGTTCTCAAAGCAACTCCAAAGAGAAAAAAATTGTTGGAGTCAAATCTTTAAAACCAAATTGACTTGGAATACCAAAACTCATGGAAATGAAAAGCACAGCAATCTTTACATCACAGTGTGATAGGAGTAAAAATGTTTAATATGCAAAAAAATGTTAAAAAATTGAAAACCTTGGAAAGGAGGAAATATGGATGGGTCAGTCAAAACATTTCAGTTTGAAAATTTGAAAGGATATGCAATCAATCTTGTATGCATGACAACTTAAATTAATCATACATTCAAAAAGGTTTTTTGTTGTTGCTGTTTTGTTTATTTATTTATTTATTGTGAAAGAAAATAAGTCACTAGAAACACATTACATTACCTGAAACTTCATTTTTCAAAATTCTGAGAAGGAGATCAGTCAAAATATGTTTTTTGCCTTCAGAAGTTTAGGTTCTGATGAATCGGTATTCACTATTGGAGGAAAAAAAGTATGGTAAAAATAGCTGCCAACTGTAGTAAGTATCACTCAGATTTTACAGCCTGGGAGCTGAAGCACAAAACAAGATGTAACTGCAAATTCTAATTAACAGAACTAAATCTTGATTTAGAAGGAAGTGCTCTGATTTTAAAATAGCATCAAATGAAGACAACAGTGAAAAATCTGCTATTCTTTTCTGCCCATGAAATTAAGCCTTTAATCCGGCACCTTGTGGTTTCAAATATATTCATTAAGACAGTTGCAGTGTTGAGCAGAGGAGGAGAAGCTTCATGAAATGGATATGGGAAAGAGTCTCTTACTACCCTGAGCAAGGAAAAGCATTTAAAGGAAGCTAATTTCACTTGCTGGAATTAGTGCTGTTTCCCTGTATATAGTTTATTTTAAGCTAGTTGAACTTAATTAGCAAATTTGTGTGATTGAACATAACTCATTGTTTTCTGTTGTATTTTCCTAGTACATGGCTAATAATCTAATGAAACTTCCTTTGTATCTTTTATAATCTTAAAATGTTAGAGAACGCAGTGGGAAGGTGAAAGGGATAAGTGTTGAATCCATTTTCCTTTCTTGATTCTCATCATTGTGTTTTGCTACTTACCAGCCTTATCCCCCTCTGCACTGAATATTTTTATTGCCTAAACAATTTTTGTCCTTCTCTCTTTCTTTTTTTTAATTATTTTTTCCTGTTGAAATATGGAAAGAAAAGGAAAGAAAACAGTATTGAGCAACTGAGAGACACAATTTGATTAGAACTACTATTGTCCTGATGCAGTCAATTGTTTTCAATAACATCTGCTTCAAATATATCACAAAATATGGAACATAAGATTTGCTGCTCCAGGATGATTTTCAGTAAACTGAAATGAAACAAATTTCCTTTTTGCCTTTATGTGAGAGATTTAAAGGGAGACTGCTACACAAGGAGTTGCCCTTGCAAGAGGAAGACCAATTCTGTAAAGAGCTCAGAGGAGAGCTGCCTTGCTACATTCTGTGCATCTTCAAGTCCCACAGTTGCCCTCAAGTTCTAGAAGTGAAGATTTAGGGTTTTCACTGAGGTGATCCAGGTGCAATATCTGGTGTGGAAATCTGTGGACCACTTTGCAGGCAAAAGGCAAAGGGCCTTCAAGAAAAGCCTCACTCCCCAAGGTAAAATATGCACAGATATAGGCTATTCCTAAGTGGGCAGCCCTTTCACATTTCTCTTATCAGTGAATCATAAAGCATCCCTGGGACATTGATGCTTCTTGCCAAGAAAAAGAAAAAAAATGTAAATGAAGACTTCAGTAAATCTAGGAGGAGTATTTCAGGTACAGATTTTGAAGAAGACTGTAGAAAGCAACAGAAAGAGCCCAGAGGAATTTTCCGTGTTATTCTGGTCAGATGCATTCAAAAGCGATACATTAAGATGGAACATGTTTGGAGAAAGACTACTATGGAGACCCAGGGAATACAAAAAGCTTTTAGAAAAGAGGGTTTTAATAATTGTGCCTTTTAGATAGCAAAATGATTGTTAGCTGGCTGTTGGATCATACTCACGAGAGGTATGTATTAAGGAGGGAAAAGAACTACTTAAGTTAACTGTCAGTGTTGACATGAGAAGAAATGGTGTGCATTTAAGCTAGAAAATGGAAGAAAGATTCTAGAAATCAAAACGATAGCTTAAATAGTTTTCCAGAAGGTGTACAGGGACCACAAACCAATCTAGTTTCAAAATGGAATTTGATGAGATTATGAAACAAACTCTGTGAGATGGCTTCTTACCTCGGGAAACAGCCAGTCATGATGTCTACAGAAGTCAAAAATGTGTCTTCCCCTAAGTGAAAAAAACCTTGTCTATTGCAGGTTTTTATTCAGGGGACAATAAAGGTTAATGCCTTATGTGAGTTTTAATGCAGGTGTATTTAACTAATGTATCACAGAAATGTATGAATGCAGAAATTCTATATTCTAATGGCCCACGTGAATTGAAATTATGGAGTAAATGCTTCCGTCTTCTCTGTTTTTGTAGTGTCTACCCATTTTTAACATCCGTTTGTTTGTTTTTGTTTGCTTGTTTATTTGCTTCTTTTTTTTTTTTTTTTTAGTTCATTGATCTATAAGAGCTCACAATGATATGGGAAAATGTCATTATGTCCACTACATTTGGCACTGAAAAATAAATACCAACAGAATTAAAGCAGTAATTATGAATCATAGTTTTTAATGTGACTCATAACCTACTAAAACCAGTATGAGACCTATTGAATTCTGCCATTAGGTCTTCTCTGTTTTTCTAAAAGAAATGATAAAATAAGCATCTCATTTGTTTATTACAGTGAATAATAGCTATCTCAATAATTTTCTTAGATTTCCTGTTACATATATTACAGTGATATATATACATTTATATAATATCTACCCACTGAAATAAACTCCTTCATAATACTTAAAATTTGACTTCATTGAATATAAGATGATCCTGTGAACCAGACAAGATTATCTCCTTCAAGTTGATTCTGTTGCAGATAATCAGAGAATAGCTAACCACCATCACTCAGTAAAGACTGACTCTTCGGTTGTCACTAAGGGATGTTAAAATACAGTACATCAGCAAATTATGACTGAGAGTTATGGGGAGGTAATACTCCACAGCTGCAACTGCTACAAGGAAAAGAGCTTGCATGTGCGGATATTTGTGTTATTGTCAAATGTAATTATGGCCATGTCTTATGAAGTGAACACTGTAAAGATTATGTATGGAGTAAAAATGTTTTGTAACAATGATAACAATCTTTATTTTATATGATTTTGCATTGGTAACTACCATCTCAATAATGTTGTTGGCTGTATTCAACACTGATACTCTAATCTTCATCTGTAGTTTGTGAAATACTGTATAGCGTTAGCAAATAATACAATTGGGAAAAAAACTAATTTCACTTACACCATAAGTGTAAAAGCAACTTAATACACTCAATGAATTACACAGCAGTGTAGATTAGACTCTTCTAATGGATTTTAACATTATTGTGAAATAGCAACCAATGTTATTAAGTTTTACTACTTGGAATATAGTAATTATTAGTTTTATCAAGCTAGCAATTTATTTATCTTAATCAATCATCTACATGTATCACCTCTGTTGAAGTAGTCAGTTTGTTCACTGGAATTTCCTATGGGTGTATAAGCTTCAGGTAAAGAAAACAAATAAGGTGAAAATTCACGCAGAAAATCAACCAAGAAATTTTGGTTCAAAACGTAGTTTATCTTGACTTTCTGTTAACTTCAATAGATATTAGGATGGAGTCCTATACACTACTAAGCCCCAGAACATTGTGGCCAGAGCTTTCTTCTGTAAATCGGACCCCAAGTGTCAAAGTTGTCACTGAAACTAAACTATTTTTAAAATGCTTGACTTTCTGCAATATTGCAGATTCATGGAATAATATTCTTCTGCATAAATAAAATTGGAAAGCCAAGCATGATATAAATAGCTAATGAAAAAGGATTTGTGGGTCTCTGGAAAAGAGAACATGGAAAAAGAGAGACATGAGAATGCTGTGCCATCAGGCACCATGCAGACAGATGCACTACGTTGACAACCACAGAGCATAATCAGTACATGGGATCAGAGAATATTTTTAAGGAACACCCTGTGATGGAGATAAAATAGATTTTATTAGTAACCTCCTCCATCCCTATTACTTACTTACCATTGGGGAATGTATGCCCCAGTGCTGAGTCAGGGCTGCAGGGCTTCTGTGGTCACAGTGCAGGACAAAGCCATTTCCAGGCTGCTCCATCAGCCTCACCATTTTAAAATAAATTAAATTAATTTTATTCCTAATTCACTGTTTTTCCTGTGATGATTTTAGATAAGTGATCTCTATCGTGACCCACAAGCTTTTCAATCACTGATATATTTTCTCTCCCTGTCCTGTTGAGGACAGGAAATTAGACAGCAGATGAGGTGAAGATTGTGTGTTAACAAAGGGAAACCCACTACATACACAAATGCAAACATGCAAACAGAGGGGAAATTAGAAAAATAGAGCTAGCACAAAAACAGCAAATCCTAAATCTAAGATGTTACCTCAGAGAACTTAATTTTTTTGCTATCATTGTGGATTTTTAACATAATCAGAATTTAATTTTTTATAGTCTTCTCTCTACATTTTTTTCAGAATGTAATGTTGTTTTAACTGAAATGAGAAGAAAAAAAGACCAAAAAAAAAAAAAAATTATATATAGTTGCTGTGTCATAGTTTTTTCTTTTTTCTTTTTTTTTTTTTTTTCAGTTTGAAACTTTCATTTCCCATGAAGTAATCTGAGATTCTAGTCAAGAAAAGGAACATAAAGTTCCCTTGCACAGGATTCAAAGCACATGGTGCGTGATTTGTGTTGTAACTGTTCCCAGCAAATTTGGAGTGTAATTTATAAGTTATGTCATACCAAGGAACCTATCCAGTGTATTTCACCTTCCACATCAAGAGACAATACAAAGTCATAGGGGAGAATTCTGGGTAAAGAACTAAGTTGCTGACAAAGGGCAAAGTTTAAATAAAACATGTTTAGTGTAGTTAAATCAATACTTTATTTGTTAAGGAGAGTTAAAAGTACAAAAAGGCTTGTACAACTAGGCATAAAAAAGTGAGAAATCAATTCTAGTTAATTTAAAATGCTTGAGGAGTCACCTATGCCACTATGTATGAATAATTCAGCAACAGAAATTTATTGCAGACACATATTGTTTGGTTTGGATTTAGTTATGCCCCTTGTTTGACCCGAATCCTGTAAAGAAAGATACCCAACTAATTGAAATAACATTTTACAAGACAATGCCTTAGGGATATTTTGAGAGTAATCTCGAAATAAAATTTGAAGGATGAAATGTCCGATAAGCTTTGGATAAATAATGTTATTTTACAGTATGTTAACTGTTGTACGTGAAGGTCTCCTCATTGAAGACACTCTTGCCTCTTGAAAACAGATTTCTTTCTCCAATTTCTCTCTACACCCCTATCTACATAGTTCTCTCTCTCTCTCTCTCTCTCTTTCTCTCTCTCTCTCTCTCTTCTTTTGAAATACTTTTTATCCCCTGTCTTTTATTCACATGAGGATTTTTTGGAAGACATTACCAAGATTAACTGAAATAAACCACAATGATACAAGACATTTTTAGATGGAATCAACATAAACTCATTACTCATGTCCTAAGTTATTATTTGCTTTATATTGTACTTGCATTTGTTTTTAATAATATAGACCTGTGTCTGTAGGCTTCTCAACTTTTAAAAGTATAAATGGACACAATATGCAAGCCAGCAACTTCAGTGACAGGAAGGTGTCATCACTAGTTCAGGGTTAAAACAAAATCCTTTTTTTTTTGTCTGTGCTTAGAAAATGGCCAAAGGAAATCATCTCGCCATCAGCTCACTAAACTAAATATCTGCCCTGAAACAGGAAATTAAATTCATCCACACAAAGTACACTCTGTTGTCTGGATAGCAGATGCTCAACAGATGATTGAATTTTTTCAGATTATGGGTTTTCAGTAGTTAGTTACCGTAACCATATACAAACTTAGTGCCACCAACATTAGTCTCTCAATTGACAGCAGGTATAGAGTGTGGCTAAGATCTGAGATTTAAGAATTGATGCACACAGCTGTCTCCCAGCATGTCTAGTCCCCAGCATGGTCTCACTCTTGGTACATATAAAAATCCCTGACACCTCTATGATGGCTTTGAATGTGTATCTTTAGTCACGTGTGACCACAGAAACTTGTGTCACATTCAGAAATAATCCAGCACTTGAAATTCAGGCGTAAGCAGAGGAACACATCCCAGGACTGATTAGATATTTACATAAATGAGTTATATTAAAAAATGCTGAGACAAATGACAGTACTTATGCTTTGAAGAATAGTTGTCTGGTTACAGCATATCCACCAGTTTGACCTTTTTCTTGAACCCATTTCTCCAGGGAGTCCACAAGTCGTAAAGTCAAAAGTCATACAGTGAAACAGGAAAAAATAAGAGATATAGGATTTAAATCATCTTGACAGTGGATTCACATTCAGTCAAGAATGTGAGATCATTGGCTCATAGGATCATAGGATCATAGGATCATAGGATCATAGAATCATAGAATCATAGAATCATAGAATCATAGAATGGTTTCGGTTGGAGGGGACTTTTAAAAGCATATAGTTCCTACCCTCCTGCTATGGGCAAGGACATTTCCCACTAGACCAGGTTGCTCAAAGCCCCATCTAGCCTGGCCTTGAATGCTTCCAGGGAGGGAACATCCATAATCTCACTGGGTAACATGTTCCAGTGTTTCACCACACTCACAGTAAAGAATTTCTTCCTAATATCTAGTCTAAATCTACACTCTTGCAGTTTAAAGCCACTTCCCCTTGTCCTGTTGCTACATGCTCTTTTAAAAAGTCCCTCCCCAGCCTTCCTGGAGGCCCTGTTCAGGCACTGGAAGGCTGCATAAGGTCTCCTCAGAGCCTTCTTTTCTCCAGGCTGAAGAGCCCCAGCTCACTCAGCCTGCCCTCATAGGGCTCCAAAACTTCAGTGTTCATGTGTTGGGGACCCCAGCATTGGATGCAGTACTCCAGGTGAAGTCTCACGAGAGTAGTAGAGGGGCAGAGTCATCTCCCTTGAACTGCTGGTCATGCTTCTCTTGATGTAACCCAGGATATGGTTGGCCTTCTGGACTGCAAGTGCACATTGCCTGCTCATGTTGAATCTTTCATCAGCTGACACCTCCAAATCCTTCTCCTCAGAATGGCTCTCAAACGCAAACTGCATCTGTGTTTGGGATTGCACTAATGCATGTGCAGGATCTTGAACTTGGCCTTGCTGAATCTCATGATGTTGGCATAAGCACAACTAAGCCTGTCCAGGTCCCTGTGGATGGCATCCCCTCCCTCTAATGAGTCACTGGTCTCCACTTGGACTCTTAGCCCTTGACCGTAGCTCTCTGAGTGTGAGCATCCAGGCAATTCCTTATCCAGTGAATGATCTATCCATCAAATCCATTTTTTTCCCCTCCAATTTGGTGACCAAGATGTCATGCAGAACACTTTCAAGTGCTTCGCAGAAGTCTAGGTAGATAACGTTTGTTGCTCTTCCTTTACCCACCGACACTGTAATTCCATAGTAAATGGTCTGAACGAAGTCTGAACAAAATATTCCAAAGTATTTCAAGTAGAACAGAACTTAGTTCTGGGGCATAAATATCACTTGTATTTGCATACTATCATAGTTATAATTTTTTGTTTGTTTGTTGGTTGGTTGGCTGGTATTCCTCCAATATAAAATGAATAAAGAGGGTAACATCTTATGTTCAAATTCCCACAGATTCAGGATAGGTAAGGAACAGTGCTCTCCTATCTCAGGGACTATGGATGTCCTACATATTAAACTATAATGGGGACTTTTCTTCACAAATCATTCAGATTGTCATGCCCAGTTTCCATGAAATCCCTTTTTAGCGGACTTTTGTTTGTTCACAGACATAGAATAAAAATTATATCTCTCTGGAGATGCAAGAGCAGATTACCTACCTCTGCTTTTAAGCAAGAAATGAAAATTTTCCTCAAAATAGATCTCTCTTGAAAGCTTTGTATTTCCTTAGGTGTGAAGGAAGTTTCAATTTGAGTGGGCACTGATCTAATAGCCATAGCTACAGTAATAACACTATTTCTGGTCTATTTTCTAATCATGAGGACAAGGCTATATCGTGTATTAGACCAGCTAAAATCAGCCTACAAAAGAGGGAGGTAGAATCTGATCTGCTTTTCGAAAATTAACTCTCATCTGTTCTAACTTCTGGATGAATCACACCAGACCAGTATCGTGCCAGAAACCAGGCCAATAGTTCACTAACATTGGCAGCCACGCCAAGTCTGTCCTCCTGCACCATATGATTTAATAACATAAATATAACCATTGAATTTTAGACATCTGCTTTGTGCTGAAGAACAGGAAGCCTGGATGACCCTTTGGAACTTTATTCTCAAGCTTTACGCACCCGCAGCATGAGTAAATCAAAGGTATCCTTCATTCTTCCCATTCGAGGAAAATACAGTCACTGCAACTGCCCCAAGATTAAAACCCGCTAACCTTAAACAAAGAAACATAGGCACTTCACACTGCCACGACTACTGTTTTCCAAAGCTTCCTTATTTTCTTGCAGATACTACATCAATGTTCTTATATCCAATTTTTGGTTATATCTTTTTGTAACCAAGCGCACTGTAGGATGAGCTCTAGCTATTGACTAACTACACAGGCAAGATTTTTGTCCAATTGCATCCAGCTCCAGCATCGATTTCAGCACCATCACAGAAACATAGTTTCTAGTCCATGAGTAAATACCTAAAAGATCTTTATTTTATAGTATGATTTTGTAGATGCATTGAAATTGGAATCCCGTTGAGGACATTGGGTTTTGCTTTTCTAGGAAAGAATAAGAAATAAATCAAGATTTGAGAAAGGAATTTAATTATTACTATGCTACAGAGCAAAGTTCAGATTTGATAAAGTAGGAAAAATTAAAGTACCAAGGGAAAAAAAAAACCACATCATATCAAAATATCTTCAGTGAGCATGAGTCACGTGGCTTGTGAATAAATTTGTAATTATACCATTTTTATTGAGGCATACATCATTATCCTCTGGTAAATTATTCAGTGATTCATAGTCTAAAGAAATTTGTGTAATTTATCACTTATGAAACAATTCTTGAACAGCATTATCTTGCTTTTATATTCTGTGGGAAGCCCTGTGTATAAGAAACAACCCTTTTGAGAACACAGAGGCAACTCATATCTCATTTTGCTAACAGAACTACAGTTCAGAGCAACAAACTCATTGGAGTCTTTGTGAGCTCTGCTTACTCCCTGTGCCATTCATCCAAGTCATTAAAGTCATTTTAATGTGGATCGGGAAGACAATGCGTGAAAATTCAGTAACAGAGAGAAAGAAAAACAGTTTTAACATTTCTTCATTACATTAGTTGCCTCAGCATAACAATGCACAAATATACACCATATAAATGGTAATAATTCTTTTTTTCAAATGAATTTTAGGTATACACAGTGTGTTAACATTTTAATGCTGTATTTAGGTATTGGATGGGCTGCCTCAGATTGTAGTGTTCCTTGAGAACCATTGAAAACATACTTATTTAATCAGCACAGTATCTCTAGAATATTCAGGGCATTCTTAAGTGCAAATATGAAATGCCTTTATACCAGAACAATTCTGAATTTTTACATTTCGTATCTACAAAATCAGTGGTTTTGAGTGTTTTCTCAAAAAATAACAAGATCTTGTTTCTCAAACATAAAAGAGTCTTCAGGTAACGTGTGTTAATTCAAGCAAGATTCAGCACAAGGTCTCTATAACTTTTGGCACATAAATGAACTAGCTAATTTAGGAATATAACTGTCATGCACTCATTAAAATGAATGGAGAGAGAGAGGAAATCAATGGAGAAATATAGAACATTGCAGAGGTCATTTAGAATTCAGGCATGTAGCATCAAACTCTTTTTTCTGTATAGAGGAAGCCTAAGCCTAAGCTGACTATATTCATATTTTACACATCTCAGTCAGGTGTTTGAAGGATGTGGGCATAGTTAAAAGAAAAGCTCTAACAGACCTCAGCAACAGCATTCAGCATCAGACCAAACCATCTGTCTTGAAAAGAAATAGCTGTCAGCATTCACTTTTGTATTGCTTCAGAGATCTTATAGGCCCTTTTTAAGGAGACAGTTATGCAAAACTATTAATAAGCAAATTAAATGTTTAGTCACATTTCTTATGTTTCTGTTCTACTCTCCATTATTTGGTGAGATGCGTGTGATCTGCAGGCTCATAGGAAAAATCACATGCAACATGAATCATACACTCATAGAACCATTAAGATTGGAAAAGATCTCTAAGATCACATAGTCCAACTACCCATCCACCTCCAATATTGCCCACTAAACCATGTCCTTAGATACCACATCTACTCTTTTCTTAGACACCTGAAAGGGAGGTGACTCCATCACCTCTGTGGGCAGCCTGGGCATGCCTAATCACTCTTCCTGGGAATAAATTTTTCCTAATATAAAATATGAACGTCCCTCAGTGCAACTTGAGGCCATTCCCTCTTCTCCCGTGGCTGGGAAAAGATGCCAATCCCAGCTCACTACATCCTCCTTTCAGGTAGTTGTAGACAGTGATAAGGTCTCCCCCAAGCCTCCTCTTCTCCAGACTAAACAATCCCAGTTCCCTTAGCCGCTGGGCATCCTTAGCCACTGGGCATCCTTAGCCCCCATTAGACTTGTGCTCCAGAATCTTCAGCAGCTTCATTGCCCTACTCTTGATATGTTCCAGGACTGAACATTATCTGCCTTCCTGCTTATGACTTTTTGACATCCTGCTGAGCATCTCTCCTGCTTTATTTGCATTGTTTAGAACTGGCACTTTTTGTTTTCAGTTTTCTGTACTATGCTCCTGAAATATCAAAGTACTTGGAATTTCATATTTAGCCCCTTTTAATTAGCATATACTTTTTCTGCTTTGGAGAAGGTACATCCATTTATACTTTTATTAGATCAATAAAATTAATGCAAATGTTTATAAAAGCAAAAATCAGGCCATGTTTGAAATCCAATAATAGCAATGCACAGCTATTAATTTGCTCAACAGCTCATGTAACAATGGGAAATTAGAGCTATTATCTTACTCATCGGGAAGATGCTATTCAGACATTGTTATTTGACACAATCAAGTGTGTATAGCATATATCTATTGTTAGCCAAATAAAAGTAAATGCATGGATAAAGAATATAAATTAGAAGATGACCACACCTGCAATTTCTTCTGATCAGGAAATTCTTTGTAGAGAATACTCATGGCTCTATGTTTATGAAGATTTCTCAGCAACTTGATAATCTGCTGGAGAATATCTGTGAGAACAGAGAGAGAATATTAATATTATTTTCAAGTATCTGAAACTGCCTTTATCTGCCAATATCTACCTGATACAGGGTGTATATTATGCACGATGTCCCCTCTGATTATGGCTATATTATTATATTAAACATTACCTAAGAATGTGTCCTAACGTTATATTGTTAAATGCATTTATTTTCTTTTAATATACTGAAAACAGTTAGAATGGCTTCTTCATTGGAAAGCTAGCACTGTCCCAAAACATTGTTGGTCAACAGCTTTGTTGTTAGCAATAACCATTCCCAATAGACTGAGAATGGAAAATTGGAAGCTGAGAAAGTCCAACTGCACAGATGTGGACTTTCACATTCCAACAGCTCTCAGTGCCTGGAAATGTTCCCAAAGGTATTTACATGTCTTAGACATAGCTTGTAGTTCTCAGCTGGGGAAGCCAGCTTCGAAAAAAGTGTGATGTGTTTTCAGGCCACTTATTACCTGCAGGTGTTAAAAGCCAACCTAACATGAAAGCCATTAAGAGTAATAGCTGTTTCAGGGTTGACCTCATCCTTTTGACTTATTAAAAATCTGACTGTTTGCTCCTGCGAATCCTAGCTTATCTTTTTTATAAAACAAATGAAGAAACAGATTGTGTATTCCACCTCACAAATAAATCATTTTGTGTTTCTTGTATAAAGCACTTAATACTAGTAATGTCTGGTTTGCTTTATTTCAATACCATGCCTACTATGAGGGTAGTATGCTAAGAGGATAAGAGTAGAGAAGCACTGGAACAGGTTGCCCAGTGATAACAGCATGCGCTGTCCCTTGAGATATTCAAGGTCAGGCTGACCAGTTCTCTGAGCAACTTCATCTAACTGTAGGTTCACTGCAGGAGGGTTGGACTAGATGGCTTCTAAAAGTCCCTTCTGATGCAAATGATTTTCTGATTCTATGATTCTGTTAACTATAACACTTGACATTGGTACTGTCACAATTATATGTTTGCATACACACAGAGAACACATATACATGCTCCATTTTTAAAATAGTTCTTCTGTACTAGTAATAGCCCCAGATCAATATGGCATTATGATGTTGTGTTTCCCATAAGGAAATAAGACTATGAAGATATCTTTCTACGTGTGTTAGTTATAATCCTTCATAATGATGCACATAAACATAGAAATGGAAAAAACAAACAAACAAACAAACAAACAAAAAAAAAAAAAACAAACAAACAAAAAAAAAACACCTGCCTAGTTTTTTCTACAGGCATCCGTTACCTGCTAAATCTACCTACATAAAAATTGTATGTTCTCAGGAGACCCTTCTATTCAAAGTTTTTCTGCTCTAAATATGGACATCTCCTTTGTCTGTTCTTCCACCTGTACAATGCTTTAGAGTTCGGACCACCAGCTAACATGTCAGTCCTTCATGACCTGAAATTCCAGGAGACTTGACATAGGAAGTGTCAGTGGAAGGTAGTCACCTCTGTTCTTTAGTGACTGAATGTGGAATAAGAAAGCAGTTCTCATTATTTCTTCCACAAGCCCCACTGTTAGGAAGAAATTATGTATTTATCTTACTGACCTTCTCTGCCTCCTTTAATTCTTTTCTGGGTCCGTCTTCATGACACAATGAAACCTGACGCTGCACATTCAGAGTGTGATTGCAGACACTCCCTTGCCTCTGATTATCTCTTGCCAAGAGCCACTGCTGAGTTGTGCCCAGCAGCAATTATGGGTCCTTCCCATGTACCAGAGAGAGCAAAGGACATGAAAAGATCCAGAACTCTCCCAGAGACCGATGAATACTCACAGCACATTTATATAGTTGGACTGTCAACACGCAGTGTCCTGCACAAGCAGAGGAAGGCCACCTCTTCCTCATGGCATCTTGGCTTTTGTAGAGATCATTTAGGGGAGAAGTGGAAAACAATACAATAAGTAGGAAATACAAAGATTAGTTGCAAGTTTAAAACATTTGCTGTGCAAAACAGATAATTGTCTTTGTTCACTGAAACAGAGGTCGCATGAGTGCTTATTTATGCAATGAATTTACATTGTCTCTTGAACTGCTCAGTTGTTAAAAATCCTAGCCTTAAAGTCCAGTTATTCTATCTCATGCACATCAGTATAAAACTATTTGACAGCTGCTCAGATTCATGCTAGGACAATAACAGCAGTGCTCCTTCCCCAATCTCATTGTTTTGTTCAGAAGAGCCTTCACTTCCACCTGTACCACAGTGAGACAGACCAATCAAGACCTTTTTTTTTTTTTTTTTCCTTGTCTTATCTCCTCCATAGTAGACAACGGCACTTTCTTAATTTAGAAATAAATAATCTCCTTTTTGTAGGTCTATTTATGAGAGTTTGTCTATAAAAATACACTTTCTGTGGTCAGATTGTTCATGCATTTCACTGGTAAAGAATACTTGGTATGGACAAAGGCAAATAGCAGTGACTGCATAAACCTATGCCAGCAACAGAAGGATTTGGCCTGTCCTTACCGAAGGAACTTCTGCCAACCCAGAGTCAGCCAACTTCTCTCAGCCTGGTGTCAGCCCTATTCTCACTCTTACTACTGAAGCTGTGCCAACAGAAGTCAATAGAAAGATGCCTTTTTGGAAACAAAACCAATCCTTGACTGACAGGAAGGGATATCAGGTATCTTCATGCCAGGGAGACTGCACACCCATTCAGAGTGCAGCTACACACAGACCAGGTCTACCTAAAAGGCAAATCTGAAGCTATAGCAGGCTATGAGTTGGCCAAAAAGAGATGTGTAGGAGTATGATCAGAAATCCATATTTCTGATGTGATAAAGTGGAGGGCAAATTCTCCCCTATCCTACACTCCTGTTTTCCTGTACCTGTTTTTAGGCTGCAGCACACATCTGCATGCCTGACCACCTCTGTGCTGCTTATTAGTTCACAAGTGTTGTGTTGTTTCACTGTTAAGAGTTTTGTTTGTGTGCTGATTGCCATGTGCAAAACAGAGGATACAGGTGGGCTTTCTCCTGACTTTGTTGCCATTGTGGTAATCTTTAAGCACACACACGCACAGGCATGCACAAACAGCATGAAGGATACCTAACATTCTTGTCAGAAGAAAGCTGCCTCTTTTGATGCTCTCTCTGAGAGAATATGTGTATGCAAAATTTAATATGACAGAATCATACAATGGCTTAGGATGGAGGAGACCTTAAAGATCATCTAGTTCCAACCCTCTGCCATGGGCAGGGTTGCCAGCTGGTAGATCTGGCTGCTCAGGATGTCATCCAACCTGGCCTGAATGCCTCCAGAGATGGGGCATCTCTAATATACTACATAACTTATCTGACTGTGAATTCAATAATCTCTTCCACTTTTGAAAAGTGAAAACATACTTAAGGAACTGGTGATGTATGCAAACAGATAAGATGTGTGATAGTATTCATTTATGCATTAAGACAGTGCAGAACTTTTCATAAGAAACCTCAGGGTACATGATTTTTTCCAAGCTGTGATCCTGAGACTCACTCACTTTTTTTTTTTTTTTTTTTCTTTTCTTTTAATGTTTCCTGAATATTCTGGCCAAAGAAAAGTTTTATTTTCTCTGAAAAAGGAGAGGTTGGTGATTGTTCCCAGCAAATAAGACAGTAAAGTGACGGTAGATGAGAAGTACTGTTGGCACCCAGAAACACTTCACAGTGCGAGTGTCAGAGCACTGGATCAGATTGCTCAAAGAGTTTGTGTAGTCTATTCCCTGGATATCCTCAAAATATGCCTGGGCATCTCTGCTGTAGGTATCCCTTCCAAACTCAACCATTGTGTTATTCTGTGATAAGAATTATCTTTATTTCTTCAGGTGCAAATTTCCTTCCAAACATAACTACTAAAAGAAGCTATATATTTTCATTCTCTGCTGGATTAGCAAAGGCATCTAACAATATACAAATAAATCCACATGAGAGGGAGACATCATTTAATTAGATGGGACTAGATGAAATCTAGAAGGTTTGTACTGGATATGATTAGTAGCATGAAGCTAACTTATCTGTTCTCTTGCTCATGAGACATGTTTATGGTTTAGATATTCAGAATAATCATTAGCATGGATAAGTATTGCTTTACTTTGTGTGAAGAATTTACTTTTTTTTTTTTTTTTCTTCCCCTCATTTGAATGTTTAAAAAGCTACAGGAAAATATAGGGAAAATAATTTATTTATTAATATCTTATTATTATAATTTCCTTGAATTCTTCTTTTTAGTTGATGTGATCCAATGTAACTAATCCATTACATACATGGAGCCATCATTACAGACTGCTAGTTAAAAATACTTTTAAAATATACTAAACGTAGTTCAACATGTTGAGCTATTTACAAAACTCTGTCCTTGACTATCTCTGCCATTGCAGGAATAGCTCTTGTTGACCGTTCACAAACGTCTTATTTGTGTTCATACTGGTGAATTTGATTTTGTGTTGAGGGATATGGTTTAGTAAGAACTATTGGTGATAGGTGCATGGTTGGATAGGATGATCTTGTAGGTCTTTTCCAACCTTGGTGTTTCTGTGATTCTGTGATTCTGTGAATTCTGCAGCAGAAACCTCCCAGCAGAGTCCCTGAGATAGCTAGGTTTCTCACCCCAGATGTGAATCAACACACTGTGGCTGGTCTGGGTAAATCACTGGACCACATAGGTCCATTCTGTCATTTGTGCAGGTTAGTAGGTGGGGAATTTCCACACCACTCTTATTAATGACTGAAGTGCATTAGTTTTTTACACAGGCACAGATGTAGTGCACAGCTATGCTCAAGTTCTAACAGAAACATTAATTTGCGTCTTGTTTCAGTTCTGTAGATTAAATTTCATAGTTCTGCCTCAACGTCAGTGATACAGTCAGTTCTGACAATATTATATTTTGCCTTGGCAATATTTTTACACGTCTTCGGATTCAGCCTTATAAAGAAACCTCTGGCCCTTCCATTCATTTCTTTGCTCTTGTATCAAAGAGCAGTTACTCAATTTGCATCTTTAAGGAACAAGCTCTTGGTTCAGTTTTCACTCTGTCAGGTGAGAGCTCATAAAATGTTTTTGAATCTGCCCATAATTTGAAAATGTTGTCTGTTTTGGCTATGTTATTGTAAGTGATCTGTATGGTCTTTGTTTTCTTGTTCTTTTGTACTTTTTTTTTTTTTTCAGTTTTGCTTTTGAATTTTTGGGGGAGATGGGGTGAGGAGAGGAGATGAGAAACATGGAGAGACTGCTAATCACTATCACAGGCCTTATAAAATCTCATGGAGTCATAAACATCCTTTTGACTTCCTCTATTCTGCTTCCTTTATTCATCTGACAGATCATTTAAGAAGCAGATTTGCATGCTTTTGAGATTGGGAACTTTAGCATAAATTTAAACTTTACTTTTTACCTTAGCACAAATGTAAACTTTAGGGTAAACTTTCAAAGACAAAAATAAACCCCACAAATGCAATGAAAATCTGTTTCCATATTTGGAAAAAATAAGCCTCTAAAGGATTTATTCAGCAAACCCTAGCTAACCACTTAATTCTTACCCACAGAGAAAAGTATGTGGCCAGCATTACTGCTTGTGTATCTGTAACTTTTAAAGCCTAGACCAATAAACACCACAGAAAATAAAAAATCCTGAAAACACTTTCCTATTACAGAATATGTTTTTTATGCTTTTTTTTTCCCCCCTTTTAATTGAAGATATATTCAAAATCATCTACTCCTTCTATGCCTCTGGTTGCAAATAATCAGACCCATTGCTTTGAAAATGTTAGCACGACAGAGCTACTGTTCTTATATGTCAGCCTGAAAGAACATAAGCTATTCTCTTTATTATCTGCTTTGCAAGATGTGGCAAAATGTTTGCGGTTTGAGCTCAGGATGGAAGACTGCATCATTTAAAGAACAGCAGCTGGTAATATTTATGCCTAGAAGGGAACAATGTGTGCTCTTCCCTGAAGTACCTCCAACTTTTATCTTGGCAGGGAGCCATACCACATATAAAATATAATCAATGAGCTCACTCAATATTTATAATGTAATTCACAAGATGAATCTATTTGTGATTGAGCTAAATCTCTGAACACAGCACTCAGAAAGAAAATCTTTCAGGACTACAGGAATCTTAGTTTTACCATTCCAGAAATACATATGTAAGTGCATGAGATATAAATAAAACAGTCAAAGAACTGAGCTGAGGGCATTAGCTTTACAATTTTAATACTTCAGATCCTTGAAGAACAATGAAAATAATACACTGTATGTTACATACACCATTTTTTTCCCCCTCCTGCTGTGTATACATGTGTTATGTGAGCTTTTGTGTATATCTGGTGTCTCTGGTAGCTGTTGCTTTGTGGTTATGTCACGTGGGACAAAATATGTCCAAAATAAAGGTTAAATTTCCTTCCACGCTATCAGTGCTTACTGAGATGCCTGATAATTATTTCCAAACAAGAGAAAGTAAAACTGCTTATCAAATTTTTTTACAACTTTATAAGTTACCCTGGGGGTCTGCTGTGGTCTAATCTTAAGGGTAGTTGCAGTGAATCACTCTAACATCCACCTGAGCCATTGAGGAGATAAAGCTGTCATTGCATGAAGGAGAGCTCTGCACACTGTAATGGTTGGCATTTATATTGACATGTGCGGAGAAAATTACATAAACTACATTTCTAGTTCTAAGGTATAGCTCTAAGAGTTTTGCTTTTGAAATACGAGCTTAAAAAGTTTGCCAGCTTTGTGATGTACTGCTAATAAGGTGGGAAGGCAATAAATTAAATGAACGACTAATATGCTGCCAGATAACACTGTTCACAGATGACTGCTACAGTTATTGCTAGGTAGTTTGGCACAGCTCCAAGATTCCTAACATGTAGTGTAGGGCAGTCAAACAGATGAGCAGCTCTGTGGCTGTGTCCTGCTGTGAGCACTGCCAGCTCTGAACTTACTAGCCATATGGCATCATCCTCCACCAGGAAATATACCTCGCTTCTGATAGATACCTCTGCTGTGAGCAGTATGAAGAATGATAATCCATCATGGGAAAGCTGTCTGAATGATTTATTTCCAGGAAGAAGTCTGGCATTGGTTTTAATACTGTGGACAAGTTCAAATTTTATTGTGATTATTTTTTTACTAATGTAACTATTTTATGAATAATTTGGCTTGTTTTTTTACCTTTAACCTTTGTGGTACCAAGCAGAAGTAGGGACTGTACTCATTCTCATTTAAACATGGGGAGAATTCCACCAGATCTTAGTTTCTTATCAAAGCAGAAGAAAGTTTTCATGTTCAGTACACCTTTATGTGAGTGAGGAAAAGAAGCAAAGTAAGAGATGGTCAATAGACTTATGATTTTTCAACACCACCTTCAAATAAGACTGTAGAGTCAATTGAATAAGTGAAGCAGAATGTGAACTCATGCACAACTTTTTGCTCATTTATAAGTTAAATTTCTCATGATGAATTGCTTGTAAAGTAACTGATCTGCAGTAATTGCGCTGATCTCAGACAGGTCGAAGTAGGCTGAGATTTAGGACCCTGACATGTTAACACCCATGTTCAGGAACACCAGATGGCCCCAAGATGAGGTGTGATATGTCTACACGTTGACTCTGGCCCTAATTGCTTATGGCAGTCATAACAAACTCACTGTATTTAAAGCAAAAATAACATACACACATGGCTTGCAGAAGACACAATAATCAGAGGGCAAGGAACTGAAATACGTAGCAGGTTATCTTGTCATATACATACATATTTCTGTTGCACTTGATGTGTATTATTCTGTATCCCTCCTAATGAAAGAAGTCAATGATTATAAAACAAAAATGCAAACAGGAAAAAAAAAAAAAAGGAAAATACTTTCCAGGCAAATTCTTCTGTGGGGGTAAAATACTCCAAAGCAAAGTCAGAGACATGATGCCTCGTATTACACTAGAATTGATTCTCCCAAGACATCTTGCCAATTTAGATAAGGTAATAAGAATTTATTCCATATTTGAATTCAGAAAGCAAGGGTCTTTGTTAATTTAGCAGAATGTATTATGTTTATCTAAAAATAAATATCTTTCATGAGATCTCCAGAATGAGGTGATAGAGAACAGTTCTTGTATGAGGTCTATGAGGACCAGCCTAAACTCCTTTTTTGATACTATTTATTGTTTGGTCAGATTTTCATCAACCTTTGTTGTGTTGGGTAACAAAGATTGTCTTCCTGTATAAAAGGATTATGATACTGAATAGATGTTTGATTATCCTCTTGTTATTCTTCCTGAATGTTATTATTCTGAAAATATACAGATGACATCAAAGACACAGTCATTCTATACTGAAAGCCACGATGATTTGTGATAGTGCTTGAGGTGGACAAACTACAGCCAGCCTAATACTCAGTTGAAATTCTGCTCAACCTAGTTGAGAAAGTAGACCTAATATTTTAGGAATTTCTGATTAGTGAAAAAGAACTTTCTACACCTTGTTTTGTATTCTTACGACAAAAATAATCTTGTTCCTGTCTGACTTTTGTAGATGGGAAAGAAGTGAAAACACAGGAATTTGCTAAGAAGCAGGAGCTTTCATAGAATTAGAGACACAAAGAATGGCTTGGTTTGGAAGGGACTTTGAAGATCATCTAGCTCCAAATCCCCTGCCATGCACAGGGTTGCCAGTCACCAGATCACGCTACCGAGGGCCCATTTAACCTGTCTTTGAACACCATCAACACTTTGCTTAATGAGGATTATGTGTATTATAGTGCAGGTATACAAATATTTTCTTTGTGTTGATAAATGAAGTTCAGGACATTTTGCATATGAAGATAAATCAAATATTGTTAGATTGGGAAACCTATGTGTTGTGTTGCGGCTGTTTTTTCATCCATATCTTTCTAAATAATTAAGAAATTAGATATTAACATGGTAAATAGAGATGAATACACATGGACACAAAAAGACTGAATTAGACATTATTAAATTGGATTTAATGACACTAGATACAACATTTGTTATATAAAATTATTTTCCTTTGGCATAAATTTAGAGATGAGTCTAACCTAATCTTAGCTGACTGAAGTTAACTGTTTGGATTATTATTTTGGATCATACCATTACCACAGACTGTCTCTGTAGGTCCTGGTCTATCTTTAGATTTTCTAGGTACTTGAGTAGCTTAGACTGCGTGCCTAACGTCGATCAGGTTTGAAAATAACTTTATTTTAAAAATCCTCACATTCATCTTTGATCATTCCTAGGGCTACATTACATCCTTTCATAGCATTAACACTTTTCTACAGCAAGAGATAAATGATCATCTTGGTCATAAACAACAGGCACGATATAATTCTGAATAAAAAGTTTGCTGAACTGTTGTATCACTTGGACCTCATCATTATGTCAGCAGTGAATGCTCTGTAAATCTTACTCTCTGACTCATTTTACATTCTACATTTACACGATCACATAAATTGAGCTGTTATTTTAATGATGAACCTAAAATAACTAAGGATGACGTGAAATACTTCAATAATATTTTGACTAAAAGAGAAACTGACAGTCTGAGGGATTATAGGTTAGAAATTTTACAAAGTCCTCACAAGGACTGAGGAAGCTTTTTAATTATATACAAACCATATATCTATTCTGAAATCATAAACTTGGAGACAATACAGGGAAATATCACTATTTATGTATTTTCATTTTTTTTTCTTCCTACTACTGCTAACAGGAGCATTTAACATTTCCACAATATTGTCTAATTTCTGTAGTGATCCTGGTAATATAATCAGAAGTTTAGTCCCCGTGGCTTCTAACTGATTTGATTATGCCAGACAGTGTTTTCAGAAATAGTGAACTTCAGTAATCAGTTTGGTATGAGTAAGTTCAATACATAGGTTTCTGGTAGTGAAAATACTGTGGGGATTGCCATAAAGACTGAATGTTAGATAGTTTCAAGGAAAACCTGGTTTTAATCTATCTCCAGTGAGAACAAGTCCAAAGCACAAACTAAAATTGAACTGATTGCATGAGCAAATTCTGTTTTTGTTGAAATCTTGTTCTGCCATGCAGAAGATGGGAGAAACTGAGACTGTTTTATCTCATTGCTTAGCATGTGGATCCATTTGTGTCTTCTGGCTGATATAATTGATTTCAGGACTCTATCTGAAATATAACCAAGAAATCAACACTCTTCTCTTCATCACCCCTGGGAGGACTTTTGCTGAAGTCTGTTCAATAAATATCTTCATAAAGGGTAATCAAATTTTGGTTGACAGCAACTTCAGAGGCAATTCCTTTTCATCCTTCCGATCAAAAAATTTAGATTAAAGGTAAAGCAGAGAGCTAAAGGACACTATGATGCCCACATGATGTAACATACAATTTTCTTTTCTTTCCCATAAATAAAATAAAGTCTTTTGATGGCATCTTGTGAGACATAAGACAACAGGCACAGCTGTGAGCTCTTGAGGCAAATGCCTGAACCTGGGAGAGAACAAGAAGAGAGTTAGATTTGCTGCTGTATCTAGCCGTGTATCAGATAAAAATTGCAAAATGCTAGAGAAAATAAAGAGAAGAATAACTCAAGTATAACAGAGTGAGTGGGAACCAGACTGTCACTGATGGAAGAGAGAAATTTTGTTGTGAAGAAGGCATTATGACAAAGCAGGGTTGATATTCTTTCAGTAATGCCTGCTAGATCTCTCATCCTCTTTCTTCAATTCACCTTATCATCTTTCATGTCTCCACATACCCTTTTCATTCTATGCTTAGACAGCTATAGGTCACCAAAACCAGGTGAAGGGATATTATATCACATCACTGCTTGGACTTTGGTCTGCTGGCTTCATAGAATATGCTTATACTACACAAATCATTAAGAGTCACCTCTTCCTTCATCTTTCAGTGTACTTTTTTTTTTTTTCATTACATTGATATATCTGGCATAAAAGTTTTATGTAGTTGCTTGTGTATTCATTGCATGAATAGAAGATTTAACCAAACTAGTTAATGGCATTTGATCTGTGATTCATTTGACATCTGCATAAGGACAAGATGAATTGTGTCCCATGCTATGAAGATTCTCTCTCCACACGGAGAGATGTTATTTGTTGGCATGTAGGCACATACTTTTGTAGGTAAGGTAAGCATGGACTCCATCCCACAGCAGATTGGTGGAAAACATCAGTAGCACTGCTCAGATGTCAGTAGCACTACTTAGATGTCTGCCAGCTCTCTACATTTATTTGATGTGACAACCCCTTTTCACTCGCTTACATTTAAATTCATTGTGTTCTCTCCTTTCTTTTTCTTTGCAAAAAATAATGCAAGCCTTTCAAAATCCTGTATTTTTCATTTGAATAACAATAACATGATGATTAAACAAGTATAATTTGGATGCTACCTGGCAATCCCTTTACTAACCTAAATTCCTACATCAGGACAGCTAGAGCTGGAAGGAATATTAAGAGATTATCTATTCATGTCCAGTTCACTAATTCACAAATATGTCTACAGTTCTGACAGGCATTTCCTTCTCTTGGTTCCTAAGAAAAAGAACAAAGATTAAGATTTCACAGTAACTCCATGTGGTTTGCTCACATTCTGCAATACCTCTTGAGATCTCAAATTGAAACAGCTTTTGAAGAAAAAGGAAGAATAGCCATGAAAATGAAATCTTTCACTTTTAAAGCAAGTAAAAAGAGGAAAGAAACAGAATTAGCACAGATGATGAGGCAAAATTCCTAAGTGACAAACTGGGAAGAAAACAACATGGTATAATAGTACTTTAAGAAATAATAAAACCTCAGAACAGTCTGAGTGATTTACCATCTTGAGTAGCTGAAATATAACAAAGGTGTATATGCAAGGAATCTCTGGTTTTATTTCACTTTATTATATTTATTTATTTTGTATCTTATATTTTGTCTTGGTACTTGCCACTTGTAAAAGCCTGTAAGCTTATGTGGGATGATATTCTTAGTCTTTATGACCAATAGATCCTGTGTGATGTACTATTATCTAAGAGACAAGAGGGACAATGAACTCTTGTCATGTGTATTACACTATTGGACCCTGCTCCTGATGGTGAGATTGCTTTCCTAATTTGCTATGCATCTGTAATCTTAAGTGATTTATCATTGACCTGATATGTTTTCTTCAACAAATCTGCCTTATGAACTCTAATCCACAAAGTCTTATATGTTCTTAAGTATATAAGCCCTTTCTTTAGTGGCCACAGAACATAATCAATCACTATCCCTCTTATAACCCCCTTTTACAAATGGGAGGGTTGACTGATCTGAAGATTTTGCAGTAAAACCCAGGATTTCTCATCACCAAGTCTTTATTCTCGTCTCATTCATCCTGCCCTTACCTTTAACAGATTCCTGTCTGAGCTCAGGCTGCCTCTGTTCTGTACATATACATCGGAAGCAGTGTTTGTAGGTTAGTAGATTACTAGGTTTAGTGGCAGGAAAAACATCATCTGAAGTCAAAATACAAAACATCTTTCAGTATATTACCCAAGACATCAGCCTGTGTATTTTTTAAGAAAGAAAGACCATGTTAGGCATCTAAGATAATAATATTGAATACATTTCTCCAATTCAGTATTAAGACAGATATACATTTGTAAAATACAGTAGGCGTTAGCAGGTCCAGCCAGACTCATATATTCTCTTTAAGCCATGCTGATTTTATACCTACAGCCCATATAAAAGCCTTACAGCCCTTTGTTCTTTTCCTTTAAAAGCTTGTTGATCTTTTAAGTCGCACAGCTATGAGCTTCAAAAACTCCCACGGTGCCGACACGTATGCACAGCAAGTCTAATGTTTTCTCCATTTCAATCAAGAATCACACACAGATGTGCCCTATTGTTTCTTTGTGATGTTAAGATCAGCCAATCACACTCAGACCTCTTTTAAGGCTGTGCTGCTGTCCTCACAGCCATCCATTAAGAGAGTCAGATCTTTGAATACTGGAACATATATGCAGATGCAGTTCCTCCGAAGCTGCGTTGATAAAAAGGCTTATTATGTGTACAGATGACATCTTCTGAAGGTGCTACTTTTACAGACAGAAAACTATGGTATAGCTGGACATTGATTTTCTATCCAGTATTTCTAACCTTTCAGTTAACCCCTAGTAAATAGCAACAAACACTCTATGGAAGCCAAAGGCAAAACTCTGGAAACGAGCAGGCTTGTTTTGCGTGGATTCAGGTAAGAAACACTGTTCAGAAAGTGAATGCATACAAGAATCATGAGCACACTAAATGCTCATGGTAGGATGTAGGAAGGTACAAGGAGAGCATAATTAATGGAAGTATATGGGAACAGAGAAAGAGGCCAAGAGAGGCACAATGAGCAGAGTGTGGAAGCAATTACTTCATTACTAGCAGTACAGTAGAGTGAAGAAGTTCCTCACTAGCTGGAAGCTTCTTTAACAGTTGTGTGCCTGTGCTCCATAGTTTTATTTGTTCTTATAGTTTTAAAAGCCTCTTCCAAGCACTGAAACTGCATTGTCTGTAAGGTTCCTTTGAAACAGTGCAATAATTAATGCTCAAAAAAAAAAAAAAAAAAAAAAAAAAAAAAAAAAAAAAAAAAAAAGTGCAGAATTCAGGAGCTAACACAGGCCCAGAATAACTTCTATGAGACAGTTTGCATACCACCCTGTTTCAGCAGCTAAGTGAAATTATTAGTTTATGTGTGGGCAGCTCTGTAACAGCTGGCATCAGTACTAGAAGATGATCTCAAATGCATATAGTATATGAGTTATGTGTTTTTTAACTCCTTGCTCTCCATAGCTTCAGTGAGTTTACAAATGGAGTATATTTCCTTTCCAGAAACCGTATTTTAATTGAAAAATGTTAGTTTTACTACATGCATTATTTACACTCACATTTTAGCTTGTATCTGCAATATCTGTTCTACAGAAAAAAAATATTACAGTATGTTCTTCATCCATTGATTTTATTAATGAGATCACCGTTACAGCCACAGATTTAGAACAACAACATATGACTGTAAAATGCTACCAGTGACTGCAGGAGATACATGGAATGACCTTTTGGAGATTGCTCGAAGAAACCTTGTAAAATCTCCCTTTGTTGACTAACCCCACGTTTGCTGCGTAGCTAATATTTTCTCCACTGCCTTATTTGCAGTTAAAAAAAGTAATTTGTACTGACACCAGTTATGACTTTTCATGCTTCATGGCAGACCCCACCTTAGCTATTAATTTACTACCCGCTTCAGCCCCTGAAGATATGAGCCACCAAAAATTTTTCTTAAGCTCCAAAAAAGACTTCTAACAAAAAGAAGGCTTTGGAGAAAGAAATACATGCAGTATCTCAAAAAAAAAATTACAGAATTATAGCAAAGTTTGGGTTGGAAGGGACATCAAAGTCCATCCATTTCCAACCTCTAGTGGGTGCTGCCACCCACTAGATCAGGCTTCCCAGGGTCAATCCAGCTTGGTTTAGAATGTTTCTGGGGTTAAGGCATCCAAAGCTTCTCCGGGCATCCTGTCCCACCACCTCCCCAGCACTGGAGCAAAGAATTTCATCCTAATATACAGCCTAAATCTCCTCTCTTTTAGTTTGAAATTATTATCTTTTGTCCTAACACTTAAGTTCCCTGTTAAAGAGTCATTTCCCATCTTTCCTATATAGGTACTGGAAGGCTGCAATAACGTCTGTTTCTCTTTAGACTGAACAATCCCAACTCCTTCAGCTTTTCTTCCTAAGAGAGGTGCTCCAGCCCCTGATCATCTTTGTGGCCTTTGTCTGGACCGGCTCAACAGGTCCACGTCCTTATTCAGGAGGCCCCAGAACTGAGTAAATGTCCACATTTTGACTAGGATTGGATTTATTTTCTTCTTGGTAGCTTCTTGGTTGGTGGATGGTGCTGATTTAGGTTAAATATAATGTTTCTAACTCACTGATGTTGTAACTGCTGCTGAACAGTTCTTACACTAAGTCTAAGAGTTTTCAGTTTCCTGTGGTACTCAACACAAGGAGCTGAAAGGGAAGAGAACTAGCGTAGCTGACACAGATTATACATGGCATCCGTTCCATCCAGTGTCATCATATGATTTGGTGTAATCTTCAGATTTGCTCTACATGTTTGACATTCACACTTGGGGGTATTACAGGAGCTGAGTTAAATATAGTAGTAGATTAGGACTGATTTAATTGGATTTTATTGACATGACTGAGATTTAAAAAAAAAGTTTAAGATATAATAGAATCATAGAATAGCCTGGGTAGAAAAGGACCTCAAAGATCATCTAGTATCAACCCCCCGCTACATGCAGGGTCACCAATCACCAGACCAGGCTGCCCAGAGCCACATCCAGCCTGGCTTTGAATGCCTCCAGGGATGCACATCCACAACCTCTCTGGACAATATGTACCAGTGTGTCAACATCTTCTGAGTGAAAGACATCATTTACACCTGTTTGAGTGCTGTAGATAGAATCCTACTCAAATAAATAATCTTGACTTTCATAATTAGACATAACAAGACTTCTTAAATTTATTACGTGTTTGAAGAAACCACGAGTAGCTTTTCTCATATATGCCAGATACTGAGAAAATATGAGTAACTTCACAATATTATGAGGTCAAAAAATTTTTCAGATGCTCAGCACTTCTCAGGGCTAGATTTCATAGCTTCAAATATTCAAAGGAACAAGCTATCTTTATTCTTAGGGAAGTCAGAAGGCTTTCTGCATTCCGTAGAAATGATCAATTAATTCCACCCAACCTTAAGTCCTTCATTAAGATACCTATTTTTAGATCTAATATCTGTATCACTCCTACTGCAATCGATGTTGAGCACAGGTATTCCAGACTTTCTGAAACATGCAACACTCTGTAATTTGCTTAATCTTCTTCATAGCTGTAAGCAACCCAAAGAATTTAAGTGGGTATTGGACAAATGTCTAAATTTGTATGACACAAATCTCTTTCAAACTACTCAATCCTTTAAGTCTTCAAGTCAAGTTGTTGAGAGGGGACAAGTATAATATTTAAGTCTGGTTTTATATACTGTAACTCAAATATCCATTTAAAGTGAAGTAAAAATAGCATGAAATGCTTTGAAGAACTGGAACCTTACTCTGACTGATTTGCCCAAGATTATAGCATTTGTAACAAAAGTTCTTCACTGCCTTTTGGAACAGATAAGGGGACGAGAGCAATCAATTGCTTTTATGGGAGTTTATGCATGCATGCTTTTCACAGACTGAGGATATGTGCTTTGTTGTGTAGGAAAACAGGAATATGGAGGAAAATATCATTTTGCTGGTTAATCCAGTGTCTCATGGCTCCAGTTGCTCTCAGCATCTCTGTAACACATGAATTTCATGTAATTTTATAGGTAGGCTTTCCTCAGTAACTACATTTTGTATTGCCCAAGAGAAAAGATGCATTTTTATTTTATCATAACTCAACTGTCCTGTGATGACATTAAATATTACTACATTATTCGAAAATCAGTAATTTCTAGAACCTCAAATTATATTTGGGCCAATTAAAAGCCTGGTATGCAAGGAGGCACATGTTCCTGACCTAGTGTTTTTTTTCTGTTGAAATACAGGGAGGTAAAGAGATAAGAACACATCTGTCATATAAGCCTTTTGTACCACCTTCTTCTCTGGGCGTGTGGAAACAAAGCTTTAATGTAATGCAAAATTCCACTTGTGGAATGAAGGTCATGAATGACAAATGGAAGGTAGTGTCTCTGAAAAATGAACAAGCACCACAGCACATACGAGCAGTGAAGATAAAGCAGAGAAGTTTAATGTCTTCCAAAGCTCTGTCTTCATGGAATCATAGAATCGCTAATGCTGGAAAAGACCTCCAAGGTCATCCAGTCCAACTGCCCACCTGTTACCAATTTTCCCTCTAAACCATGTCTGTCAGTACAACATCTTAAACACCTCCAGGGACAGTGACCCCATCACCTCCCTGGGCAGCCCATTCCAGAGCTTGACCACTCTTCAACACTGATAATGGGCCCTCAGACCCCTGCAGCCCCAAGATAGATAACTGTGATGACAGGAAAGATAAACTCCCAGCCAGCCTCAAACTTGTACAGGATTTGCTGTTATAGCTCCATGCATACAAATATAAGGGCCTGATGGGATTGACCCTGGTATACTGAAAGAGCTGGCTGATGTCATCACAAGACCCCTCTCAATTACTTTTAAATGGTCTAGGGAATCTGTGCAGGTCCCTGTTGACTGGAAGCTGGTTGTCCCAATTATCAAGAAGGGCAAAAAAAAAAAAAAAAAGGACCTTGTTAATTATAGACCTGTCAATATCACTTTGGTGCCTAGCAAAATTCTGGAGATCATTTTGGGAGTTACTGAAAAACACTTCAAAGACAATGAAGTAAATGCTTAAAGTCAACAAAGGTTCACAGGGGACAAGTCCTGTTTAACAATAATTTCCCTTTACAAGAAGGTTACCCACCTACTTGTACAAGGAAAGCCAGGTTGATGCAATCTTTTTGGATTTTAGTGAATTTTTCAATACTGTTTCTCACAGATCCTTCTGGACAAAATGTCCAGCGTCCAAGTGGGACCAGTACATAATAGGATGGGAAATGGTTGATGGGTTAGGCTCAAAGTGGGTCAGTCGCTAGCGAGTGTGGTTCCTCAGGGCTGCATTTTAGGCTCCTGTTTTTATAAATGACCTAGACATAGAATTGTAGAATCATAAAATAGTTTGAGTGGAAAGGGACCTTTAAGATCATCTAGTTCCAACCGTCCTGCTATAGGACATCCTGGAACAGGTTGCCCAGGGTGGTGGGCACAGCCCTGAGCTGCTAGAGTTCAAGAAGTATTTGGACAACACTGTCAGATACAGGGTTTGAATTCTCGGTGGTCCTTTGTGGAGCCAGGAGCTGGGCCCAGTGATCCTTGTGTGTCCCTTCCAACTCTGAATATTCTATTATTCTGTGGTTATATGAACTCTCCCTTCCCGGTGAAATTACAAACTGCTAATAAAATCCTGGCTTCAGAGACTTCATTAAGGAATAGAACACATAATTGAATTCCTCAACAGAATGTGGCTAAGTTTGAAGAAAGTATGTAATTATTGCTTTTTAAAATAATAATAATAATAATAATTCTTTTTAAACTGGAGAAGGTGAAAAAAATATTTTGGCATTGGAAAAAAACTTTACATGGTGAAAAAATGAGAGTTCAAGTAATTTAATTTATCAAATGGAACACTGAAAGATAATTTGGACAACATTTTGAGTAATTTCAATTGATACAGCATCTAACTGTTGGTTTTTATTATTATCTTATTTTAAAGAACCAGCAAGGTTTAAAGAAAATTTATCTCTGGTCACTTAATCTGAACAAACTCAAATTAGGAGGAATTTTCTACAGTGCTAGTGGAATTAATGTTTTCTCTATTTCCTAATATTTTTTAGGCCACATGATTTTGTACAGTTCTGGAATTCTTTGCTAAGCTACTAAAATCAATGCTGCAGGTTGTATTAATAAGCGGCTGAGTTGGAGTTACATGCTGGACATATAAATCATTAATCAGAGCCCACTCTAAAGAACATTTTGCTTCCCCCAAACATAGTCTCACTCCTTCCCATCTTGCCTGCCTTTCTTCTTCTTCTTACCTCAGCTCCTGACTTTCTGGTTTCACCTTTTCCTTGGAACAGACAGATCCTGCTTTTTATCATCCGAGTTCACTTGTGCTTAAATATATGCAGGATTAGCAAACCAGTTTGGTTTACTGTCAGTTAACAGTCACAGCTGGTGTGGAGAAGGTGGCAGAACAGGGATCAGGAAATTATTCTTCCGTAAGTGGGAGTAAGCCATTAGAGTAGATGTGCCCTTATTCTCTGTTAATTAATGAGTCTCAATTCTATTGCATTTTTATAGAACTGAACACTTCTGTTTCCTATATTTTTAGAAACATTTAGTTCAATTCTCGCATGTGAGAAGTAGTCTCAGGTTGTTAATAAAAAAGTGTGAATTAGTTTATGAAACAGAATGTATGATGTCTAGAGTATATAAGAGTAGAATCATTGACTTGATTATAGCATTGTACTTCAGTGGTTATTATTGGAATCTTCTGATTTCTTTTCACAAGTAAAAAGACTATAATTGTTTGATTACTGAAAAAAATGAATGTATTAATGAGTTATCATCTGGTAAAGTATATACAGATTTTTCTTTATTCATTACTTGTTATTTATCTTTACTCTTTGGAATGCTGAAAAAGGTCTAGTCAAAAAACAATATAATAGAAAAGAAAATGTAATAAATTGTAAAAAGTGAAATGTATCACTGAAGATAAACGCTTTGTGAGCATTCTCTAGGCTGATATCTCTTCATATGTAGTATTCTGCAATTACATATATAGATGTCAATATTTTCTTGTGAATGGTTAATCAGAAAGATTAAAAGTCTACACTGTTGTGTCTAATAATAGAGTATATTTGTAGCCAATTTGAGAAAACGAAAACAATACAGAGATTTTAAAATCACAAGAAGTATAAAAAGCATTTGCAGGGTTTAAAATTTGTCAGTCTTTTTCTTGAAATTAAATGTTTTGAATATAGAATCATAGAATCACAGAATCACCAAGGTTGGAAAAGACCTACAAGATCATCCAGTCCAACCATCCACCAATCACCAATAGTTCTCACTAAACCATGTCCCTCAACACAACATCCAAACGTTCCTTGAACACCTCCAGGGTCAGTGACTCCACCACATCCCTGGGCAGCCCATCCCAGTGCCTGACCACTCTTTCTGAAAAGTAGTATTTCCTCATGTCCAGCCTGAATCTCCCCTGGTGCAACTTGAGGCATTTTTCTCTAGTCCTGTCACCAGCTACATGAGAGAAGAGGCCGACCCCCAGCTCACTACAACCTCCCTTCTAGTAGTTACGGAGAGCAATAAGGTCTCCCCTGAGCCTCCTCTTCTCCAGACTGAACAATCCCAGCTCCCTCTGTTGCTCCTCGAAAGGCCTGTGCTCCAGACCTCTCACTAGCACCATTGCACTTCCCTGGACATGCACCAGGGCCTCAATGTCTTTCTTGCAGTGAGTGGGCCCAAAACTGAACACAGTACTCAATATGCAACCTCAAATATATTCCTTCTCCTTTTCTTTTCTTTTCTTTTTTTTTTTTTTTTTTTTTTCAGTAGGAGAATTACTCAGGAGCTAGTTTTTAATTAGTTGCATTAAATGGTCCATGAGTTAGGAAGTCAGACAAATAGTCTTTTATTGTATATATCCCTTACCTAATCCTGTTTTTACAGCCTTTTAAAGATTCATACATGTTCTTTGATTTGTTCAGACTTCTCCTAGTAAACAGATACTTTCAAAAATTAATGTCCTAACATAAAATGGCCTTGGTCCTATTCTGTTGGACTCCTACTCTTTCATTGGTGTAATACGATAAGATGAACCTCAAGAAAATCCATTCATAATGTTTGATAGAGCCTACTTGTTCATGCTATTTAAAAATCAACACCTTTGTGTAGTCTAAACAAAGTCTGAGGTTCACTGAGTCACAAACAAATGAACAATAATATTGTGCATTAATTTTCTCATTATTTAAATTAATTTAATTTTCACTTGCCTGCAGAGCTGAGGAAATGGTAATTCATTTATTAACTTATCTGCTATTCTAAACTGCTACAGTATCATAAATACTCCTGCAGCTGAAAACAATTAAAACTATTTTAAAAGAAACGCTAAGGTTAACCTTTCAATTTGGATTTCAAGAAAATAATTGTTACTCCATTAACTATAGCAAAATGTTAATATAACTGCCAAGAAAGGCTAAAAGAAAAATGTTCATAGCACACAGAAGCAAACAAATAAATAAATGCAGCAAATTCAGAGTAAATGAAAACATATTGACCTAATTTCCTAGAGACAAAAAGAGTTGCGTGAAAAAGACCTGCTTGTATAAATTATGTATTTCCTATGTTTACAAAGAAGACAGAAATGAGTGGCTGGTGACCAAATTCCCTATGATTATGATCTTTTTATATTCTTCCAGCCCTTCAATGAACTGGAAAAAATTAACACTGCATTATCAGCATCAGGTTAAGCGTGCTGGATTTCTAATGAGCTGATTATATCCAGTAGAGAAACTTGCTCATAAATTAAAAACAATGGAAGAAAAACCAGTGCAGGACTAGGAGAGGAAGGAAGCCTTGGTTTAGCCTTTACCCTTCAGTCTTTAGCAACATGATAAAAATCAGATAGAAAAAGTCCCATCCTGAAAAGAGATTTTTCTTTAATACCGACTGTGAAGTACAATTGATCCATACTAAAACCCAATCTAAGTCATCTGAAAAATATAGTGGAAACAAGAGCAACATCTGTGACTTCCATGATGCCATCCAGGAGATTCAAGAGAGCTTGTTAATGTTTTTGAAAATCAAGTGTCAGAGCAAAACTCTGAGGCCAGTCTTAATGTCAGGAATCTTTGTTTTTCTAGCAGCGCCCTTTGGGTTCCCTTGTTTATGAGGTTTGAGATTGTGCTGACTTTTCATTTTTGCTTCCTTTCTCCATGATCTGGAAATGCTTGTAGCACATGAATAGCTGGAGCCTAGAAAAAAAATTGAAAGAAAATAACAAACATCATACCATAGAATGAGGGGAGGATTATCAGTGTTGCTACACACCTAACAACTTTGTAAGAGCTGCAGTAGCTCTAAGCCAGCTCCCTTTGAGCAGGAGCAGCTCAGTCCTTATCTAGTGCTCTGCTGCTCTCAGGACAGGTATTCTCTCAAACCTTCAAGCTTCACGCACAGTAAAACACAGAACTGGATTGGTTTTGTTGCTGCTGGCATTTCTTTTACTACAGTTTTTAACTTCAGGTGAGAGATCACTGATCTGAAACAGCTAAGGAGAAGTGCTGTGGTGTGACAGTTTACTAGCACACTCATTTAATAGGATGCTCATTCTGGCTCACTGGAAGTGATATATATTTAATAGGGCTTCTGTATTTTTAATTGTATTCCCTGCAAACACTAGTCCCTGATTTCAAAACCAAGAACTGTGTAGCAATAGTGTTCATATTTGATAAAATAGAATAATAGAATTGTTATGGTTGGAAAAATCTTCTAAGACCATCTGGTCCAAGTGCCAACTTACCATCACCATGCCACTAAACAATGTCTAGGATTAGATGTGGTCTAGTATTAGATACGGAGGTTGGTGGCCCTGCCTGAAGCAGGGGGTTGGGGCTTGATGATCCTTGAGGTCCCTTCCAACCAAGCCATTCTATGATCCTACGATTCTATGATTCTGTGATTCTATGATTCTATGTCCCACAGTGCTAGATCTACCCTTTTGTTGAAAAGCTTTAGAGACAGTGACTCCACCACTTCCCTGGGCAGCCTGTGCCAATATCTCATCACTCTTTCTGAGAAGAAAATTCCAAATATCCAACTGGAACCTCCCCTGGTGCAGCTTATAGCCACCATCTCTTGTCCTATCACTAGTTACCTGGGAGATAAGGCTCACTCCCACACTGCTACATCATCCTTTCCTGGTGCTAGATCTCTCCAGAGAATACTTGCCATACTTTAACCACTTTGCACATGGTCTTGGGTCTCCCCTGTGTTGCACGCAGTGTCACGGAAATTCTAACACATGTTTATGTTGCTTAAGTGTGTGTATGTAATTTTGCATTACTCTGTTTCAAAGAAAATGGGAGGGCTGTATTGCAGTCCTGGGAATCAATGTTCTTTCATGCAACAAACCTGACAATGCAAATTGTGTGTTAGGAGTACAGGAAGAAAGTATGAGAAAGTGCTTGCAAATATAAAAGCTACTGCAGTGAAGTGGAAGACTGCTGAGGACAAGAGGAAACAAGACCATTTCATCCAATGTCAGTTAGGACAGGACCCCAAAGCAAATTATTTGCAGTAGTGAAGGTTTGTTTTAGACAGAACTGGATGATTCACTTCAAAGTATAGTATGAGAAAACACTCAGCACGCACAATTTGAAGGATGAAAACTGGGAACCAAATTGTCTGGCAGAGTAAGCATATCTTTCAGAACTATACTAGTACAGTCGTTCTTGCAGCTGGATTTATTTAAAGGTTAGCTAATTTTCATTTATCTTACGTGAAATGAAAATAACAGGGAAAAAGTAGGGAAAAATTGTCCTTTTTTATGCCATCTACAAACCAACTGCTGACAGATCCTTAACTGCAGTAAACTGCCCATTTATCTGGCTTAGCTCGTGATCTGCTGTTCAGTACCCTAGAGCTAAATCTAATATTCTTAACACTAAATTAACTTAGAATGTGAAATTAAAAGAGGAGGAAATTATGCACTTACAGTGACAGAAAACAGATCTTGATGATTTAAGACGGCTGGCCTGAACGTAGTCAGTGTAAGCCTTAAAAGAAAGATGGAATATTGCTTACATTAGTTGATATTTTAAAGGAAATATCAGTAATATTGAATGGTTATTTAATTTTTATTCTTATTTTCCTGTAAATATCTGTCTACCTGGACGCAGTAGTGTAAAAGAGCAGCATTATGCTGAGCATGCCTACTTTATATTGATGTTAGAAAATATATGAGATTAGGAATATGTCATAATCATAGAATCAGTTCATGAGAATCAGTTGTTCAATCATAATCAGCCCTTCAGATTTATGCCAAAGTACATTTTAAAACAATGGACTTATCCTATGTTGGATGAATGTGAAAGAAGCAGTTCCTATTTCTGTCATCTTTCTATGTAATAAATACAAATGAAACATTAAACTGTATCATGATTATTGGGGATTCACTACAGATTTCCCAGAGGAGCAATAATTCTGGAGATTATATAATCTTTGGTCTACACATTTCCTCATGTCATGCCAAGTTGTTGTAGCAGTTTCTTTTTTTATTATTTTTTTTATTATTATTATTTTTTTACTCAGATTTTGCTGCCTTATAATATAGATCCTTTCAGGAAAACAAGAAAACAGGTTATAACACACAAAGCCAAATTTGAAAGTCTGGAAGTTGAGAACTGTCCCCAAACCTTATGAGTTTTCTGAAAAATTCAGAAGAAAATGCACGACATAATGACATCTCATTTTTGCAGTGTAGATTTAAGAGTTGTGAGATCAAGACAGGCCTGATGTTTCTGGTTCACATAGCAGATGTTGTTTAAACTACAGTCATAAAAACTCAAATTCTGTTTGCAAATCCCACCTAAGTTAGTCATAATATGAACAAAACTCATCTTAAGTTTACTGATTACCAAAGTAATACTAAGAACTCTAAAACAGTTTGCAGTTGCACTGTCTTTTCGGAGCTGTGGCTTCATCTTGAAAACTTGTATGGAATACAAATGCTCCAAAGTAAATCTCTAATGATAAAATATAAACCACTTCATCAGGTTCAGCTGAGTTCAGATTTTATTACTGTTTCCCAAGTACTTATAATAAACAACCTTATTAACAAGCTGTTTAAAACTACACCATGGCAATTACAAAGCTACTTAATGCAGATCAGCTTATGTCTCTTAAATATTTCAGAGCAGAGTAATCTCAGGAAATGAAAATGAAATACCTTTCTGTTTGTTAACTGCCTACAATATTTCTCTCATCTTCTGAAAACAAATGCAGTCCACTTTAAAGCTCACTTTAAATAAAACATTCATGAGCCATCTTAAATATGATCAGAGGCACTTTTTTCCCTAGAATAAAGATAACAAGAAGTACATATTCACTTGCCAAGATTTCTTGCTAAAATCCTGTGTTTGCAGCTGGCAAACATTTGTTCTTTATATCAACTGGTGGTGACTACAGTTGTAGTACCCATTTGCCTCTCATGGTAACACTTATCTTAAAAAATAGGAGAGCATTCCCAGGACATTCAAATGTGATCTAGGTATTCATTGTTAAAGTGTTTGCATGGTCCCCTGTTCTCAGAAACAGACTTTTCTTGAAACAGGGAGCACCACTTAAATGTCAGAAAATCTTTTGTTACTTTACAGATACCCTACAGATTGCCCAGATAACTTGCATAGCTTCTCATTAAATCATGGTTGGACATGGTCCTGGGCAACCGGCTCTAGCTGAATGTGCTTTGAGTAGGAAGATTGGTCCTGGTGATCTGTCAAGTTATCCTCCAACCTCAGCTCCTTGGTGGCTCTTAATTCTTATGCCTACCTTTATATGTTAGATGGAAACTAGAGTGCGTTGTGTGATTTGCAAATAAACAATGTTTCCAGCCCAGTTTTTTCCTCATGCAAATTAATCATCTGCTATGGATGAAAAATAATTCTGTGTCTCTCTTAGCATACTCAAGTGAAAGCAATTGCTGAACTTACAATCTTTTACAAATAAGCTTTGAAGAAGAAAGAGATGGTTTAATGCCAACCTCAAACATTATTTCTCTAGGGTCTTTTTTATCAGCATTTAATTTGGACAAAATGAAAAAAAAAAAGAAAAGAAAGAAAGATATTTGCTATTGTGGTGGCTTGGAGGTTCAATCATCAGGTGCATAATCTGATGAAGTGAACAGAGAATGAGCAAACTGAGCAAACATCTATTGTGGAGACAAGTACTAGATGAACTGCTGCTACTGTCAGTGCTTGGAGATGCATGGAATTGCTAACAATATTTTAATGGGACAGGTCGTACCTCGACAAGCTAAATCAATAGCAGAACAAAAATCACTACTGAGTCTCATTTGTAATGAAGAACTGGCACATCTGACCTTGGTGCTCTCTAACAAGGATGCTATCATTAACAGAATACATAATGAAGGATAAAAGCAATATTTCAGAAAGTGGCTTACAAATGAATGCCGCACCATGCAAATTTGCAGATTAAATATAATAAAATTATTGAACTTGCTGTTGGCTCTGTTATGGTATTATTAAAAGCCTTGTGTAAATGATGAGTATATGGCTTGCTTCAGAACCAGGGAATCTGAGTAAGAGAGAGAACCTTACTGTTTCTTTTGGCCTAGAAATAGGGTAAGATGACTCTGGACTATCTTGCACCCCACTATTTCTGGAGGTTTTGAGCTTCTCTATGTATTAGAAAAGTAAAGTCAAGTTTTACTCACTCTGTCCCTACCTAGATAGATTTAAAAGCAGTATCATTATTCTACACAAAAATAAGTATAATGGAAATCTACAGAAAGAAGCTTGTGTCACATCATGTTTCCTCATTTGTTTGTTTATTTTTTTAACTTTAAAATCACTTGCAGGAGCTACTTCACTGACAACTTTTACCATATTTTGCTGATACCAGAGTAAAAGACATGTGATAAACAACTGGGCAGGTTCCAGCAAAATATCCAGCTTCTGCTTGACACATACTTCTCAGGAATGTATGCAAGAAAATATCTCACTTCGTAGAAACATTCTGTGTAACAACTATAGAACTTTCTCAATTAAGCCCAATTTCTTATGATATTAGCAACAGCAATAATGCTATATTCTCCTTGAGCTATCTCAGAATATTATCTATCCTTGCATCTGTGGTCACCTCTGTGTAGAACTGAGAACACCTGTAAAGTTAATATAAGTGCTTGTAGTTTTTATGGCATAGCAGTTTTTGGTGACAGAAAGCGTACAAGGTGGAATCTTATGGGAAGAGAAGATATAAAGGTAACATACATCAGAGTCAAGTTGCAGATGCAGAAATGTAGATCTCAGATTGTAAATCCGTACACTTAGGATTAGTTTGCAACCCTTTAAATATTTTTAAGTTCAGGGAAAAATGACAATGCAATTGGAAACAAAATTTGTATAAAACCCAAAGAAATAGTTACTGTCTGAGGGCAAAACGTAAGTAAAATTGTTATTGTTTGGCTTCAACTTTGCTGCAAACAAAAGAATTTTGTTTCTCAAATCTGAGAAGAAAAGACAATATGAAATTTGTCTGGCATTGACTGACTGTGGTTTTTATGTTGTATGCCAGCCAATAAGGTGCATGAGCCAAGGAAGTTGGCAATGAAATGTTCTGTTTTCTTACCCAAATAAGAATAGCTGGCTGCAAAACCAAATTGGGCAGTACATTGACTGAAGAGCAGAGATGTTAATGAGCATGCAAAAGTCTCTAAAATACAGGGGAGAAAGCAAATAAGTGATATAAACCTTTTTTTACTCAAGCATCTATACATAATGACAAGACTCCCTTTGGGCGTCCTCCAGGCTCCTCCCTTCATCATCTTGGTGGCCCTTTATTGTACTCTCTATTATGTCCACATTTCTCTTGTACTGAGGAGCTCAGCAGGGAGAAAAAACACTCCAGGTTTACCTCTCAGCTTGCCAGTAGTATTTTGACCAGTTCAGCCTAAGATACTATTAGCCTTTGTAGTGTCAAGGGCACACTGTTGGCTCATATAAAGCTTTGTGTCCATCAGGACCCCAAGTCATTTACTGCAAAGCTGCATTCCACCTGGGTGGCTCCCTGTTTCATGCAGTGGATTCTCTCTGTGTGCAAGACTGTTCCAACCATCTCCAATGCTGGCAGATTAAATTTTTCTGCATACAGCTTCTTGTCCAAAATGGAAAAATTGGAACTAATAGAAATAGTATTTTTTACTAATAGTAAAAAATTAGTAATTACTAATAGTAATACTAATAGTAATAGTTTAAGTAGCAATAATAATAGTAATCTTTTTCATGTATTTACACTTTATCCAGGGAGATGGTTCTTTGAAGGCAGCAAAGTAACTTGATTAATAATGGAAGTGAAATATCAAAATGCAGTCACACATGAGATGAGAAGTTCTCAATGAAGAGGAGGACTTAATTTTCACACAGCATGGCTATTCCTGTTGCTAACCAATTGTTTCCTGTGACAGGTAACCTTCTAGAAACTTGGACAAAATACAGGAGTAATGGATAGTGCTCAAGGACACACCACAATCAGTACATCTTTTCAGCTTGGTGTCTGGGAGAGGGTCCTGCCATCCTCTCCTTTCACTGCAAAGTTGCTTGTGGATGCCTATTTGTTGTTCAAATTTGGCTGAGTTCCTCTGAGTGGTTTAAGCATTTAAGAGTTTATTGGAAATGGAAATAACAGAAGTAAAACAAGTTTTATTAGGGGATTTCATCACGCATCAAGACCAGTAGAACTACTTGTTTAGAGATCTGAAGAAGTCCACAGGGCAAACAAATGAATGGGCTCTGATCAGGGAATGCTGTAAAATAAAGAAGAGCAGCAAGTCACTTTTTTTTGCTCGTGAAAGCAAGAAAAAAGAAACAAAGTTAAGGCAGTCTTGTTAAGTGTCAACATAATTTTATCTTTTGATCAGCCATATAGAAGTATATTCTTAAACTTTTGCAGCTATTCATGGATACACTGTGGGAATTATTGAAAAAAATTAACATATCTTCATTTCTGTTTCAATGGAAACTAAATCTCTTGCTAATATCCTCCTTCCCTTTATTTGGCCATACTTTCCAACTGCCTAGAAATATTACAGATGCATAGAACATAGGAAAAAAATAAATACTTACTTTACCACACTCTTTTTCTTTTTTTTTTTTTTTTTTTTTTTTTTTTTTTTTTTGACATGCTGAGGCTAAACAGGAAACACATTGCTCTTTAGTCTTTGACTGCAGAAATAAATTTTAGTACATCATTTTATTTCTATCCCTCTTCTGAACCATCTGACTGCCACTGGAGAAATTGGTATGCAATCCAAGCCATATACATATCTAAATATAATGCAGGTTTCTGACTTTTATTTTATTTTAATGGACAGCTGCAGGATGACATTTTGAAGGCTCAAAAGCAATCTTTTCTTGTGGGATGTAACTACCAAACTCCAATCCTCAGTCTGAGCATTTGTTTTTTTCATGCATCAGAATAGCAACAAGAAAACTTAGTATTTAGGAAAAAAAGGTGTTTTTTTGTTTGTTTGTTTGTTTGTTTGTTTTGGTTTTTGTTTTTGTTTTTTCCAGATCCTTTTTGATTTCCTTTGTTTTCATTTAATGATTATCAAAGAACTCTTGAGTGCCATTGAACCTGCTTAGGATAATAAGAACACTTAATGAGTTGGGACTAAACTGCAGTCACACTTCAAAACTGTCTGGTCACTGTGAGCTGCAGCATGCATATCTCAGTAAGCTGAGATGAGTGAAAGGCAATGATCCCCATCTTCACCTCCATTTTGCAATGGAGCATGCTGCCACAAGGTTGGTGTCATTAGCATCACATATCCCGTGTTCTTCCTTCCAACAAAATGGGGGATTCAGATGGCCTAGGTGCTTCCAAGCTTTATGCTATCTGGAAATGTCTGCTACTTTTTTTTTCATTAAGAATTCTTTCATTAACCCTCCTGCCATTCATCTCAGTAAGGGAAATTGCAAGCTGTTGAATTTCTGGAAAGCTGAAGAGTGCAGTCAAAAATAGGTGAGGAAATTGAGATTTTTATGGTGACTGAAGAAAGAGGGAGTTTTTCTTATTCCCACTTATTCCATGCCTTCCCTTCCCTTCCCTTCCCTTCCCTTCCCTTCCCTTCCCTTCCCTTCCCTTCCCTTCCCTTCCCTTCCCTTCCCTTCTTCCCCTTAAAATCTTTTCTTCTCTTTTCTTTCTCCCAATATTGAACACCCAGCCTGAGAGAACTGTGATTTCTTTAATGGTATTATGATCTTTTTACTGTGTGTCAATATGTATGGTAAATAACTAGAGTATGGAAGGGGTGATAATACTAGATATCATAGATCTAAATACATTTAAATATGAATCATTTGCAGTGGCTTAGTCCCACAACAGCTCTAATGCTTTTTTTGCTGGTAGGGATCTGTAAAGAAAATTTTGTACGCATGTGTCTGTAAAATATACTAGGGTTTTAAGGGAGCAACATCATGCAAAAGAGATTTTATAAAAATATAACTTTAGAACTACCACAGAAGTGCAGTGTATTATGGCAAATACTGCTTCCTGACAAACTCATTGGAGTGTCAGGGTGGCAGGACCTATCTGATGCAGGTGAGCCTAGGAATAACCAGGAAAATCACCACTGGTGATTTGCAGGTTCTTCCTGATTTTATTTCAGAGTGCCCAGACTGCTGCAAAAGCAACTAATGAAAACAATTATTTGGGATGTGTTTCAGATATCCTCTCCACAGCCCATCATGAGCACCATCCAGATATGTACATTGTCACGGAGTTGACTAGATCAATCTATGTCCGTGACAGGGGCAACAGGCCTCTGCCCTCCCTTCCCCCCCCCCATCCCAGTCCCACAAAAATGGGAAAGAAGGAAGGGAGGAAAAGAGCAGCGGCAACAATCTATGGAGGAAAACTTATTTTACTATAATATCGGAATACAAGATAACACAAAATATACAATTTAATTGAAATTGAGATTAATAAATCAGACAAGATGAGAGAGAGTTCCCGGGACCGATTCAAACCTGAAAAGCTTGGAACGGCCAGGAAAGCACCTCCAGCACCCACTGCAAGGCAGCAAGAGAGCGCTCCCCCCCACCCGGAAGGGACAGATCCCGTGACTGCTGTAATGCACAGGGATAGGAACTTGGAATTGGGGCAGTGACACTTTAATGCCCCGTACACTACATGATGTTTTGATGTGGAATACTGAAACCCCAAAACAAAATAACAAAAACAAAAACATAGAACCATGACATACATACCACCCACAATACTCGAAAACTTGTCAGTATATTAAAACTGCAGTGAATGGAAATGCAGCTATGGAAACGCTGCAATTAAGGAACATTTTAGCAAGTCTCTAATGGGGACAGATATCACTGTCCCCAAAAGCAAATCCAGCTTAGATAATTAAGGTCATAATGATAATTGGTTTGGTTAATGACAAAGGACAAAAACAACTCAGTCATGAATCAAAACTTCACTAGGTGAAAAGATTTATCAATGTAAAATGAAGAATTTGCACAAAAGATTTGAATCTTAGAGTCATAGAATATCCTGAGTTGGAAGAATCTTAATTCTAACACAGGACAACCATATTTCTGTGAGTGAGGTCCAAATGCATCTTGGAGTATGGCAGCTCGGTGCTATGACAGCTGCTCTGGAGAGCCTGTTCCTGTGCCTGAATGCACTCAGAGGCCTCAGTGGTTTCTCATTACTTGAATTTGTGCAGTACTTTAGGCTTTTTCAGCAGTCATTAGAGAGAGAGCAAGAAATACGCACAGAGTGTGACGCAGAATTTGCATATGATCTTTCAGCTTGTGGAGGTGTACTTCTTAATTATTTCTTTATTCCTGAGGTGTCTTAAGATACAAAGTATCTCATTTTGGTATCCAAAAACCTCAGTATAGTTGACTAAGTTTGGATAAATTCATTCGTATGTTAGGCAGTATAAAATATAGCTGCAGTTAGAAGTAGCTGAAGAGCAAGCTAGAAACACTTACTGGTATATGTGTCTGGAAAGCTACACTGATCACCAGATACAGCTTTCTACTTTTCAAGAAACTAAATTATCACTGTCACTGACTATATATGTTAGAAGTCCCTCTGTTGCCTAAATATATTTTTAATCACCTTTTGGATAACCTAGAATATCCTGCATGATCCATTCTAGCTTTCTAGGATGCCCATCAGCCATATGTCTTAGCTGCTCCATTTTAGCTGCTTCACTATATGAGTACCTTAAAACAAACAAACAAACAAAAAAACAACAACACAAAACAAAACAAAAAACCTTAAGACATATAAAACAGCACAGAATTAACATCAAATATCATAAAAATCCTACATTTCATTTGTCGTGTCTATATCGAGTATTTGGTAACATTCATAGCAAAAGTGAATTTTAAGGCAGACTGGAAGGCAAGAGGTATCTGACTACGCAGTACTCAGGCGCTACTGTAAGAAAGATCCCATACATATGTTTGAAACAAGATCATGCGAGTTTTTCAAGGCCAGTCGTAAGTGTTCATGACAATTCATCTTAAGAGTGCTTTGATGAGATGTTTCCCCAGGTTTGCCTTTCAAAATTCAGTGAATTATTCATGAACACTACAGGTTGATTTCATCTCTACAAAAAATTCATGACCTCTTTATTCATTTCTTTGCTACTGTCAGGCTCCTCAGGGCTCAACAACTGTTTGAATAAAATGTCATTCCAACTACTGTGCATCACAGAATATGAACTTTTCTGGAGGTAAGAAATGAACCAATCACACTCTGGTTTCTCCATTATTTTTCAACATTACATAAATTAAAGTAGAAATACCAGTAATATCAATGCTAAAGGTCATATATAGTTTCAACAAAAATCTCCAAGACAACTGCTAAAGGAAAAGAAGACACACAAAGCTAACATGATTGAAATATGAGTAAAATCATTTCTCTCTGTTTCAGGGCTATAAATGCACAGATTATGGGGGCAAAAGATTGATAAACATCTACTTCAAGATACTGATTGATAAATGAACCCCATATACCACAGTCAGATAGAACTGTGTCTTATTTCATGAAAACTATCTTCCTTTAACGGCTGGTTCATGAAATGCATAAATGCCTGGATGGTCAAAAAATATAAACTTTTTAAAAGTATATATGCGGTTTCTTATTTAAATTGAATGCTCATGTGCTGATTATCTGAGATAATTCTTATGATAAAGAGAATATAAAGGGAAAGAAGAGGGTATTTAGGAAAAATCCTATTTCAGCCTCAGCTTGCTGATATTCTGAATGGGTGCTTGTGAATTGAAAACCTCGATTTTCCCATTTCCTCTCAATCCTTCCTGCTGCATCATTCTTACAAAATTGTTGTCACTGTTGGTAAATAAAACTGGTGATTAAACAGCAATATTCTAGTAACTGCTGAAACTTAAGCCTCTTCATTTGCATGAGAATTAAACACAGAAGAAAACAAGCAATCACATTCTCAGCTTTATTCACTAGTGCATGCTTTTGGGGTTTTTGTTATTCTTGTGAGTTTTTGTTTTTGTTGGCTTTCGTGGTTTTTGTTTTCTTTTAATTATAGAATCCAAAATCAGATATGAAAAGAAAAAGGGTGGAAGTTTTAATTTTCTTCTTAGAAAAGATTAGCTTACAAAATTCAGATTCTGCTTCAGAAGTGATAAGAGTATCCTGCTGTAAGTGAAAGAAACTATTTTATATACACAGGGAACTGGGAGACACCAAATCCACCTGATACTCTGGAGAGGGCATAAAGAGGCAGGTACATTTTTGTCTACTTCTCTCTTCTCAAAAAAAGCAATTATTTTGAATGAGTTTCTTTTTTTTTTTTTCTTTTTTCCCAGGTAGGATGACTTCCGCAGTGCACTGCGTTTAGAACAAATGCTTAGGGCACCAAAATAGATGGGGGGTTGGAGCTTATGCTTCTAATGTGTGATCATATAGTATTCATAGAACCTTGCCACACAGTCTAGTTTGTTATTGTGCAAATGCTATTATTAAAACAGTTCTTATTTTCTGATTGCATAGCCAGCCCAAGACCCCTCTCCTGCAAACAGCTAACTAGATCCTAATAAGATATGAATCATTTGAGCCAAACATGGTATGCTACTTCTTTGTCAAACAGGAATATTGAAACAACAAATGAAAGTTGTGAACTCCATACATCCTTAGCTGAATAGCAGCTATGAAAACATATAGTGTTTTGAATGTCAAGATCAAGATCTAGTAAACCTGTAGTTTTATGTGGAATAGGATGTTTCAAGTGTCTGTCCTCACAAAGCCATTGAGACACTGCATGACACTGTGTCCTTGAGTTTGGAGTTTCAAAAATCTTAAATTCTTATTTAGTCTTCTCTGGCTAAATCATTAATACTCTTTCTAGTCACCTGTAATCAATTCTCTGTAGACGATAAAACTCAGATTTAAAAAAAAAAAAAAAAAAAAAGAAAAGAAAAAAAGAAAAAAAAAGCAGCATATTTTTTTTAATATATTATTTATTTATTTATTTTAACATGGTCTGCATAAATAACATGCTAATAGCAGAAATCAGACTTGAAGAGATAATAACAAACTGCATGGACACAGAAGAACTACGTGGCTTGATTCACAAACAGATCCACAAAAGGTTACAAAATCCCACATACCACTTATGTCATTCAGCTGCACCTTCTGCTACTCCTGAAGATATCTGTTTCCTACCAGCACTTTCACATTGGGTGCTTTCAACTTTTCCATGCAAAACCAGGTATAGTTGGACTAACAGTGCCTAACTAACTCATTTAAGTTCGTCTTTCAAATGTGAAACTACTGCATCAAGCGCCATCAAACTGAAGAGAAAGAGCTAATATTTTCATATCTTTCCAGTATTTCTGTCCACCAATTTTAAGTGTTACTATGGACTATTCATATATTAAAAAAACTTTTTTTTTGTTTTCTTCTTTTTTTTTTCCTGATAGTTTCCCTGTTTATATGTGCATGTCTTTTACTAGATTTTAACTTACTTATCCTAAGGCAGCTAGCACCATTCACAGGACCACGAGGAGACAGTTTTTCATAACTAGTTATTTTGAGTGTGTTTGGAAGCATTCAAAAACAGCTGGGAACTGCATAAAATTTTACTGCTTAGCCAGTTCTTATTAACATACGATAGACCAGTATTGTCTGTTTCTCCCTTTCACTGGGAATGATTGTTCTGCCATGAGCAGCATGGTTATAACAGATCTCTGTTTCAGCCTCAAGACAGTTTTTTTATTCAAATTGGAAAATATTGTAGAAAAGGATTGGGTTTTGTTTGTTTGTTTGTTTGTTTTTGTATGTCTCATACTGCCTGCTGGCTTTGAGTGCTCTGGGATACCTCTTGACAGCACTGAGCGGTCAAGTTGAACAGAGAACAAGTCAGTTCTCAGGCTGAAGCACATTTGTTATGGCCAGTTGGTGTGAATAAGCAGTTTCATTGAATTCGGTGTGACTGCATTGATTTATATCATCTGAGGACATTTAACTTCTAAATCAGCTGAACTAAAAAGAAGAAAAAAGTTTTTATTTAGTCTATTTTTTTTTTGTTGTTTGCTTCATTTGTAGTTCAGCTTTTAAAGTTTAAACTGAAACTACAGTTATGTATCTGTACACTAGAGATAACACCACCAGTGTGAGGCCTCTTACAGCGTAGGATGACAGGTTGCTGCGTAAGTATAGCAGAGATCTAGCAGTGGGCAGTGTATACAAAATCCACCCAGCTCCTGAAATTAGGTGGCATTTTCCCTTGTCTTTAAATCTGTACATAATGGATGATCTCCAGTAAAGACACTGATGACTGACAGTAAGACTTCGATGTGTATAGCCTGTGTTCTGGATGACCTTCATCTGCTGTGCTAATTAAAAAGGAAAGTCATTCTCTTTTTCTGTAGGCAAAGGTGATACATAAAATCTCATTTTGTACAGAGATGCCACCTGCCTCAGAAGAAGCATCCTCTGTGCTACTTCTTGGAGGTGTAACTTGACTTTGGTTTTTTTTCTTTTTTTTTGCTTGACTTAAAGACTGCAAAGGGAATTAAAAAGACTTAACATAAGGCCTTGCACTCCAATAAAGATTTTCCCTTGTCTCAGATAAAAATTATGGGCTCTAGAATAACTGATGTTTTGGTACAATTCTGATTAAAATTATGAAAGAGTTGTTGGGGCACACTGTCAACAGATGGCACTTCTTGTGGGGTGGGGGGAATGCAAGCTATGAATGTACCTTCAAAATTCCTGTAACAATTTTTAATTTCTTCTGACAAAAGTGGGTAACAGCAGTGGAGGCATAGCAGAATAGGAAAAGAGTGCAAGGATTTGCATATACTGTAAGTACAGCTGTCTCATTGAGTGAGAGTTTTGATAGTTTTAAACATAAGCATGATGCATACGTGTACACAAATACATGCATTCTCCCAGGGTTTCAGTTCTGTACTTGTCATCTCTACCACTGTTAGGTTCACCAGTCTGCCAGTAGATCTGAGGAGAGGCGTCCAAAGGGTCTTGTAGAGGTTGGGTATATGGCAGGAGCATCTCTATGTTGTTCAGATATTCTCAGAAACTCTTTTCTTGAAATTACATTACATCTCTGATGTTTTTTTCTGTGCTGCAGCTGGTCACCCTCACCAGAGCCATTTCTGCCCTTTACCTTTAAGGTGTCCCTGGAACATCTTGGCTTTATTTCCAGGGCAGACACCTCTCCTCATTTTAGAAAAAAATTGTGAAATTTAAGCACGCTACTTCACAGCTCTTGGGACAAGAATGGTTCAACCTATGAAACTTCGCTAGTCAGTAATAGCTGGAAAACAAGCCTGAGATATTTCACTATATTCCTCTTGGTGTACATGAGGCCTAATTGCTCCTTCATGAACTAGCTGACAAGATATTCAGGGACATAGGGATAGAGAAAAAAAAAACAAAACAGTGTTTTCATTACATTTAATTTTCTTTTGCTTTCTTGTTTTTCATTTTTATTGTTGGTTTTGTGTTTGTGTGTGTGTGTTGGTTCTTCTTTGTTGTTGTTGTTTTGTCTTGTTTTCATTTTTTATAGAAAGGAAACAAAGCCCAAAAGGAGAGATTACACTGGTTAGGGCAATTGGATTCTTGTCGAGGCTGAACTCAGGATGATGGCAGAACAATCTGTCCAAGAATTCAAAATATAGGGGGAAAATAAAAGAAGAATGATGGCACACTATAAAGTTCTGAAAATTAGTTCAAACATCCTTGTGTCTACAAATTAGAATTAAGGAAAAAAATGTGGTTTTGCTTCCATTTGTAGTTGCATTTATTAATGAAGTGCTACTGCCTCCAGCCTTTGTTTGGATGGATAGACAACTGAAACTACAACCATTCTAATGAAGTATAGACATTATTAAGTGGAATTGAAATATTCACAAAGATTTAAACATGATGTGGAAGCAAATAGCAGTATATTCCATAACAAATTAACTTGTTTTTCCATGTGGAGTGGCTCACTATAAACTATTTGGTGAGGTATATGTAAAAACAATAAGACAACTATTAATTTAAATAAAATGAATAGATAAGTAACTACTTTCATTGAAAAACATGAGAAAGTGTGAAAAACAGTTCTCTTTGCCCTTCAAGGTGATGTTGCTAAGTGATCATTTGGTACTTCAGGATAAGGGGGTTATTGCTCAGTGCAGTGTTTAGCATCATGTTCCTTTTTTGGCTGGTGTAAATCAAAACATTTTGTTTTTTAAAGAGAAGACATACATTTTGATCATTCAGAAAGGTTTTCTACTTGCCCGAAGCCTTTAAAAGGTACTTTCAAGTAGTTGATAAAAGCTAGATGTATAGTTTATGACAATATTTACATGTTTTCATTCGAGCAATAGTATATTATAAGACACATCACGAGAATTATACTGTAAGATTAACAACCATGATTAGCATTTGATTTTAGTTTGCCTTATTGAGCTAGACTATTGTTTGATCATTCAAGACCAGTCCACTCCTTTAAGTATACTTTGAGCATTTAATATTGATTTATGCTGTTGAAAGCAAGTAACATAGGGTGGATTTCCATGAGTATTAAGCAAGAAATTCTTTAAATCTGGAAAAATGAAAAGGAACCCTATTGTGTAAGGGTCCCCAGGTCCCCAGTCCTTGTACTACAGTCTGTGGGAATGTCTCAAAAAGTTTAATTTCCTGAGATAACATCACCAGTTGAAATTTGGTGTTTTCAGGTACCTCTCATGGCCCTTGACAAAAAGAAGCACATATCAATACTAGAAATTATCTGTTTAAATACTGTTATACAAGTCTGTATATGT
>NW_024884253.1:4998327-5021510 GCF_019232065.1 Centrocercus urophasianus
GAGAAATTTCACAGGAGCAAAGATTATAATGCCTCTCCAGTGCACCCTGCTAGGACTGAAATTTTTCTATGTATAAGATGTCATTTCGAGCTTGTATCTGTATTTAAATTTGTAAGAATTAAGGAAGACCATGACAAGAGTTTTCACCACCTCATATTTATTCAGTCAGTGTTACACAAGAGTGTAGATTTAGATTCAAAGTCAGTATACATTTGATTGTTTTCTTTTTCCCTAATGCTATGTCAATATAACACAATTATCTTCTGCTATTAAAAAAAAAAAACTTTGAATATGAAAATCTTTAAAAACGAACAAACTGAATATAGACAAAATACAAATTTTGATCTATTCATTTCTCCTACAGTTAAGATTCTAATGAAGATTTTAATGAAAAATCTTGAATATCAAATTCAGAATGAAAAACATCTTTTAAAAGGAAAATTTTGTAAAAATGTTTCTGTGTATGTGTTTAATAATACTTTATTCCAAATAAAGCTCTGAAAAGTAGAGTTGACACAAAATGAAAATTATGAGTGATAAAAGTAGTTCCTCATGAAGATTCAAGACTGACCAGTATATTGAACTCTGAAAGCCCTCTTCTGCCCAGAGAAGTTGGGTTAGATGATGTGGTAGTACGAGTACCAGGAAAAAATTCAGAACTCTATAGTATATTGGAAAAACAGGATATTTGTGAAAGGAAAAGGTATATCCAGTGCTTACACATGGAAAAAAAAAAAAAAAAAAAAAAAAAAAAAAAAAAGAAAGACAAAAAAAAGGAATGAAAGGGAAAAAAATAGAAAAATAATTAAAAACCAAATAAATGTAAGAAAGGTAGACAAAACAAAGGGAAACAGTGGAAGATATTTCTTCTCAAAGATGAGCATGAGAACATTGTCCTGCTGCAAGTTTATAGGAAATAGGAGTGCTTGAAATATAAGCAACTGTTTAATGGTGGATCGAGGTCTTAACAAAAAGAAGAGGAAAGTGATGGAAAAGAGGAAATAAAGATCAATGGAAGAAAACAGCTTTGTGGAAAGAAAAATATAGGCAGAATGCAGGCTCCCACTATCTGCCTGGCTACCAAGCACCCTGGGGAATGCATAATGTTGTTTCTGCTTTCTCTTTACATTGCTTTCTTAGGTCAGCCCTCACTTCTTTATGTTATCAGCTGCAGAGGTGAAGCCCTGAAGGTGTCAATGGAGATAAAAGAGAAGGAGAGCCACAGAAACAGAGGCTGCACCATTGTTATGATGCACTGGCCAAGCAGATCAGTACAGCACATGTTTTTTTCATTGTCTGACAAGAAGGGGAACAAAATCCATCATACTGTGGGCAAAATACCATGCTTATCAACAAGATTTTATGTTGCATCTTAACGAAATCCAGATTTAGGAGGAAAAAAATAGTCAATATTTGTCCTTGACTTTGCTAGTCTCAAAAAAGACAGGAAAAAACAATTATCAAGAAAGTAATCACACATGGAAGTATTGAAGTTTTCTTATAGTTGTTTTTTTTCTTAATCTGACAATTCTCAGCTGTTAAGTTATAGGTTTGTATCTACAAGGGCTGCTTTGAAAGTAATACCTCCTATTTTATTACACTTGCCCACAACATTAGAGGCAGATATTGGTGGTATGGCATTAGTGGTTGAACTTTCCCTTCAATATTCTCTTAAATTTTGTTGCTGTGTGAGAGATGGCAGCAGAGATACAGTCTGAAAAACTGCCATCTGACATGGAAATGTGTATGAAGCAAAGGTGTGGAACTGAATTCCTCCATGCGGGAAAAATGGTACTCATTGACCTTCATTCACGTTTGTTGAAGGTTTATGGAGACCAAACAGTGGATGTGAGTACAGTGAGGCAGTGGGTGGTGCATTTCAGCAGTGGCAATAGCAACATGAAAGACAAATCACGTTTAGGACGATGATACACAGATGGTGCAGATTGTTATGAGCGTGGCATGCAGGCGTGCGATGTTTGTCACCGGTGAGAAAGCATAGCTAATGGTACTGACTATGCTGAAAAACTGTGTCTTATAGCTGAGAATTTGCTGCTTTTTTAATTGCTCTTCCCTTCAAACCTTGTCTGATGAGACATTTCATTATTCTCATTCTGTTCATAGAAAGACATGCATACATCTGAGTTTCCTGGGTTTTTACAATAAAACCAAAAAAGACAAGAAAAAAAGGAAAGGGAAAAAAAAGGCTAGAAATGGAATAATCCTGGATGCAGAAGGAAATCCAAACAGCATCAAGGGAGGCAGATTTTGTTGAGGATTTTTGCTGTTAATTTATGATAACATATTAAAGATGCTAAATCAGGAGTAGGAAGAGTTGATTTCATATGCTTGTGGCTCCACGGATCCTTTACTTGATGAGCCATCTGCTTGTCCCATGCCTGAATCTTTAATTTAAAAGGGAGACATTGTTTCCCTTTCTGTCAGGATAAAATGATGAATATTTAAGTAGCACAGTTAATGTTCCCTAATAACAGAAAACAAGATGCTCCTACTTGTTAACTAGGCCTCCATGAGTTGTGCTCTGATATCATGATGAAATATATTAGGGAAAAACATTTTATTTAAAAACATATATTTCAATAAGCATATGAGCATTTCAAGCTATACTCTCTATAAACAAAAATGATTCTTTTCCGTTTGTGAAATTATCTGAAAATGAATGTCTAACCTTAGCTTACACAGAGCTATGCAAATCCATCTGTTAGAAATAACATGCCTAAAAGCCTACACCAGAGTTTGCAAACCCCAGCATTTAAAGAAGGGAAATTTCTTCAGGCGGAAGATTGCCATTATGCATGCAGTGACTCCTGATGGCAAGTGTTCTTCACTCAAATTAGGGATGTATACACGAGGGCTTGTCTATACTCCTTACTTAATAATAAATATAATTTAACCTGGACACGCATTCCTCGTGACCTCTTGTTAAGTGATTTACTAAACAAAACATGGGAGACTTGTTTTGTTCTTAAGACCAAAGGAGTTATTCAGCCCAAGGAAGTAGTCTGGTGAATAGATTAATATTCTGTCATGTCACAGGCTATTTAAATCACGGCTGAGGCTAAAGCCAACTGATGCAGGAATGGAAAAAAGTCTTTTGTCAAGGTTGTAACAATCAGAAGCTTAGTAACTGTGTACGCCATTGTTCAAGAAGTATAAAAAAGTATTTTTCTGCATATATCTGATACAAATCACCTCAGGATTATATGCCACTCTCACTTCTTGGAAAAAAGCAGAGGACATTTTATGAAATGATAGTGCCTCTCCTTAAACTGCAGAAGAGCATCCTTTCAAAGGGTGGGAATAGTGTCACACACAAGATGCATACATAAATGGAGGACAAGATTACCAGCTCCTGCACATCAGTGTTTCTCCAAAGCTGTCTATCATGGATATCACATTTCAAGGGCAAAAACAAAAAAAATGAGGAAAGGACACTTCTCCTCTAAGACACTAAGGCAAATTAAACCCACGATGGAAATAATGATAGTTTAATGATCAACTGCAATTATGATATCATGATCTCATTAGAGTTGTTGGAATCTTTATTTAAGAAAATGAATTTGCAAGTCCCCATAGTGTTTCAGTGAGACCAAAGTGAATCCAGACTGAAAAAAAAAAAAAGAAAAAACAAATGCCCCTCTCTCGTAGTTTGTAAAAATGAGATGCCAGTTTGCTTCTAGGAACTGTTTCACTAATTAAGACTTGAGCACGAAAAAAAGAAACTGAGAAACTGAGTAGACTGAAATGACCCATAGGTAAGGGCAAATTCTTGAAAAAATACAGAGCTTTTTAGTGTGGTTGTTAGCATTAAAAAAAAGAAAAAAGAAAAAAAAAAAAAGGAATGCTGAAGGAGACTGTCAATATGTTTGAGTGAAAAATATAACTATGTTTTTGGTTTTTTTCAGTATTTTTTTTCATAGAATAAAATTGTGGAATCATAGAATCCTCAGAGTTGGAAGTGACCTTTAAAGGTCATCTAGTCCAACTCCCCTGCAAGGAACAGAGACATGCACAGATAGATTGGGTTGCTCAGAGCCTAGTCCAGCATGGTCTTGAAAGTCTCCAGGGATGGGGCATCAACCACATCTCTGGGCAACTTGTCCCAAGCACCTCACCACTCTTGCTGTAAAAGACTTTTTCCTTATATCCAACATAAATCTATCCTCTTTATGTTTGAAACCATTTCCTTTTGCCCTATAACAACAGACCCTGCTAAAGAGTCTGTCCCCTTCCTTCTTGTAGCTCCCCTTATCTGCTTTTGATTCAGCCCAGGTTATGGTCGGCTCTCCTGGATGCAGGGGCAAAAAAACCAAAACACCAACCAACAAACCAACCAAACAAAAAAAAGCCCTTTTGTAAAAGAATTTCAAAAAGATAAATTGAAGAACAAAGAAGGGTGAGAACTGCATGCATATTGTGATTTCATAACTGACATTTCATTGTGAAACTTTTTGTTCCTAGACTGAAAGGATATCTGAACCATAAAAAGCAAGACTCAGCAGTCTACTAACTTTGCATAGAAGGCAGACTGTAACTTGGTAGGATTGATAATAGGGCCATAACAAAACAAGGTTGAAGCGCCAATTAAAAATGTAGTGAACAGCCATAATCTGTGTAAATAAGTTTCTGATCACATAGAGAGCCCAGTTTATGTAATATGTGACCCTTTGCCTGGATACAACCACCAAAGACTCCTTATGAGAACTTGAATTAACACAGAACACGCATAGTATTAGATTTATATACATATATAGCAACCCTAGGAATAGGTGGCCACCTTTTAGAAATGTGAATATCTATATGCTAAAATATATAAAATCTGTTTGCTTTCAGTCATGGGTATGCTACAAATATGACTATCCATATGCTAAAGTGTATAAAATCTGTGTGTGATGGGTGTGCATGCTGGAAGAAGTGATATCCCATGCAACCAGCACTGAAATAAAGCAATGTCGGTTTTCTAGCCTGTCACCTGGGTTGGCAAGCTTTATTCATGGATTTTGGTGACATCTTGGGCTGCAGGAAACTTCTGCTCTTCACCTGGAGCATTTTCTGCCCTCCTCCTGAACTCACCTTGTTGCCTGCAGGCTGCTTCTCTCATTTCTCACTCTTTTTTCCCAGCTGTTGCTGTGCAGCAGTTTCCCTTTTCTTCAATCTGCTCTCCCGGAGCACGCCCAGCATCACTCATGGCTCAGCTCTGCCCAGTGTTGTGTTCCTTTGGAGCAGCTGGAGCTGGCTTTGATCTGATATGGTAAGGTGCTGGGCTCCACTCACAGAGGCAAACCCTGAAGTCACTCCACTACCAAAAATCTTTCCATGTAAGCTCAGTACAACGTGTTATCTTCTTTTCATTGAGTGTATTAAATTTTGTGCAAAACTTAGGAAATCTGCACATAAAAGACTGTTCTATGTGATCATCTGTCTTTGCAGAAACAAATCCTACTGTTTACATGCATCTTCTCTGTGATGAATTCAATCAATTGTACAGCAGAACTTTCTTGACAACTCCTTTGGGTGGCAAGATTGCCCAGCCAAAATGTTAAGCATTACACTAAAGTAAACAAGTAGTGCCATTCAGCAGATCTAGGACCTGCCCAGGAGATTCTTCAGAATTTCACCAGGGAAGCTCCTTCAGTGATGAGTAGAATATTCTGCTGTGAAGTCATCTTAAGAGTTCAGTCTATTACCTTGCTCTACTATCTCAAATCAGTATGTTGTCATCTATGCAAATTACTCAAGGTAATCTTCCCCTACCACTGTAGGAATTACCAAGTGTATGTCCTGGTGACTTGCACAGACTCAGCCCTGATGCTGATCTACAGGTCTAGCTTTTGTGCCCAGCACCACAGTTATAATTCAAATTTCATCTTTATCACAGCAGTTGCTCAAAGCCCATATATTTTACTACAGAAAGAAGATAGAGCTAGGTAGTCTTGGATGAGTACAAGAAATCTTTTTCAGACAACAGAGACATGGAAGTACATGTCTCACAATACATCAGGTGTTGACTTCTGAAGAACTGTCAACTGCTCTTTAAGAGTGATAGTGTCTTCTTTCTTCATAACATCTTTCTCTTTTTCTGCCCTTGCCATAATCCTTTGTATGCTTTTCTGACTCTTCCTTTCTTTTCCTCAATAATGCTTCGTAGGTTTTATGTTATGTTTTTTTTTCACCTTCTTGTTTCATGTATGCATTTATTTCATCTCAGTCCTACTCACTGACTGAAATATAGAGGTTGTCAACAAGGGTAAGAATGAATTAATACATGTAGGACAAAGCAGTTTTATTGAACTTGTTTTAATTCCATTCTTTGGATTGCTAAATGTCCTTAGCTACTAGATAGCTGAAAAATAAATAAATAAATCAGAGCTAGAAACAAGCCTGAATTTGAATTCTAGCAAAAATACAACTTCCAAAATTTTGCAATAAGCTTCCCAGGCTCTGACTGCTTTCTTTGTAGTGTCCTGTGGTTCACATTTGCATTATAAAGATGAGGTCGCTGATGGTTGTTATCTCTGAATAAGCTGAAGTCCCCCGTCTTGTAGGATTTGGTGACCATGGGGAGCTTCTCCCAGCACCTCCTTTTTTTTTTTTTTTTTTTTTTTTTTTTTTTAATAATCTTTTCCTGAGATAGCTGCTTGGCTATCATAATGTACCCAAATTCTTTTCCTCTACTTCTCTATTTACGACAAGATTGAACATGACTAAACTTGTTATTTAAAAGTGGGTGGGTGGGGTTTTTTTTTTTTTTTTTTGGCATTGTATCCCGTGTATTTTCCAGTGATTAATACTGAAATATTTGTGAGTATGCCTTAACACCAAATCTGGGACTTTGATGCTTACAGTTTCCGAGTAGAAATCCTGTGTGTTTGTTTGCTAAGACTGCCTGGTTCTATTAACCTGAGTGGATGTCAGCTGTCTTAGACCAGTGAGTCGCTGGGCCAAGTAATAAATCCTATCCTACCTTCCCTGTCCATTTCCATTCTAACATTAGAAATGTAGTCTTTTGGGGTTTCATTTTGTTCACTTTTTATTCATTTGGGATATGATGTCAGACATATAAACACATTAGAGTGCACTGAAGATTGTCTTTTACTTCTCCAGCCTTTGGGCTAAGTGCCTTCAATTTATTAAAAGTTTAAACAAAGATTACATTATAAATTATGATTTTTCATTACATTATAGATGATGAGGGGGTCAGGCATAGAATATGAAAAATAATTAAGTTTTTTAATGAGCAATCTTTGTATCATAACTAGATATCCTAGATTCTGACACACCGTGTTTTTACAAGGTAAGGTAGATAAAGTTTAAAATAAAATAAAATAAAATAAAACACCAAAAACTTGTTCAGAAGGTACTTTTTTTTTTTTTTTTTTTTTTCTTTTTTTTTTTTTTTTTGTATGATTTTGCATGGAAAGAAATGGTAAAAAATCTATCTTTTCCTGACCAAGGAAAAAAAAGAGAGATCCAGAATTGAGTGAGTGAGAGGAAATTTGAAATCATTTGAATAGATCTAGTGCAAAATATTTCTTTGGCATTGGCAATAAATAGAGTAGGTCTGAAGTGAAGAAAAAACTCTTTTAGAATCGGGCAGCTTCTTACAGCATGGATTATTATATTTGCAAACTGGATTTCAACGTACTTCAAGTATTCTTCTGGGAGAAGGTGAAAGAGCTAAAGGAGAATAAATAAATTTATCATTTATTGGAGCTGAAGGTTGTCCCCCTGAGGTGCTAATCTTATTCATTTGTCATCGTCAATCAATTTGTGATGCAAGAGGGAAAGGTGTGGGTGTTGGCTTTTAAATCACTGAGTATTATGTGTGAGTGTGTCTGGAAGTAGCTTTGGTTGTACAGGGAATTCTGTAGCTTCCTCAATTTACAGCATTAGCTATAGAAGAAATATGAAATCCTCTTTCAAGTTTGTCACCTTTAATTATAATCTTTAGAAGGCTTTGCAGATAAAAGATCCCATTTCTTTCATAGCAAACTGTTGAGTATAAGAAAACATTGTTGGCTTTCCAATGCCCAAGACAAATAAAACTTTCAATTTTCCTTCAGAAACTTTATCTCAACAGAAACATTTTAAAATAAAAATTGAGTTTCTATTACATATAATGTTGTATATGCTGTCATTGTACATGCCTTTAAGAGGTGAGGGGGAAACATACCCTACACATCCCGAGAGATTCATTGTTAAGAAATCAATACCAGTAATGCTGCATTTTTGTCATTACTTTCTGCTTTGAATTGCTTTACTGCTTTTCTATAACAGCTGTATGACTTTCTGGTCAACAGCTTAAAAGCAGTTTACTGAATTTCCTGTCATGAGCTATCATTTAAAAATCTAAAAGTGTAAAAGTGCTGTTTCAATTAGATCTCTCCAAGGAAAATCTCAAACACTATGTATGCTTTGGCTGCCTCCATCTTCCACAATCCTCCAAAATGTTGGGTTTGATCTTCACAAGCACTCTCACATGAAAAGGTGTGCAGCAGGTTTGCATAGTGCTATGAAAATCCTGATGTGATGATCTGCAGTCCACCCATCATTTCAGTCCTTTTCACTTGAAAAGAAAAACAAAATGAAAACAGAACAAAAACAAAAAAAGCAGCAGCAAAAACAAACCCACAAAATTTAACATGAAGCCAAAAAAATAATGAAGATCAAGGTCTCAATTTTGGAGATATAATCAATCACTCTAAAAAGAAATAACCCTGATCAACTTGGATAACAGGTAATGTCATTTGTCCTCAGAACTGGGAATCACTCCCTGGCTCTCTTTTTATTTAGAAGTATAGAACCATCTTGGTTATATACTACTATATATAATAACCTTGGAGAATTCACTAGAAGAATCCATTAAATATAGATGCCTGAATCAGCTACACGAACTGCTTGAATCTTTCTCTTGGATATACTATGAACATTTTTATACACTTCACATTCACATTTCTAGCTACCTACATCAGACATTTGTTTTAAAACCAGACAAATTGCATTCAAGAGGTAACTCTTTCTCTGTGTGGCTGATGGAAGGTTTTTACGTAAGTGGCTTAGACTAAAAGGAAAGGAAAAGAATCTCAGACTACACTGGGTAGTAAATACGCTACCTTGGTATGTTTGCCTTATCAATACTACATCATTCTTTCATAAAATATTCTGATTTATAGGTTCCTGATCTGATATTTCTGTGTAAACTAAAAAGTTTACTATATCCATCCAGACTTTTTCCTGTGTTGGCAGTAGGATAATTTTTCTTGTGGGCGACTGTATGAGTAAGACTTTCTAAAAGACAGTATTTCTATAAATTTGTTGCATGCTAACTTTTACCGTTTATTTTGTTATTTAGTTGTTTTCATAGAAATATTTACAATATCCCATTCTATTTCAATGCTATCTCACTGCTAGTCTAGAGTGCTAGAGCGTTTTTATTGCTTGTTTGTTTTGATTTGGTTTCTGTTGATTTTTTTTAGTGTTTCTTTTTTTTGGACATTTTTTCTTTCTTGGGGAAGACAGCAAACACAGTGTCTGACAGAAATTTAAGAAATCTGTAGTGGATGTAGTTGTATATGCCTTAGAAACCAACAGATTTCATTAGAAAGGTGAACTATCAAGAAATTGGTCATGTTTAAGAACTCATAGCACTGATGGGCAGAGAGCACAGTGCTTACATGTGCTGCACAGCCTTGCTAGGACCTTGGGGAAGCATCTGAGCACCACACTGCCAGAACCAGACTGCCAACATTAATGAGCCTAAATCTGGGCTGGAGACGTCCCTCTGTGCTGCTGCTGCACCTTGACAAGCTGCATTCACACATCTCCCAGACCCCGTGGTGCCATCAAGACTCTGTGCATTGACAGAACACACGTTCCACTTCATCTAATTTCCTTCTCTTCTCCCTCAGCAATGTGCAGAAAAGCAGCTGTGGGAAGACCTAGTCATGCTGCTTTACACCAGCTGAGAACTCCCTTATGCCACAGAGAATTGTAAACATTTCATTAAGCCTCTGAGCAGTGTCAAGTGGCAGGAAGACAGAGGGATGTGGCCTGGCACGTGGCCATATGCACCGCTTTCTTGTTGAAAAGCTGGTGCTGAAACAGCCATTGATACCAACACCAGGCAGAAAAGCCTCTGTGGGGTGTTAGGGATCGTATGATTATATGACGTTGGGACAGAACCCTGGAGAAACAAAAACAGAAACTCTCAGGGACAGAAATAATTAAAGCAAGGACTGGGATTTTGATGAAAATGCCCTGATGTGACTTTCTCTATCCTGCTCCAAGTAGGTATTTATTTACTCCTCTGTCTCCAAAGAGAATTGTATTCTTCCCTATTTTCATGCTCATATTATAAAAGATAATTTGATTTTATCCTTCTGGTTTCACTCCATATCTCTCCCTTCAACTTCCTTCATCTGTCCATCCTTCTCTCCCTCCTCCTCTCCCTCTCTCAGGAGGAATAGTTTTGGAGAGATCAGGAACAGGGCACTTATCAGAGCTCAGAGAAGAAAAACAAAACAAAACAAAAAAAAACACCACAAAACAAAACCTCACAACAGTTTAAATAAGATGAAAAACAGAAACGGGAAAGATAAAAGGGCAAATGAGCCCCTGAGGTAAACTTTCTTTCATATTTCTGTACAACTGTAGATTTGGTTGGTATTTAGTTTGTTTATTCTGGGTATGTTTTACAATTCTTTTTATAGACATGTCACAGAAGACAAACCATTACTTTACATGAAATTCAGCAGAGATACTTTACCGAAATACTAATTTTTGCTTCCTTCTTCTGTCCCTCACTTCTACAGTGATTGAGACTCTCTTACCAGTTATCTAGTAGCTTAATTTACTGTAATTCACTTCTGCATTGCTTTTGATAGCTTAATTACTTTCTAATTATTTTTTGGCTGTGGGTGGAAGACAGGTGAAGGCAGAAGAATGAGCCACTATAAATTATTTGTAATCTAGTGAAGTTAGAATTTCAGACCAAAAATTAAATTCTTCCTTTGCTTGGCATTACATGGAGAGCTATATGCAATCAGTCAAGGGAGAAGAGAAGGGAAAGTTGATGAAGATTAGCCTTATTTTTTTCAGGTGGAATGCAGAGATGATTAAAGATGGATCAATTTACTGCCTGTCAAAATCTACATCCCTCTCACAGATAATATTCCAGTCCATCCTACTAGCCCCCAATAGGCTCATCCTCTCTGCACTTTTATTTCATTATTAATAACAGGTCCTCATTTGCTGTTGAGCCTATTTCATTCATGAGTAACATGAACAACAAACAGATTGAGAAATCTGTATGCTGCTATATCACAAGGTAGCAGCCATGAGCAGAAGTACAATACTCTTAGCCTGTAGCTTCTTTCTAAACCATGCACTAGGTTTTGTTTGTTTTCCAGCATAAGCTGGTTCCTGACATAGCATATATATGGGATTAAGTTGCCTAACTTCAAGCATCTAATGATGCTTGGCATGTCCTAGGGAATAACACCCATTCTGTTTCAGAGTAAGGATTTTTATTTCATGTAATTTTAATTTACACCAAATACTCTCAAGACTTCCATGGCAGTTTGCCTAATACTTTACAAAACAATTTTTTCATGCCTATTCCCCTCCTGTCCCCTTCATTCTCCAAAATCCACCAAAACAATCCTCTAGACATTCCTAAAACAAGCTCTAAATCTGTCACATGTATGAAATATTTAAGTTTTCATGAGGTAAATTCTGACAGTAATATGCAAACTAGCAAAATATGTAACAATTTGCTGTAATTCCACCTAGCAAGCTATACACATATATTATGGGTTTATCATTGTATGAACACGTGCATCTACATCTAGAAAGATATATGCAGTACTTATGTACGTGCGTATATATACTGGATTGTGTATAAATACAGATTAAGGCAAAAGCAGATGTCAGGCTTAGTGCATGCAAGCACACAAACACTTATTGACAGATAATGTAATACTGTGATGCACAGCTCATTCAAATCCAAGAAGACAAAAAAAGACAAAAAAGAAAAAAAGTTAAAGCTTCTGGCATTGGGCTCCAAGCCAAAGATACAGATTGCAAAAAAAGAGCTGCAGGCCCAATGTTGCTATGTTTGCCAGCTTTAGCATATTGGGTGACAGTGTAATACATTTAGCCCTAATCTAACACATAATCTGACTGTAATTAAAATATAGCACATTTTGCACAAGGTCACATTTAGTTTTATTGACCACTGTGATGCTAGAAAAAGATTTATGAAGATGGCTTGACATGTTTCAAGTTCTAAGAAAATAGATGTAAAATGCTTCTCTCTTGAAAGCTGGCTATGTAATCATCCTTTTCTTCTGTGATTTCTTCTGAAATCTCTTTGTCTGATGACTGCAACACACCAGTCAAAAAATTCTCTGTGCCATTATCACTAGGGATTTTGAAATGTCAGCTATAGAGTAAAGCTGTAACAGTGTGTTAAGAGTATTTCTTTTCATATGTAGTTGCATTCTGTGGATAATCTAACTAGCTGAGGACAGAAACACAAAGCAATTTTTCTTCTGATTTTTGATGTGATTCCTCTGAATTCTTTACTTATGATTTGTTTTTTTTTGTGTGTGTGTTCTTAATGCAGATGGAGTGGATTTTCTGTGAGTTTGTCTGTATCACTAAATTCCAAAGGAAGATGTAGGTTGAGTACTGCTGATGCTGGCTTTGTGTCAGGCTAGTATTTATTTGGAGGCTGCAATGATATTTGAAAAAAAAAAAAAAAAATTGAAAAAATCCTTCTTTTAGTTTAAAGCCATTCCCCCTTGGCCAATCACTATCAAACTGCATAAAAAGTTGGTCTCCCTCCTGTTTATACACTCCCTTCAAGTACTGGAAGACTGCAATGATGTCTTTTTCCCAAACTAAACAAGCCCAATTCCCTCAATCTTTCTTCATAGGAGAGATGCTCCAGCCCTCCAGTCATCTTTGCAACACTCCCTGGACCCACTCCAACAGCTATGCATCATTCCCGTGCTGGGGGCCCCAGGTCTGGACACATTACTCCAGATGGGGCATTAGAAGTGCAGAGGATTTCTTGAATAAGTGTTCTAATGATAATTGCTAGCATAGAATTTTCAGAGGCAGAGAGGAAAGGACTTTATTTAACTTTCGATATAAATATACTAAAATGCAAAATATTCTTCAGCTACCATAAACAAGTTTTGGAGACCTATGGCAGGAACTATGGATTCAAAATTTAGATGACACCACATAAATTTAGGATTTTACATATGATATATGTGCTAATAGTATCTGAGGAATATTTGAACTTTAATTCTAGCCACTGGGGCTCTAGACTGGGGTTTAGACTGACTATTCTATTTCTGTTCCCTATACCTAGCATCATTTTGCTAAAGGCTGATATTATGCTTGGCTCCCAGGTCCTCAAGAATGAAGTTTTTCACATGTGATGTTATATCTCTCAAACTGATTTATATGCTTTACATATATTGCTTTGAATTGTGTAAGTAATCTATTTTAGGCTAAATAACTGAGTCCTAGATTGCCACCAAACTGTAATGGCAGCTAGACACCTAGTTCACAAGTAAACACCTACACATAAACACTTAAGTTAAATTAAATTGCCTTGATGTCACCCTGAAAACCATCCTGCATGTCAGATGAGCTGTAGTTATCATCAGAAGCATAATCAGAGTCCTGACAAGTACCAGATAACTTCAGTTGGTACTTCTATAACTTTTATAATCTTAAAGATTTTTAACATGCATTGTATGCAATGTATAAGCAGAAACTTACATATATATATATATAATTAATATAATTAGGTTAACTGATCTAAGATGCAATGAAATATTTGTCTCCATGAAACAGTACTGTGCATTATACACTAAAAACTGAAAGAATCACAGAATTGCAGGGGTTGGAAGGAACCTCTAGATGTCATCAAGCCCAACTCCCCTGCTACAACAGGTTTCCTACATCAGATCACACAGATAAGTGTCTAGATGGGTCATGAATATCTCTAGAGAAGAAAAATCCACCTCTCTGGGCAACCTGTTTCAATGCTCCATCACCTTTGTAAAGAAATTATTCTGTATGTTTGTATGGACCTTCCTATGTTCATGTTTTAGCCCATTACTCGTTATTCTATCACTACACACCACCAAGAAGGGCCTGGCCTCATCCATTTGCCTCCCTCCTCCCTCCAGTTATTTATAAAAATTAATCAGATCCCCTCTCAGTTTTCTTTTCCCCAGGCTGAACAGGCCCAGGTTACTCAGCCTTCAAAGAATGAGGATACAAGAAAAAAATTAAGATGATACACATACCTTACAGGAAAATGAGGAACTTTCCCACAGTTCAGAAATTCACTTAAATTCTCACAGGTTTCAGTGGGAGGAGTTGCTTGGTCTGCGAGACAGTGAGGCTGACTGAACCTGAAGTTCCTAAAAATCATACCAAAGGACCATGCAACTCTTCTAATCACAGTTATTTCATGGTAGCTGAGTTTTGAAAACTCTCAGTTTGCTAGGCATTAGGCAGCAAAGCAAGTCGAGGGAAGGAATGGAATATAGCATAGAAAAACTATCTTCCTTTGGAAAACTCAATCTTTCTATAACGCCAAAAGTTTTTACTTAGGGAGTTGCCTTGGGTCAACTGCCATTAAGTAAACTGGTAAATAAAAATAACTTGTCAATATCTGAACCTAGAGTGAACTTGAAAATAAATTTAAAAAAACCAAAAACATGAAAATTAGGCTCAGAGTAACACAGATTGTTCATATTTCAGAAAATGTAACTATTTTTCCAAAGCAGAATATGGCAACTTTGTGTAATTCAGCCTCAATACTTGATGTTTTCAAATTAGCTTTGAGAGTATGCCACTACTGAGACTAAGAGCGTTCAAACAGAAATGATATTCTTAATTAATTTTTGCTCATGGAATGAATTTCAAGTCTAAAACTGATCCAGTCCACACACTATTGTGCCATGACCTGTGTCCGTGGTTATAAAGTGTCTCCAAAGCAGATCTTGTATGGATGATCTATTGATAATTACTGTAGATTAGGGGAGCTCTATGGTGGTAGGATGTGTATTGTCATAATACTGAATCCTGCTAGCAGAAAAGTGACTAAATGTCAGAAATGATGCGTTTGGTACAGCTTAAAAGCAGAATATTGGGAAATTCTGCTAAGCCAGTTATGCAGATTGTCAACATGCTAAAAGTTCAGCCACAGTGCAGGTAAATTGGTAACTGCCAAAAATCTTAGTTATAATTCATTTAAATCTTCAGGGAATATCACCTGGTTTAAAGGACTAATATGTTGGGCTAAATATAAGTAATTACATTGCTCTATGGAAATATCAGACTTCTACAGAAAGCTCAGTTTATGTCCCAATGATTTTTTCCCTGTAGAATATCCACTGACTGTATTTAAACTGTCTATATTTAAACCCTATAATGCATTATTGACATTGCTGTTAAGAAGTGACAAGTTTTGTACTGAGTTTGCACGGCCTCAGGGCTGTCAACTTGTCACGTTCTAACTAAAATGATGCAGTACAGAAAAATGTATAACTTGGACAACAGTAGAAGACTTGAGAAGCAAAAACAGGGTATAATCTCAGCACTGGTGCCTCCACAGATGTTAGCAATTCATTCATGGTTAGCTTAAGAAATGCAAACGTGGAACTGGAAAAAATTGGATACAATTATAAAGAGAATACAGAAGTAGTGCCTAACACATGTTAAAGAATCATAAATTCAAGTGTAATGTAGCAGTAGATCAGTGGAGAGAGAGCAAAGGTATCAAGTGTGATACAAAATGTATACAAATGACCCTGAGTGAAAAGAGTTAAAATAAACCATCAATATCCTGTTCACTCCAGAGAAGTCTGGATGCTGATGACCATCTATAGCATCCCTGTCACCATTACATGAATGAAACCACTGATCTTTAGGATCCAGAGCAGCCAGGAGAGAGCAAGCATAACGCCGTAGACTAGGTAGTAAAAGCTAACAAGTGTGTGATTGAAATTTTAACTGCGTTATTCCTCTTTATTTTTATCTAACAAATAGATCTGAAATAATTAGGCTGAAGATTTCAGTTACACAAACAACAATGTCTTGGCTTTACATATGTTTAAGGCAAATATAGGTTTTTAGCTTGATAGAAGATACAACCAAAAAAAACATAAATTTCATACCTTCATCTTGATAGTATCCTCACAGTCTGGGAGTTAAAAAGATCATAATTTTTGATTGGATGTATATATTTTTTCAGTTTCAGTTGAATAATAAGATTTCTTTTTATGTGAAATCTGAAAGCTTCAGCACAAAAGCTGAAAAGGACTATTGAAAGAAAAGTCAGTATTACATTCAAACCTTATTCAGATTTAGGAAAATCTCATGTTCACACTGATTCTTATACATTTTCAGGATATCAGTTCTGAAATCAGGAATTCATAAGGGTGTATGTATTTCTTCATTTTCTGTTTTTTTTATCTTTGACCATTTTTGAAATCCCCAACTAAGTCTAGCACAGACACATTTTAAAATGCTTATCACTAATCACTCCATTGTTATTCACCTGTAGCCTTTGCTGATGCCATCTCCAGTATGTTTGACTGAAGTCTTAGAAGTTGCACAGAGGAACTGTTTCTGTCAGAGTTCTAATATAAGTGTAACTATTTTAGTGGGACTTAGTCTTGCTAATCTAATATCATCACCCATCAGTAATTGAAAAGAACATTTCAGACTCTGTATTTCATCAATATTGCATTTACTTTTCCATCCAGCTCTATGCAATTAATGAGAAACAATTAACAGAAAAATCACACATTTAAGGGTTAAAGTCACACTAGTGTGAAAGATGTCCTTTGCCTACTTTGAGAAAAGAGTTCAAAAAAAAAAAAAAAAAAGGGATTTAACTTAAGAAGATTTTGAGAATTTCATTAGTCTTGGGGTAGTGTGAAGACTTTGGCAGCTTTGCACATCTGAACAAGTGAAAATTAGGAGTTGGATTCATTCTATATTTAGATTTTAGCTGAAGTGTTAAAATTACGAGTCTGGCTGTTTCAAGTTGTCCCAAGTATCATCAGAGAAAGAAGTCAGTACTCAAAGAGATCTAAGATATAAATTATTTTCAAAGCATATGGCTCTTCACGTTTGCTGTAAGCAATGTCTGCGATAATTGACCAAGACAGCTCCTTTAAATGCTTATGTTGGATGAAATGAATTCAGGAGTAAGGTTGATTAACAAGTTAAGTTCTAGTAAATTAGGGCTATGAGGATAACAACAGTGTTCAGTATGGAAGATTAGGTCTCAGGTAATTATAGAGGATGAAGTTTTGGCATTATGGGCAAACTAAAAGAAAGTTCCTGCCAACTTGGTGTGATCTGCAGATTTACTGAGGATGCAATCAATGGTCTCATCCAGGTCATCAATAATGATATTGAACAGGACAGGCCCCTGTACCAAACCCTGGGGAACACTACTAGTGACTGGTCAACAGCTGGATTTAACTCCACTCAGCATCACTCTTTGGGCCTGGCCATCCAGCCAGTTCTTTACCCAGCAAAGATTATGTCTATCCAAGCCATGGGCTGCCAGCTTCTCCAGGAGAATACTGAGAGAGACTTTGCTGAAGTCCAGGCAGACTATGTTAACATTCCTTCCCTCATCCACCAGGCAGGTCATATGATCATAGAATAAGATCCAGTTGCTCAAGCAGGACCTGCCTTACAGGAACCCATGATGGCTGAGCTTGACCCACCGGTTGTCCCACACACGCTATGTGATCTCCTTCAAAGTGATTTACTCCATAACTTTTCCTTGCATGGAGGTCAGGCTGGCAGATCTGAAGTTCCTCAGATCCTTCCTGCGACCCTTCTTATGGACAGGAATCACATTCGCAAGCCTCCAATTCTCTGAGACCTCCCCAGTTGACCAGAAATATTAATAGATAGTGGAAAGCAGCTTGGCAATCACCTCCACCAGCTCTCTCAGCATCCTCAGGTGGATCCCATCTGACCCCATGGATTTTGTGGCAGTCCAGGCGGAGTAATAGGTCTTTAACTGTTTCCACCTGAACGCTGGAGGGTTTTAGCTTCTCCCCGTCTGAGACTTGTAAGACAATGTGATGTAAGAAAATATGATTCTGAGTTATAGGTAAGAAATAATAATAATAAAAATAATGGGAGAGAGTGAAATTCAAACCATGCTGCTTGCTGTGCTACCAGAAAATGGAAGAGCCAGTTCACCTCCATCATCCAGAATCAGAGATCAAGTAGGGAGTACTGGAGACTCCTGTGGACTGTATTCTATCCTTTCTCAGTGTATCTTCCTCTTGGACAGCTGGAACTCATGCAGGAATAGCTGAAACTGCTAGATTCAAAGGACCCAGGAAGTACACTGTGCTCTGGCACCCAGCAGGCTGCCAGAGCATGATGTCATGATATGGAATACTGATAAAACCAGGATAGTGTGACTTTCTAGGGCGTAGCTTTTAATAACAGTGAACTCTATGCATATTGCAGGTTGATATAATAAGGTTGTCTTAGATTGGAAAATCATGTATTTGTCCCAGTGTGGCATTAACCTAGCTAATAGAATCTGTTGGCTCTGTACCCTGACAGTAAGTATTGTTGTGATCTCTGTTTAAATTATCAGTTGTATGAGACTCAGGTGTATATGAGGAATGCTGGAAAAATGCTTTTGAATGCTTTTAAAAGTCTCCCTTTATTAGTTACAATCATTATATTTTCGTAAATGTACTAATATTCAACATGTTTTCATACTATTAAGAAACTAAACCAATGAAAGGAAAAATTAAAAAAAAAAAGTCAGAGGGACACAAGAAAGAGTGTCCCATTTCTTTGAAAAACTTTCATCAATCCTTTCCCTCTGTTTTAAAAAGATGTCAGATACGTATTGAAAAGGAGATTCATTGTAACTTGAGTCACATAATCTGATTGTTTCATGACCTTACTGCAGACAGTCTTACAAGTGCTCTGAATATATAGACAATGATCTATGAACATATTCTGCATTGCAGTTGAGATTACCTAGATCGATGATTAATGGTGGGTTCAGGCTGTACTTGGTACATCCTCTACTGTGGCATAAGCACTATATTCCAATGTCCTGAACAATGTTGTAGATGTACAATTATAGCAGCACTTGATAGCACTGAGGGGAGTTGTTAGATGTAACTAATTACCATTTATTTTAATGGAGTTATGATGTAGTTAAAACAGTAGGAACAGATTAGTCTAGGACCCCAAATTAAAACAGTCCAGCCAAGAGTTAACTCAAGACAACAGCCATCAATCATGAACAAAGCTGAAGTCCAAGACTGAAATGTTTCTGAATTCCAAGAATTTGACCTGAATCCAATGGAAATACCATGTTTGAGTTGCTTGAATTCTGTCTCCACCGCAGACAAAAATCATAGCACATAGTCCTTCCTTTTTTCTAGATTTGCAGAAACATTTCTTCAAGACATAGTAGATGCATGATCTTCTGCTTTTATCCTATTTCTACTTCTCATCCTCTTCAGTCTACCAGCAACATCACTACTCATGTTTCCTGGAGGTGTCCCACTGCAGTGTTCTTTCTTTGACTGCTTTGTCATGCTTTAAGGAATATAATCAGTAAAGAATTTTACAGACTGAGATGAAAGAATATATCCAGACTGACTCTTTGGTGATAAAATATCATTTTCTTGACTTTCTGCATTTATCTTGACTTTAATACTGCTTTTTCATTATCATAGGGTGATTTCTACTTCTAGAAGTTTAGTAAAGCCAGAGGAATTGGTCTTCTAGGTTCTCTTTCTTGTACATGACATCCTGTTCAAACTCATCTTCAAATACTGAGATCATGGATACATATCACATTCTTATTTGATGTGTAACTCAACAGCTTCCTTTTTTGCTTTTCTATTCTTTTGTCAGCCTCTTTATTTACTTTCATGTCCTGCATCTAGACCCTTCAACCTCCCATACATTTTCTTACTCAGATACACCTACTCCTCCAGAAGTGAAGACATAAACCTTTTGCAGAGTAGTTCTGGATGAGATAGGAAGGGGCAAACCAGGGATACCACTTTTTTCCCTGGATGTAGGCCATTGAACAGGTTCTGTGATAAGCTAATTGCCTTTCCAGGCTGGAATGTTAATAACTCCTCTGTTGCTAAAGCAAGGTGATAAGATATATTTAAGAATTACACTCCTCTACCTCTGAACTTTAATTACTGAATTATAAAAATTATGTCTTCATCTTGGAACTACTTGATCTGATCTTCTCTACTAGCAGGGATTTGTCATTTAGACAGCATATACATTCACATTCCTACCTCTAATAATGATCAAAGAACTGGCCATGAATTGTTCTCCATAAGATTTATCTTGGTTTTAATTTATAGTTGAACTTCTACAGTTAGAAAGGCAGTTGTCAAGTTTTCAGGACTGATATATGTCTGTTAAAGCAACACATTGTACTTATCATCAAAGCACATTGATGTTAATCTGGAAATATCAAGTGATGGGAATTGTGAAACTTCTTTTGGGTAATCAGCTAAGTCTGTGCTATTCAAGAAATGCAATAAGCTTCTAATTTAGATATGTGCAATGTATTTTATTTACATCCTTGGATCTTGCCATGATCTTCAGTGCTGGTTCACAAACATGTCTAAAAATGTAAAACCAAGAACTATTTTACTTTTTATTCTTGATTTCTGATCAAAATCCTTACTGTATCATTCCTACCATTGATTCCCATAAATCTTCCCTCCAGGTGATAAATTTTTTGGAGTGCCATTTATCCATTTCTTCATCAAACTAACTTCTGCATTTAACATTATAGCTATTTTTCTCTTATTCTTAGCTTTTCTATTTGTCTTCATTTTTACTACTCCTGAATCATTTTCTTGTACCCCCAGGACTTCAGTTTTCTGGCACTGAAGAGTACAAGAGCTTTGACCTGCAGCTTGCTTACTCTCTTCTATCACATTGATGGAGCAATTATAATAGAATGTAAAGAGTTCCCTGAAGCCATCCAAAAGCAACAAACAGAAAACCAATGAATATTTCCTTAGTGCTGTTACCTTACACTATGGCACATCTTACAAACTGTGTGGTTTATTACACATGGAATAATGAAAGAAACAGTATTTTTTATAACTTCTGTTAATCTATATTTCATTCAGGGTCACAAGGTCTAAATCAGAATATTGCAGCATAGTTAAATGTAATTGAAAGGTTATTGATCATCCAAGAAAGATTTATAGGGTAGTAATTAAAAAAATCATGAAAATATTTAGTACAAAATTATTTTTTGAGGTTTGCAAACCAGATGGAAAAAAATTTTCCTTTATTTTTTCATTAGCACTAAGAGCACACTAATTTTACAGTGAAACACTGGTAACACATGTAGAAATAAGTATTGATTTTGAATATGTATGTGATTTTACAGCATTGCTGGCTCTTAACAAATAGGATACATCTCCCTAGGAGGTGTAGGATTAGAAGTATTTATATGTACATAAATATGTATTTATATGTATTTACTTTTTAAAAGCGAAAGAAGAGAAACAAAAGTTACCAGCCTCTTTCTGCTTAATTTTATAGGACCTAATATAGTAAGAGCATGCTTTTGAAGTAATTTTATGACAATAACTTTGATAACAACATATTACAAAATCATTTGGCTGAAGAACTCACTTAACTCACTACCCTACACTGATAATAGACTATAGAGAGAAACATAGCTATAAATTCAAAAAGGCACTTCTTCATGATCATGACTTTCACACAAATGTGTCAAAATTAGAAGCTGCAACCATACCTTCCTTGAATTGGTCAATTTGTTCTTTAATTTTAAGGAACGAAGAGCAAGGTGAAAAGTTGAATAGTAGTGAGCAAACACCTGCATTACTCAAGCAATCGTGCCTTAGCATAGCATCGATCAGATAAAAGCTGGGTACAATCCCTCATATAAACTACCAGTATGGGCAAAACAGAACTGGAAAGGTTTTTTGGACATAAATAAATCCTCTTTTTTTCTTCGTATGCGAAGGTTGAATTGTGTCTTCACATTATTCCATATTTAGACTACAGGAGAGCTCTTTCCATGCACCTGTACTCTTACTCATAGTATGAGGGACATGAAACTCCATAGTCCTACATGCAGTGTGTTATTGGTTCCTCCCTAATGTCGTTCAGTACAAATGAATACTTGTAGAGCAAGACAAATCACTGCAGTTGACTGAGCCATGAGAAACCAATTCCATCAATAATGGGAATATTCTGATAACCTTTCTGCTTCACCTAGTTTTAAATGGGACTGTTTTCCATAGTTTGTCATGTTTCCCTCTGTATCCAAGCTGACAGTTTACTAGATTTTTTTTTTTTTTTACTTGTCACTATAGACATTTTCAAGTATCACATTCTTCAAAGAAATCCAACAATATTTTTAGGAAACAGCTTTCATCACTGATTTAGTTCTGCAATTAAAAAAGATCATTAAAATTGAAGCAAAAAATATTAAGGGAAAGGGAAAATTATTAATTAAAAAAATGGATTTGAGAAAGCACATTTCTAACAAAATCTTTCTTGCATGAAAACTGATGCTTTTTTTCTTTTTTCCCTCCCATTATTGTGGTAAAGTTATTTATTTTACTCTTTGTATATAATAAATGATAAATTCTATTAAATGTAAAATAAAAAGATGATGCACAGAATTATCTAAATATCCTTTTGAGTTAGAAGAAGATATTACTATGTGAATTAAAATACAATTATTGTTTCCTTCATCAAGGTTTAGCACTTTCTTCTAATTTTTAAGTGTTTTTCTTGAAGAAAAATAACCATGCTGTAGAGTTTTCTGTTAATTGTGTAATCAAATGTTTATTGGCATAACAGTTTTCTCATGTTGAAATTTTTAATTTAACAGCTTACATAATTGCAGTCTGTCCTATGCAAACAAATCACTGTCTTATCTCCATCTGTGACTCGTAAGTTATATTTCTGGTATTGTGGATTGGTGGGTTTTTTTCCTCCATACCTTGAAATACATAAAATTTGGGGTCTTTTTTTATTTTTTATTTTTTATTTTTTATTTTTTATTTTTTATTTTTTATTTTTTATTTTTTATTTTT
>NW_024884253.1:5021520-5120391 GCF_019232065.1 Centrocercus urophasianus
TTTTTTATTTTTTATTTTTTATTTTTTATTTTTTATTTTTTATTTTTAGTTTATTCTTGTTTTTTCTTTGCTTTCTTCTTGTTTTGTTTTTCTTTTGCTGGTACCCTAATACACTCAAATTCCTTTCTATACTGTTCATATTCTCACTCTTTTCATATGTCCCATATTCTCTGCTCCTTTCATTCTCTCTGAGTCTGTGATTATTTCAAATAGAACTTGTTACTTTATTGTGCTTTAAAAAGGATAGATCTTGTGCTTGTTTCCACCTTGCTTAAAAGAAATGAAAATCTATTAGCACCAGTCATACTAATCTACAAAGAAATGGCCAGACAGAAAGTAGCTGTGTTTATAGCAAGTACTGACATTATATTTTCATCTAAATTCTTTGAAGTTGGCTATTATGTGGTGCGTTGGAAGTGTACTTTAATTTGATTAGAATAGAAAAAAAAACCTAATTGCAACAGGAACTTGTTTTTTTGTTTGTTTGTTTGTTTTTAATTTTTTCTTTTTTTTTTTTTTTTCATACTCATGCCAATAAGAAGGAAGAGGTGATGCCTTTTAAACATCACTTGACATCCTAAACTTTGCTGCTACAGCCACTACCTGATCTCCAATGAAAAGCAGACCCAAGGGTCAAGCTGGTTAAGTATGAGTGTCATGGGAGGAAACGAGGGCTAAGAGAACAGTCCTGAAGAGTCCCAGTACAGAGGGAGTGAAAATAATGAGAGAGAGAATCCAGTGAGAAGTGAGCATCACAGAATATCCTGAGCTGAAAGGGACCCACAAGGATAATTGAGTCCAACTCTGGGTTCCATACAGGACTACCCCAAAATCAAAGCACGTGTCTGACAGCAATATCCAAATACTCCTTGAACTCCAGCAGCTTGGGGCTGTGCCCACTGCCCTGGGCAGCCTATTCCATGCTCACTGCCCTCTGTTAAGAATCTTTCCCTGACCCCCACCTGCCCTCCCCCTGATGCAGCTCCATGCCGTTCCCTCAGCCCTGTCGCTGTCACACAGAGCAGAGCTCAGCGCTGCCCTCCACTTCCTGTGAGGAGCTGCAGACGCCATCAGGCCTCCCCTCAGCTCCTCTGCTCTGGGCTGAGCAAACCCAGGCATATCAGCCGCTAATTGCACATCTTGCCCCCTAGATCCTTCCCCATCTTTGTAGCCCAAACCTGTAGTCAGTGCTCAAGGTGAGGCTGCACAGCAAAGAACAGAGCAGGACAGTCTCCTTTCCCTTGCCCAGCTGGCAGTGCAGGGCCTGATGCACCCCAGGGCACAGTTGACTATTTTGGTTGCCACAACACACTGCTGACTCAGATTCAACTCACTGAGCTGCTACTTCTTTACTCAGGGAGTAGTGAGGTGGCACAGGCTGCCCAGAGAAGTTGTGCATGCCCCATCCTTGGAGGCATTCAAGACCAGGTTGGATGGGTTCCTGGGCAGAAACCCCGAGCTGGTGGGTGACAGGGGGGTATGAACTGGATGATCTTTAAGGTTTCTTCCAATCCAAGCCATTTTGTGATTCTATGAGTCTGTGATTCTGTGATTAAAGGAAAATGCTAAGCTCTACTGAAATCTTGTCATACGCTTCCCAAGATGGAAGCCAGTCCTAGCTCTGAAGGTGAGTAAAAATTTAGTAGACCAACTCACCAGACTGGAATTTGTGCACTGAATAGGATAAAGAAAATGGCTAACTAAATACTCATGATCTCCTTTTTCTTTTTTCTTTTTTCTTTTTTCTTTTTTCTTTTTTCTTTTTTTCTTTCCCTTCTGCTTAATTCATGACATAGTAAAAGAAATTGGAAGACACAGATTTTTCATCTGCCGTGTTCACCCTCCTTTAGAGTGTCTTTAGAGTGCCTGCATTCTGAAACCTGGGAAGACTCAGGAACTGCAGAACAATTGTTGTATTAATTAATGCTAAAGAAAAACAAAACAAAACAACAACAAAAAAGAAGCTGAGATATAGCTGTCTGTACATAGATATAAACAGTGCTCAGCACTTAACCGAAGTTTATATTGTCTGGTGTAAAAATCCAATAAACCTCCTTCTTTTAAGTCAAGTTATTTACAGTGTTTTTTTCTCCCTTAGGGGATACATTTACAAACTCCATGCCAATAATTCTGGGCAGGAAACATTGTGATTACATCTGAAAATAGTGTTCAGCAACAAATGAATTAGCTGTTCGCTTTGCTGGCAGATAACTCTGTATTGTTTCCATAGCTATTGTTTTAGTAAAAAAGTATTTTTTTAAGAGTTTATCAGGGATTAGGTGAACACTATGTCAATGAGACACAGAATAACCTTGGCTTAAAGTGATATCTGGGGATCATTTGGTTCAACTAGCATCCCAAAGCCAGTCCATTTTCAAAGTTAGATCCACAGATATGATGAACATTCATCAGTCCAAATATCAGAGCCTGAGGGGTTCTGATAATCTTTCAAAGACTTGCAACCTTCATTAGGTCAGATTCAAATTTTAAAATTCTTTTTTACTTGATATCCAGTCAACTTTGTCTAAAGGATTTGAATGGATTGTACATTGCTCTGAAAGTAATGCCTCCTATTTATTTCTTTGGAAACTACAACAGTTATAAAGAATACAATAACAGTACTTGATAGAGCAAATTCTCAGCTGTGAAACACTAGTCAACATAGTCAACACCAATAGCTATGCATTTTCATGAGTGATGAAGAAAAGCCTGCATACCATGCTTGTAAAAATCTGCACCAGTGAAGGTGACATACTGTATGGATCACAGCTGCTGTGAGTCCAAATCTGGACTATATAGTGAGTCATTCAGTCAAGATTGGCAATGTGCTCCAAGGTCTTGATTTACCTGGATTCCAGGAAATGCAGAGGAATCATTCCTTTCCTATCCTGCAAGATAGTGCATATCACTTTACCTGTTGAGCACTGCATCTTGAATTTTTTCTTTTATGGGGAAGTCTTATGTCAGCACTTGTAAGAGGTTATTCTTTTACATTGTCTCAAAGCTTGCTAGGGACACAGATGAACAAGTCCAAGCAAGTCCTGGGCAAGAGTAGCAAAATCCTTTGTCTGGAGAACACTGATGGTCAAGGCCAGGGGCAATGAGAGAGAGATAAGTTGCAGATTAATGGCCAGGAAGCGGTCTTTTGTGTGGGCTTGTCTTGAAGAAGATGGCCATCTCAGTAGGTGCTGCACATGACTCCTACTCAAGCCCAGGAATGGTGTGCTGGCAGAAGAAGAAAGATTAAAAAAAAAACTTGCATATGATCTTCTTTCTGTTCCTTTGTAAGCATTCGTGGGACCCATCTGGTGCAAACTTTGTGATATTACAACATTGTTAACAATGCATGGAATCCAATATTCAGTTCTGTACTCAGTTCCCTGTGTGACAGTTGTGCTGTCAGAAATGTAACTTGTATTTCACTTTGACATCACCACTGATGGAACATATCACTCACTGCCTCACTGTGCTCACATCCACTGTTTGGTCTCTGTAAGCATTCAGCAAGCATCAGTGAATGTCAATGGGTGCAATTTTTTTTTGCACAGGGATGATTTTTGAGTTTCACACCTTTACTTCATATGCACTTTCATGTCAGATGCCATTTTTTCAGACTGCCCCTCTGCTGCCATCTGTCACATAGCAACAAAATCTAATGAAATATTGGAGGGAAAATTCAACCTCTACTGCCATACCACCAACAACCACCACTGATGTTGTGAGCCAACATAATGAAATAGGAGGCATTACATTTGTAGCCCTCCAAAGTGATACTACTATTACAAAATCTAGAAAAACAAATGCCTCTGGCTCAGCCTTGCAATGATTTTGAGTTTCCACATTTGTGAAATCACTGAAATCACAGAATGGTCTGGGTTGAAAGTGGCTGCAAGGACCATGAATCTTCAACCCCCCTGCCACATGCAGGGCCACCAACCTCCCCATTTAATACTAGACCAGGTTGCCCAGGGCCCCATCCAATCTGTCCTTGGACACCTCCAGGTACGGGGCATCCACAACCTCTCTGGGCAGCCTGTTCAAGCACCTCACCACTTTCTCTGTAAAGAACTTCCCCCTGACGTCCAACATAAATCTTCCCTCCCTCAACTTAAAACCATTTCCCCTTGTCCTGCTGTTATGTACCCTTTCAAAGAGTTGAAAGGGTTTGTTTCTGGAACATATTTCTGATTTATATTCATCACAAAGAAAGTCTTGTATCAGCAGTCCAAAACTGAGTAAGAGCATGAAATCCAGAATGATATTGGTCGGAAACCAATATATTGAAACCTTTGGGAAACTTTTATATATTGAATTTGGCTTTGATCATCTTAGCAAGAAAAGCTTAAGGATGAGATAATAATGCCTCTGGTTCCTTTGAGCAAAATGCTTTTTGTTATTCATGTTATTCATACGTGTAATGAGAAATGCACATCTAGGCAGACTGACAATCATTGGAGACTGCATAACATCAGCTTATTGTGTTATCCTTAAATCTGTTTCCAGGGGACAAAGCAGTGTAACAAAGCTAGTGAGTGAGTGGCTGAGGGAAGTCGGATTGTTTAGTCCAGAGAGAGGAAGTTCTGGGGAAAACTTATTGCTCACAACCACTCCCTGAAAGGAGGTTGTTGTGGAGTTTGGCCTCTTTTCCTGTATAACAGCAATAGGACAAGAGGAAATGGACTGAAGTTGTGCTAGAGGAATTTCAAGTTAGATGTTGGAAATGACTTCTCCAAAAAGAGTAGTCAGGCCCTGGAATGGGCTGCCCAGGGAAGTGGTGGAATCACCATCCCTGCAATTGTTTAAGGAAATAGTAGCAATGTGTGTAGGGACGTGGTTAGTGGGACAGTATTGGAGGTAACTTAGAAGTCTTCTCCAACCTTAATGATTCTGTTATTCTATGGGTGGTGCAGTTGACATGCTAGAGAAGAGTGGCATCCAAAGGGATCTTCACAGGTTTGAGGAGTCTTCCACAGCAATGGTCTGTCTTCAAAAGCACTTAAATACAGGACGTATGTGAAACAAAGACATAGACAGCTGACTTCCCTTCCTTCTCTCCAGTTGGTAGAGGTAGAAATTCACTAGAATTTCACACAGAACTCTGTAAGGTGATCAAACATTCAAAAAGGCTTCCTAGAGAGATGACTGATACTTCACTCCTGCCATTTGGATAACATCCTCAATAAAATGCTTTAATTTTTGGTTTGTCTTGAATTAGTCGGGCAGTTGTATTAGATGATCTTTGTAGATCCATCCCAACTATTCCATTGCATTCCATTGCATTCTATTGCATTCCGTTGCATTCTATTGCATTCCATTGCATTCCATTGCATTCTATTGCACTGCATTGCATTCTATATTCTTCTATCAGGTTTACCAGAAAAACAACAAACCTTGTGTTAGGTTTACTTGAAAAGGTTTTGGTTGAGGTGAAACTGCTAAGGGGCACCTCTAACCCAGCAGCTTTCCCAGGTTGGGTAAGAGCCAGCTCCATCCATCTCTAAAAGAACCCACAGACAAGACCAGAACTGAGCCATTAGCAATGTTGGTTGTATGTAAGAAACGGGGGGAAAAAAAAATCCCTGCTAAACAGCACTTGGGAAAGAGGAGAGAAAATGTGAAGAGAAACAATCACGCAACCACCAAGGTCAGTGCAGAAGGAGGGCAGGAGGTGCTCCAGGCGCAGAGCAGAATTTGCCTGCAGTCTGTGGAGAAGACCACAGCTGTGAAACCACACTCCATTTAAAGTCTTTGTCACCAGTGCTGTCACCTCAGCTGGCAGTGTGATTTTAAAGGCTGTCATCTCTAGCTGTTGGATACTAGCTACATAATTCAAATAAACCAAATGGTTATGTGTATGATTTTAACTCATGTTGAAATCTAATAAAAGAAGTTAAAATAGCAACCACCACTGAATCTTAGATCGTTTTATTTTGTTTTGGGGTAAATGGAAAGCACTGCAGATGGTACAGTTGAATAAATTCAATAAAACCTCAGCCTTTCTGCATTTGTGGATATCAAGAACACTGAAGACATCTACAATCTTAATAAATATTTTTTTTTTGTTTTACATTTACAAATACAAGTCCTGTTTAAGTTACCATGTGAAATTCATGCTTGGTTCCTTTCTATCTTAATTACTCATACATATGCTGCACATACAAAAACACACAGAATAAAATGAAATGAGTTAGAAAGGTGGGGAAATTACCTGAAGCATATAAAGTTAGTTCTTTTTTGTTTATTGTTTTTGTGATTAAATAAAAAAAAAAACAGTAACTCATTCCCCCCACTTTAGGATACCTTACTCACAGGACTAATCATCTTGATTTTTACAGTGTCACAGAATGAACGGGGAAGATGCAGGAGAAGGCACTTCTGTAAGATTGGGCCCTCAAGTAACCCTGGTGATTGCTTTCTCCTTTAGGAGAAAACTTTTGTGAAAATAAATTGCTCAATCTACAATTTGTCCCTATACTGTTCCACTGTTTACGGATCATTTACAACACTCTTGTGATCACCTTGCTAAAAATACTTTGAAATATCAAAATTGACATTATTTGTGTAATGAGGTTTGGGGTTTAATAGCTCCATTCACACTTGAGGAATTGCAGGCTTTTCTGATAGGCATCTATTAAGCAAGATGATTTGCAACCTCTGCTTGAGGGGAGAAATACTCTTGTGTTCCTGCTCTGGCCCTAGATTAAATAGAGTTTATGTCTGGGCAAGAGCTTTTTTGTCAAAGAAAAGAAGCACATGTTTGCTGCAATACTTTTATTAGCATGACAGCCGAGTGGGAAATAACCCATGTCACTGTCAATGAAACGAAGGGAGTTGAGAGAGATTTTTCAAGAACATGGCAGCCTAACTCTCCAAAGATTGCACTTAGGTTCAATTTCCAATTTTATTCAAGTTCTTAAAGGTGTGGAGAAATGCCTAGGAAAATTTTCTGAAATCACATTCTTTTCTGTCTTCTTAGTAATTATGAAATTCAAGGCAAGTTGTACCACCATTAGCACAAATTGGGACTTCAAGAAAACAATCCCTTTCTAGTACAGCAAGCTATTGACTTGGCTTTATTATAAAGCTCTTCAGCTAGGTCTATGCTAGTTAATTAAATAGCTTCAAGGAACATTTATGGGTTGTGAAACTTCATTCTGTCTTCAGTGAAACTGTGATGAACCTTGGCATTTTTAAATTATTTTTTTTTTTTTAAATCTGAGCCAGCCTGTATGTTTTAGGTCTTACTCCAAGCTTGGAACCATTTCCAGTTATACTGTTTGGATATGTCCGCTCAGATATTTAAGGCTGAATGAATTTAATAGCACAAACAAGTGTTCTGTTCAACTCAGGTTTAGTAGCAGTTATATTCCTTCAATCCAGAAACAACTACAGAAGTACAGAAGTACCACCAAATGTCTTCCTATCTCATGGAGATTTGCTATCACATTTTGCACAGCTCTACAAAACTTTAATTTGGCAACTGCCTATGTTTCTATGCTTGCGTAATACATATCTTGATCTGGACCTGAATTCTACTGTTAGTGACTGTAAATCAAACAGTCTTTTCGGAAGGAGGTTCTAAAAAAATAGTTGCAGTGAATAGATATGACTGTGTCCATGCTAATAAATTAAAAATGATTGGTTTAATGGCTTGAGTCAACTATCACTTTATCGAGTAATGTCTGAAGACGTTCTGTGAGTTAGTAAAGATGACAAACTATTCTAACTAGACACTTAAAATAGGGCCTCACAGTTTTGAGTAAAATCAGACGTCTATAATGTGAACATGAGTCTGCTGTGGTAAATGTCCTCAGCACCACAGAACGTGGTGAAAATTCTTCTCAGCTTTATTTATCAGTTTGCATATTTTCTGTATGAGAAGCTAAGTTGTAGTTTTGTTTCAGTCACAGTGACCTTACCACTTGAGTCTGCCACATGATGGTCTCTTCAGTCCTCTGAATAAATTTAATTTTCAGCTTCTTCATCACACTGGGCTTGTTCAGTCTCTAACAGAATCAGGGAAAGCTGTACATTTTTCTACTGTACTTATTATATGGGTAACTAAAAGGCTTCATGGCCATAGAGGTCACACTGACGTGTGCTTTCACAAAGGAAAGAACCATTGGATTCACTGGGCCACAGAGGAGAAAAGGAAAGAGCATCTAGCTAGGAAGCATTAAATCACTTCATCTGCTATCTGTATTGTCACAGACCAGCCTGAGGGTACAGATTCCCTTAGAGCCTCTGCTAACGAAAAGTGTTGGTAAAGTGGCTAAAAAAAAGCTGTCTTCTCGTGTCTCTGTGGTGGGAGCTTTCGTTATAGTGTTTTACCCTCTTCACACAGTAAGGCAGTTGAAGGGCGTGCTGGTAACTAACCCCAGGTATTGGAGTTTGCCTTGGCTAATAGTTGCTTCCTTTCCCTAGCTGATCTCCTCCTCAACAGGTCAGGTGGAAAAAAAACAGGATGAGAAAGATCATGGGTTGCAATAAATAAATAAAATCACCTACCAGTTACTGTCTCCAGAGTGCAGAACTCAGTGCTGCCCCTCCACTCCCTGTGAGGAGCTGTAGACCACCATGACGTGTTCCCTCAGTGTCCTATGTTCTGGGTTGAAACCGAGTGAAAACCAAGTGAATTGAAAGTGAAAAAGAATGTATAGGTATGCACATGTATATACACTTGCTATATTTCTCTTTTTATGCATAAAAAATACAGAGACAGGACTGTACAAACATACATATCAGTGCAAGGGTGTGCAAGCTATATATATATGTGTACACTTTTTATATATAGCTACTTAGCCCGTAGCAAAGGGACACCTACAGCTAGATCAGGTTGCTTAGAGCCTCTTCCATCCTAACCTTGTATGTCTCCAGGAATGGGGCGTCTCACATGCAGCCCCAGGCCACTCTGTATGGCTATATAATTTTACCAGCTCAAACAGCGGGGTAGGGTGCTGTGAGACAAACAGCACAGTCCGTGAAAACAGAAACAAAATACTAAATGCTTTCTCAAAAAAAAAAAAAAAAAAAAAAAAAAAAAAAGTACATAGAGAAGACAAGGAATTGCATGAGGGGAATTGGACTTATCATGTGAACCAGATGTACTGGTCAGTCAAACTGTGAATTCAAAATTATGTTTTTTAATAAGTTCCACAATGAGAGCCTACGTATAGGAGGAGGCCTGTGGTAAATACTTTCACTTATATTCAAGGGATGAATTTAGGAAAAGCTGAAAAAAATCTGCCATTCCTATCAAGGAGCTTGAGACAGAAGTGTGCCATGCCAGTGAGGCTGAGGATGCCCCCTCCCTGGAAGAATTGAAGGCCATGCTGGATGGGACTGTGAGCAACCTGGTCTAGAGGGAGATGTCCCTGCCTATAGCAAGAGGTTGGAACTAGGTGATCTTAAATGTCCTTTCCAACCCAAACCATTCTCTGTTTCTATGATCTGTTCATGTACTTCAAACAGTGAAAGGAGAGGAGAAAGAACACAGGAAGTATAGCAGGATTTGTGGTAAAAAAAGAAACATGGAAGCCTGGCCACTGACCAGTGTCCTTCATACATTGTTAAAATTTTTTCTCAGTCACACTGGTGTGTCTGCCTTGGGACATTATTTCCTTTTCCCTGTTTACCTGATACACAAGATTCAATAATTCTACAAAACAAATTTTTCATATTGTCAAAGAAAATATCTTGTTCTTGAACTTTCTTAATAGGATGCAAAGATACAAGAGAAATGTAGCAGAGAAATGCAGAATCATGTGGAACAATCAATACGACTAATTACATATTTTACCTTCATATAAACCACACTATCTGAAACCACATGTCACACGAAAGCTGCTGTGGAAGAGAGCATTTCTAATGATTGCAAAAGCCTGAAAAGGCTGCTCCATAGTGATTGAGTCCGCATCCGAGGGCTTAGTTTTAACATTTTTATCAGATTTCTGTGATTATTCTAGTGGTTCTGAAACAGCTTGCTATGTTATCATAATCACCTGATGATAGAGTGTTTTGATAGTTCCTCTTCCTCTGTTAATGATTTTATTTTCTCTTGCTGCTGCTAGCAATGTAAGATTGAAGGTATAAATAAACATTGTGCACTTTTTTTGTTTCTATGTTCTGCATGTGAAATAATCACGTGCAGAAAACAAGGTTCTTCCTATTAATATGAGCTCATGTCTGCCTGATTCTTGCACAGTTCAGTTTCCTTTTGAACATCCTGACTTTCTCATAACAGAGATTTGTGGAACTGAATTTCATCTAGCACTGACCATTATGCTGCTAACCTTAGCAGAGAGTCAGCTGCTGCTCCCAACTATAAATGTAGACAAGAGGAAGTGGATAAAGTACTTATCTCACATATACTGAAACCACTTCATAAAGTTATGATTAGACAAGAAGGTAACCCCTGATAAACATGTAGCAGGACAGTCAGTATTATGATTATTATGGCAACTCACAGAAAGAGTATTTTGGATATTATTTAAAAATGAAATTAAATCCGTCCTGTCAATAACAATCCTTCCCCTCTCTCTCATATACTTTTTCCAGTTTGTCTCAGTTTAAAAGAAGTGATGTAAGGTGAATGATGGAGGATGAGAAAGTGGAAAGCTCATCTGAATCCTATAAAGAGGAATAACTGACCATGAAGAATGGATTAGATTAGAATTTATGTGTAAAAGTATTAGGAAATAGGAATAGGTGAATTTTAACCTTCATTTGTGTTCCTGGATCAAGAAAATGGAAACTTTTCCATAATGTAATGCTGAAATGCTACAAGGCAAAGTAGAAGCTCAAGAGGCTCTTGGGAAGAAAATGTTTGAATTATAAAAGATATCTCTCCTTTTATTTTTCTATTTATTTATTTAATTAATTTTCTCTTTAACTAGCAAATATCAGATTGCCTATAATGTATCAAAAATACAAGCACACACTGTCATCTCCTGGAAGGTATGACCAAAACCACATATCCTAAAGAAGGATCCTGGAAATATGGTGAGAGGCTGGAAAACAGATGTTCCTCATCTTCTCTCTTATTGAAAGCATCCTGGACTGATTCCTTGAGCACAGGAATATAGAATGATTTGGGTTCCAAGGAACCCAAGGAGTTCCAAGGGGGTAATTCCAATCCAATTCCACTAGTTCAAGTTGCTCAAAGCAAGGTATCATGTTTTTAGTAGATCCTAACAGATATGTATACTGCAATAAGTAGTTGAACACTCACTCATCTAATTATAACTTGTGAGATAAAATTCCCTATTTGTCAAATTTTCAAATGTATTTTCAAATACATCTTTAATTGTGATTAATGTTATTGAAACTCTCTGTGTAGGCAAGCTTAAAAACTCACTTTTGTCACTACTAGGAAAATTAAGGAAATCTGACAGAATTACAACTTTGAAGTCCATTTCATCACAGCAAAACAGAAGAGGATTAAATATATACATTTACTGGTCCTTACTCTGATGCAATGCAGTAATAGATGGCTACTGAGCATAGCAGAATTCTCTCCATTTAAAACCACTGTGAAACAACAAAGCATCAGGAGAAATAAGAATGCTTTTATTTGACCAGGAAGACATGCTGACAATAGAATGTCCTGTGTATTTTGTAATGTTCTTAGCTAAGACCAGTAATTGTTTTGGGAAGTTCATGTGTATATTTACAGTTGCAAATACCTGCTTATTTTACTTATTTTCACCTTTTTTTTTTTTTTTTTTTCCCCAATGAACTTTGAAGACATTACTTTAAAGACATTTCCTACTGATCTGTAAGGAAGGAATATCTAGAGCTGTCCCTAAGATAATGTATGACATACAGAAGATGGAAAGTCTTTGCTAATCCCAGATGAGCAAGCTTTCTGTCTTTATTGTTGTGTTTCTAATTGGTGAGTAGTTGTTTTTATTGAAATAACCATCTGAGATTTGAGAACCCTGAGGTGAGGGATATTAATGTGAAAAATTTTCACATACAGAAACAAGTATTTGTGGAAGCGTCAGGCAGTGAAAATAAATCCAGGTAGGCCCAAATACTTCAGGGAAGCAGTTAAAGAGAGCTAGCATGAATAACAAAGATGTTCTGTCAGAGAACAAGTGTTTAAAACAATAGATTATGGAGCAGGTGCCTACGTTTTGGGGGGTTGGACACGCATTGCATATATTACAAGTGTTATGAGGCTACAGATATTAAAGAGCTTTTCTATTAATATGTTTCTATTTGAAATGTTTAATTCATAAATTAACAGCCAAATCAAATCATTTTGTATACATACTAGCTTAGACTATCTTCTCACTGTAAAAAATTCAGTGGGCAGACTTTCTTTTATCCATTATTTCTTCATTATAATCGTTTCTTTCTTTCACAGGACACTTGACACTTGGCACATTGACTAGCAAGACTGCTAATATCTCCTAACCACAAAAAAAGCCAACAGGTTCCATGACTAAATTAGTCCTGTAAAGATGCTACCTACTATGAAAGTTGAGTCTGCAGTGTGTCATGCCAATCACTCAGAAGTATTCGGCAGTTGCAGCCTTAATCCCTCAAGCTTCCACTTCTCAGCAAATTGCATAGTGCAGAGGAAAAGACACTACATTGTGCACACACATACAGCCTTTAAAACAGTGTTAATTGTATGAAATGAATGCGGGGAGTGAGCGTGAACCAAATTGATCCCCCATTCAATTACTTCCACTTCCTAAATAAAATTTAGTCTTAAAGGGAGATAAAAATGACAAGGGTAATAAGCCTACATAATACCTTCAATTTTAAAAATCTTAATATTTAGCAGTTGTGTAAAAGTCAATTAGTCATACTCAGACATATTTTCTCAAAGTACTCCCCTCGGAAAATATTTTTAACAAATAACTGTGATTGGCATGTGGTACCAACAGATGGATGTTATTTTTCAAAAATAGTGCTTGCAAGTGCTGTGGAAGAGAGGTTAATGAATACCATAGGTCAACATTTTATATGGAATTTTGTACAAAAAAAGTTTTTAGAGAAATGATATTTAAAAAAAAAAAAAAAAAAAAAAAAAAAAATTTTTTTATTTTTTTTCCTTTTTTTCTCCTCTTTTTTTCTATTTTTAATTTTTTATTTAAAGTTGAAAACAAACATGTCGAAGTTTATACGCATTTCTGCCAAGTGGAAAAAAAAAAAAATCTTAAAAAATCCTCAAAAGGGTGATTTTTTTCCTAGAAACAAAGTTAATATTATTTTTGTTTGAATTAAGAACATTCGACCTTTTGTATCTCTGCAGCTCAGAATTAAGCTCAATATTGTTCATATACTTAACAGTTCTTGCTATTTTGATGTACAAACAGCAGACAGTGGTTTAACAAGGGCCAAATATCTTCCTTCAAAAGTCTGAGACAGCATCTTGAATGACTGCCTAGATATCTCCTCTATGTTCTCTATCCTAAAAATTATGTTCCTGTTTGCAGCAAGAGTCAGCATTTGAAAAACTTACTCTAGGAACGTAGACTCTATATTATCAAGCACCTTACAAATGTCATTACAACTCAGTTTTCCTCTGTAGTACAGTAGCTTTCTTCCTTCTCAAGAGCATCATGACCAGACAAAGGACAATAATCTCACTTATAATCTGCTGACAAGATGTCCCAAGTAAATAGACTTAAAAGACTACAAAGAACTGATAGCAAGACTCAGTGCAACACAACTGTATAACATTAAATCCATGTGTGCCTGTCTGCTCTGTTCCAGAATGTCTGAAAGATGGAAAAGTCAGATTCTGCTTAAATGTTTGGCAGCATTAGTTCATAGGCTCCAAACATTGAACTAAAATACTTCATACTCAACAGGAAAACACTTGGCTCTACTAAAAGCATTGAACTTAGATTTCTCACCTGTTTAATTTGTCATAGTCAGAGTTATTAGGTAGCACCATCTTTGCAAAGTCTTGGTGGATCCTTTTGAGCAGGTTTCAGCCTTTTTATACCACCTCCCAAGAGGAGCTTCCTTGTGCTGTTCTATATACTTTGAGATTGAGCACTTCATGAGAAAGTATGAGACCCAAATTCAATTTCTTGACAGTGAATTAAACATCAGGTTAGGTTCTGTTCATTTCTAGAGTACAGGAGGATGATGCTCTTTAATCATTTTGTCTAAAGGAGGAACAATATAGAAAAATGTGAAGCCAGAAGGTCAAAATTTCTATGGGAGTTCTGAAGAACCACAATGATAGGAGATTTCCCCCCTCTTTCAGTCAGGAAAAGGGAAGCATAATTTCAACTATTCTTACTAGATCTACTCTATCTGTAATGGGAACCTAGATTGTTGGATCAGGTTTTTTCATCCTAATGATCCCTACTCTGTGCTTTCAGGAATTGCAGTCCCTTGCTTTCAACTGGAGAGAATGTGTTTTCCTTCTTTCCATTTACTGACATCTGCAACTTGATTTCTGATAAGGATATTTTTTAGAAGAGATTTACAGATCTGTTTCTCCTCTTCGAATTAAGATACTTTACAGGTGCTTCCATCTTTTGGATTTGACAATCCATTCTGAAACTATCACAGAATAACTCGGATCAGAAGGGAACTTCTACCATCAATTTCAAGATTTCCCATGATTTACTGGCATTGACACAGTTCTCCCAGTGCTTGTCTTTGGCAAGAAGAACAGTCTCAGCTAACTCTCATTAAGGAAGATGCCCCAGTACTTCCTCCAGCTTGGCTGTCATTCACTCTCTCTGGTATGTCCAGGTCTCTCTCCTGCTAGGGAGACCAGACCTGAACATAGTCTTTGGTTGTAGTTTCACAGGGGCCAAACAGAGGGGAACAGAATGATGACCTTGAGCTGTTGGCAACACTGCTCTTAAGGCAGTCCAGAAAAGAGTGACTGTTACTAAAAAACTAGAGCAGTTTTTCAGTACCTCAGTCTTCTCCACTGCCAGCACTTTCCTATTCCCATGCTCTTCCCACATGAGGCTGGGCCATGCACATAGAAGTGTAGTCCAGTTCGATGCCACCCATGATCACCAACACCTGGTTCTTCCTCTCAAATTTATTCAGATTTATACAATTATTCATGAAGTTAACAAGCTGTTTACAATAGGATCCTAAAAATAATATATTTTTTTAATCAACATTTCTCTTATTTTAAAAACTTATTTCAAAAACTGATGAAATATTTGTTGCAGATAATCATATAGTAATTTTTGTCTAGGTGGTGAGATGCAAAGCTGACAGCTTTGCAGCCTGAGGACAAAAAAGGTAACAATAAGATCAGGACATGAAAGGCAGTTAGTAGGCAGAAACAATGAGGAAAGTAGGAAGAAAGTCCACTTTTCTGTGATTCTTATCCTGTTTTTATCTAAATATCCTACATGGATTTCACAGAAAATTAAACGACAGGAGTCTCCATGAAGAAAATTAACTCTCTCCTCACCAAAACCATGTCATATGGAATTTCGTACAGCTACAAAATGGAAACTGAATAGCTTATTTGAATAGCTTAGTTCCCATAATATTGATATTTTTAATTCTTTTATCAGTTTTTATTTATCATATAGGACTACAGTCCAGATACTGAAAGGTCTTTGAGTATGCTACAATTATTTGTTTCAGAGCAAATGATTACTCTCAAAAATTCCAGAATGTCTTTTGAAATATATTCCTTCAAGACCCAGGTCTCTGTAGGACAGCAAGCTCAACAAAGTTTGCATAAGTTCTTCCGGGATTTGTTGTTTCAGAGCAATAACCTTTAGCTTCATGCAGCTCCTTTAGGAAGTGCTTTTCAGACATACACTCCCCTGGGTACAAGTTGGCTTGCACTTTTCATTATTCTGCTGCTATGGAGTTAAAATGCAATTCATCCATTCTTAAACAGGCCCATTTTGACACAAATTCATAGAGCTTCAGTTTGCTGGATATGTTTTTCTTTTCACTGTTTGAGTCTGGCAAAATGGTGAGTATGCTTTGTCTAGAGAGCTGACAAAACCCAGTCAAGACCGTTGAGTGTTAACAAGAATAAAAAGGAATATTTTTTTTCCCCAAAAGATTGGAAAATTCTGCATTATGGCAAACAGCTGATACTGAGGCCACCTTCAGACATTGGTTTATGAATATGGAAATATGTTCTTTCAGCAGAGCACATGCAGTCTGGCTTCCTGATAACATGAATGATAGACTACAGTTTCTTTCCTTCAATCATTGAACTCTCTTCCTCAGCCAGTTTACTAAACCTAATGGAGAATATCTCTAAACTAATACAACCTTCTTACTTGGATTATCCTACTCCTTGTTCATAGTTTCACATTAATCTTTGGGGCTTTGGTGATACTCAAATCTTTACTCTTAGATGGTGGCACATCAAGGGTGTTGTCTTAGCTAATTACTGTTCATTTTATTACACAAAGATGTGGCATATTATGCCACTCACAGCCTGTAGTTTTGCATGCTATTTTCAGAGCTGTTGAAAGCTATATGCTCTGAAATTGATAAGTATAACATACTCAAAGTCCTTTCAGTATCTTGGCTTTAGTTCAACACAGTAAATAAAAACTGGATGCAAATAAATAAAATTCATTTGAAAACACCAAAATTGTGTTAACTAAAGTGTTTAAATTCAGTTTCCTAATTATATGTTCAGTATGCCCATGCACAAATCCCAATATAAAGCTCAAAATTTCCCAAAGCAATAAATAGGAACAATTAGAGTCCTACATTCTTAGATGTGATTACAAATTCAAAGTTGATCCAGAAGGTATTTCAGACCAGATTGCATTAACAACATTTTGTAATTTTTATAGACAAAGAATGGCAAGAAGTTGGAACTTTGCCTTAGGCATATTGCAGTCTAGAATTTCATTTCTGTCTGCTTCTGAAATTCATTGATGATTTTTTGTTTCAGAGACTGCACTTCTGGAACATACCTGTGCTCTCACTCTCTCCTTTAATGTGTCTTAGTAGTCAGTCTTCATTCTCTCACTGGATCCAGACATAAGGTGTGTGCTTTATCTTTGTTCCTCATGCAAATTCTTAAATTGAAGAACTCAATGTTAAATCCAGAATAAGCTACTGCTGAGTGGCAGTGCCTAACTTTAGTGTTACTATGTCCAGACATTCAGCCCATGTAACCCCAGTCATGCCAGTGAAGTTAGATGAATTGGCACTATCTGAGAACACAACCTTAAACAACAAAACCAGCTGTTCAGTACATTTTAGTTGGCCCTTCAAGCCGAATGTGTCTTAGCACCATATGAAATACTTGTAGATCTCTGAGAATCCTCTACTATACTTACAGTATGTATTAGAAGCTGTGATATTTTCTTCAGCAATTGAAACATGCAACAGAAGACATTTCAGTGTCTGCTACACTTGTGTTTCTCAATCAAACAAAGGTAACATATAGACCTACTGGAAAATTAGAACTAATCCCTTTGTTATCACATTTTCTATCATTCAAAAAGAACTTGTAATTTAAAGCTTATAATAATTAACTTTCAAAGAAACTAGCAGAAATTTTATGTGGAATTTTTAATTTCCTGTAAAAGTGTTTAAAATTATGTTTTCCAGAAAAATAGAAAGAAAGGAGCAATAGAGCTGCTTCTTACTCCATGGCAGACTATTCATCCCATCACTAGATTAGTCTACAAAATAATCAAAGCTGATTCTGGAAATTAGTAATACTGAAGACATCCTACAGGAAATAACTAAATAAGTAAAGCTAAGATTTTCAAGGCTAGTCAAGTAATTAGTATTGATGATAGAAATCAGCTGTCAAAAATCCCCAAGACTCCCTCGCTTACCTCAGTGTAAATGTCAATTCCCTCATAAATATGTTTTATTCACAATTAATTTTTCTTCCAATTGGCATAATATGTATCTGTTGATGTTTCTGGTTCTGATTATCAAAACAGAGACTTTGCTTATTCTGCAGCTTCAATGGAAGAATAGATTGTAATACAGAAAAGGACCTCCTAGTTCAATAAAATTATTCCCTTGGCATCAGAGATGTGAATCCAAGTCATGCACTACCACTAATAGCATTAGCTATAATGTTATTTAAACTTAAAAAATTCCATTATCTAAATATATATTTCCAAACATATAGTTTAAGCGAGAGCAGACTGAATTACCCTCTAAAAAAAACTATTGTTTTTCTCATTGACTCAATTTAAATAGAGATTGAAACGACTGGAGGTACCCATAAGATTAAAATTGACTAGTTATCTAATTTTTAGATGGTCAAATTTACTGGCCATCAAAATGATGCCATAAGGTTTTTTGTTTATTTCATTTCTTAACTGTTAGTAGAAAATTAGCTCAGAAGTTCATTTCTTAGAAAGATTGAAAACTCTAACATGTTGCAGCCAGTTTTTGTTAGCTTTTCTTCTTAATTATAGGTCTTAATGGTCTAGAGCATTGATACAGTCAGATTTTCATCCTGATTTTCTCCATAAATATAGCTTAAGTGTTTTCCATATCCTTTACCAGGCATCCTGGCATCTAGCTTTCATTGCAACTGGTGCATTATAGCTGCATTAAAATCATTTTCTCACGCTATAGTTCTGCATTTTAGCTGCAGTGAAGCTGCCCACAAAAAATGTGGTCCAGATCTAAGACAACATTTGCATATTTATAGAGTTGTTAGGAAGGATTGCTAAGGCAATGGTGATAGAATATGAAAGATAGCTCATTGATGCTGTAAGGGCCTACAGACCAAATCTTTGTATCAATAGATAAAATATTGGTCCATGTATTGCACTTAACAGCATATTAAGCCCTAGTATGAAAAAGCAAAAGAAAATATGAGTTCCAAATATTATGATCACTGTCTCCTTCACAACTGCCAGAACAAATATCGTACTGTTCTGCATGCAACTAATCACATACCTAAATTATTTCTGGGAGTAGATTATAGCACCCAAATTTAGATTCAACCCTACATGCATAGTTAAATCCACAGTATTTTGAAGCAGAAATAGTTCATTTTCCCTAAAAGGCATTGTTCGAGGAATTAAAAATAAACAGAATTAAATGCATAAGTAGGTCACTTTTAGGTGTGGTTACCAGTGCCTTAGTATAGACAGCATTAGGTGGTTTGCAATGAGGGGAGAGCTAGGATGTGAAGACATCTTTCTCTTTGAAGAACATGTAAAGACACAAGTGCTTTGTACCCAGAAACCTTTCTCCTTCTTATGCACTTTCTACTGATGTTTATCAATTTGTTAATTATATTACAGATTTTTTGTGGTGCTCTACTATAAGCTAAAGTTCTCCTTAATCACAACCTAACAACAACCCAGAGTTTCTCGGAAGTGTGTGAGAGCATGACAAGCAGTGTTTTATCCAAAGCTGCATGCTACCCTCATGGTACATGAGAAATTTGCAAGTGAGGAGAATACAAAGTACAGCTTGAAATATCAATGAGAACTGGTGGTGAATCAAAATCACTTTGAAATCAGCAGTTTTGTGGTAAGTTCAGTCAGCCTTTGATCAGATTCCTAAGAACAACACAAGATGATGCATTAATGTCTGAAAAATGTTTTGCTATTTCCTTTCTGCTTGTAAGGAGTAGATGTGTTGTAATATTATTGAGGACAAATGCTCTCAGTAAACCTTTAGGTTTTGTAACATGTAATTCTTGACTAGTTTTTCTGAATAAGAAAAGCCCCAGATTCCTTCTTCCCTCTGTCCTTGGGATAATAGTTAGCAATGTCTTATAAATTTCTTTGAGATGTATTTATTCAAAAAACTAAGAAGCTAGTCCATACTGTTAAATTGTTGAGGAAAAAAGATTCTAGTTAAAAATCACACTAGATGTATTTAAACATTCTAAGGTAGTTACATGATTTCTTCATTCTGCAGCAAGAAAAAAAATAAAAAAATAAAAATCCCACAAATTAATTGTACTTATTAGTGAGGATGAAATTACTCAGTTGAATCATGGGAAGAATCATTCCAGTGCCAGCAGATTGATGGGTCCTCCAGTGCTATATCTTGACTTGTACGTGCTTTCTGAAAAATATGGACTGGGAGAGCTCAAAGTGCGTAATGTCACCATGTAGTGAATGTCAAGTACTATGATAGTATGTATGTGTGTGAATTCAAGACTCTGGAACTATGCTAGCTGATAAGAAATGCTAAATAAATAAATAAATAAATAAATAAATAAATAGATAAATTCTTTACATTTGGTGCAAAACCTTTCCCACTCAAAATCTCCAGATCATGACCAAAATTCCGAAAATAAATCTGTAAGCTACAGGATAATCATGCTAAGGAAACCTTAACTGTTTCAATTGCAATTTCTTATCTTAGAGTAATTGGCTATCTCCCTTCTACTCCATTATAATTTTTGTTGATTATGCGAAGAAACTACATAGTTTGTCCTTCAAAGGAAAGAACTATACATCTGATCATGACACTGGTTCAGGAAAACTGACTTCCATTTTCAACAGCATATTGATGGATGGTCTTGAGTGATTTACTGAAATTGCTCTTTGTCTAAGTTTTCTCTTACAAAAATATGGATGACAGTTTCAAGACAACCAGTGATGAGTGTAACCCTTCACTGAGTCAGATATATGTAAAAAATAATCACCAGAGGATATAGATTACCAAAGCCCTCTCTGTAAGCTTTTCTGTTTCAGCTTTGCATGGCCTAAGAGTAATTATATGGGTAAAAATAAGGTAAGACAGTCTTTCAATGCAAAATAAATGTTGCCTGTTCATCTTAGATCCACATATTTTCTAAGCAAATAAAACCAGTGCTTATTTGGAACTCGGTCCACATTTACCACAGTGATTTTGAATACTGGATAAACTTCAAGTTTATAACAAAATGACTTAAGACTCTTGGTAGACACCAAGCTGAACATGAGTCAGCCACATATTTTTGCTGCTAAGAAAGCTAACAATACTCTTGGCTGCATTAGGCAGAATGGCTGGTAGATCAAAAGAGGTGATTCTTCCCCTCTAACTGCACTTATGAGGCCTCATCTGAATTACTATGTCCAGCCCTGGACCCCCAGTGCAAAAGGGACATGGGTATACTGGAGCCGATCTAAAGTCTACCAAGATGACAAAGGAACATCTCTCCAGTGAGGAAAGACTGAGAGGGCTGGGTCTGTTCAGCTTGAAGAATAGGAGGCTCGGTGGGATCTTATTCACATCTACATCTATGAAGGGAGAGTGAGAAGAAGATGGACCCAGACTTTTTTGAGTGATGCTTAACAACAGAACAGAGGCAAGGGGCAAAAGCTGGAGCACATAAGGTCCTGTCTGAGCAACAGAAAGCATTTCTTTACTGTGTGAGTGATGCAACACTGATGCAGATTGCTCAGACAACTTGTAAGATTCCTTGGAGATCTTCAAAAGCTGTCTGAACATAGCATTGGACAACCTGCTCTAGACATCTCCAGTTGAACAAAGGTTCTTTTCAATCTTAGCCCATAATATGTATTTCCACAAAAGGTGAGTATCTTTCACACTCCATATAGCTGTGTAACCAATGCTCAAATAATTTGGCTTTTAATAGCCTCTGATTTTGCTTACAGTTAACTCAGCATATATTCAGTCATGGGTTTATATCTGTTTTCCTAATTGACAACTACAAATAAATACCTCAATGTATGCAGATGTGTTTCAATCTCTGTAAACTAGAAAACCACGTTCCTCTGTTTGTTTCTAGTCTGTCCTAGTTATTCTTATATGTCTATTTTTGTAATATTTAAGTGGAAAAATATCCATGCTTAAAGCTTTGTAAGTCTCTTGCAAAATGCCACTAGTAATTCAATCTCTGTGGCTTAAGCTTATCTAGGGTTTCAGTGTGTAAATCTCTTATCTTCATTGTATTGTGCAGTGTTTTACCCATGCAAATCTCTCCATCATCCCCTTCTCACAGCTAAGTAGTTGCTGCATCCAAGAGCCAAAATAAATATGAACAATTGCAACGTGCTTACGTTTGTTGCATCTTTCTAAATGCCCCTTTCAGGGTCATTTTCTAAATAGCTCCAGCAGAGCTCTGTGGACATAGTGCTTACCTCATGTCATTGCTTTAGGGACTCTAATTTTTCCATCTATGCAGATGAAAGGGTATTAACAAGGACATATAAATCACACTTTTGAGAGGGATGAGCTGATTTCCTGAGAAATGCATGGGCTTGAATAGATGACTATAAAGAATAGTCCAGCAGAGCACTTATGGAATCAAAGTGTTCCTTTTTTTCCAGATATCTTTATTAATGGGCATCTCAAGTCCAATAGAGTCAAAAGCTATAATAACAACTGTGTATTCCCTTCATCTCCCAACTGGGTGGCTGAAACACCTTTTGTTCCATCTGGGTCCTTCAGTGACTAACTGTGCATGTGCCAGAGTGTATGATAATAGCACAAGCTTAAGCAGTAATCAATCCATTATGTGCTGAATATCCATTAGTATTGTGAAGAATTTTGCCTCTTGGGCTTACAGCTATAGCTGTCCCCACATTTATTATTTTTGTTATTTTTCTTTCAATGTTCAAATATTTTAAAGCAGAAATTTTTTCATGATATGAAGAATGTGTCCCTTATGCCTGTCAATGGCACAATGGCTAAGCTGCTATGTGATAGAATGAAACATGGGTTCAAATCTAATTCTAAAGTCATGTTAAAAGGGCTCCCATTCTGCTTAGCTAACAGATAGTTTGGTGGAACTGGAAGTGCTAGGTTTGCCTCCTAGCATGCTATTAGCTAATGATGCAAGACTTAATTACAGCAGCCTGATAAGGTGCCCGCTCTCAGGATAAATGATCAGCACAGTAAAAATATTTATTCCTAGTGAGTAAGGAATAAGTATTCTATAAGTATTACGTTTAAAATGGATCACACTTTCTACATAAAATATTTATGGAATATTACTTGCACTTCTGCTATTTGGATACATCATATCTCTATGACTAAATTAAACACACTGAAATCATAGAACAACATCTGTCACTACGGAATGTACCATATCTATATTGCTAAACTTTTAGTCTTTAAAACACAGTGCCCACATACAAGCTGCCTACTGGGAATAGCACATACCTCTACTTCGTTACACCAAACCATATCCTGAGAATGTAAATTGGCATGGATCAAAGTGCATCAGACATCTTTATTGCCACAAACAAGAAAGTGCCCTGAAACTCTGTCATTAGTTCCCCACTGTAAGGATAAACAGCAGCAGATATAGTTGTTTTAAACCCAAGAATGGTAATGGTTACAATCTGTTAATAAAAAAGGAATCAATTACTCTTTTCCAAGGAGTCCACCTCTTCCCGTTACAGATGAATTGCTTCCACTTGTACTCCCAGGGCTGGCTACAGCCCTTCTCCAGGTGTTCAATTATGGTCCAGGCCATGATCAAACAGTTCCCCTACATCCATATAAATAAATATAAACAAAATAAATAAATTTAACATACTGACAAACCTGCTTTCACGTATTTCACTAATAATTAAATAAAGCTTGGTTGATTATATAAAGCCATTAGAAATTAGGATATACTTAAATAGGATATAGTTATATCATTTTTGTTATAATAGATACGTGATAGGAAAAGTGTGTTGTTCATCTTGTAATTGTCATGGTGTTTGAGGTGATATGGTATTGTGTTAATGTTTTTATTTTGTGCAGGACAGAGAGAAATGCAGTTCCTATTCCAAAGAGTTCACTAATGCATAGATTATAAAAACTAGTACAAGAATGGTGGTGTCATTTCTTATTGGCTTGCAGATTAAGCTTCTCTTCCTCACATTTCTCCGTATCTTTTTCCTAAGTATTTTCTCTGATTTTCCTGTGAACTCAGCAGTATTTCTGAAGGATAAAAGGTGTTCATAAAGACAAGGAAATCTGTATTTCACTCTATTTGCATCCAAAAGAAATCTGAGCTAAAACACAAAATGTCTCCATAAAAAAACACTAGTTGGATTGCTATGATTCTGGTAGCAATTCAATTCAGTATGAAAATTGTGTTTATATACATTGGCTCTTGTTACCAAAGTAAGTGCTAGTAAAATCAGTTTATTAAATAGTGCCAAGGAGTGGTTTTAGATAAGGAAACATAATTGTTCATGCAATTAAACTATTAAAGCACATCCTGTGATGGTCTTGAATTGTGCCAGCTAACAGGCTCCCCAGAACTGATCAGCAAGGTTTGGGAATGCTGGCAGGCCAGGAGTCATTCCCAGAAAACCACTTCCACATAGCCACGTGGTTTTCAAGCCTGAGATAATTTATCATATTATCAGAAGATGACTGCACGCCAACTGGCCACAGAATAAGAGAATAGAGCTGGCAGAGCTAGTATAGCAGTCCAACTCCCTAGTAGCCTCAACAAGGAAAACTGTTCATGTAACACAATGCCAGCGTCAATCTTTAATGAGATTTATAGCTTGAGAGAGAGGGGAAGAGCTTTGTTATTGTTCTGTTTGCTTGTGAAACTGGGATTGAATTTGATAAGATGCAGATGGTACCTCATCTGCATACTTGGCCATATCTTCCACTGTCTTCTATATCTACTATTTCCTTACTTCTCTTCATTCTTAAAGAATCATATGGATTTTTTTTCTTTTTTTTTTTTTTCTTTTTTCTCATTCCCCCCTCCCTTTTTTTTTTTTTTTTTTCCCCTTCCCATCAAGATTCTGGTCAATATAGGGGTTGTAAATAAATATGATAATTCAATGTAGGTAGAGAAAAAGCATTCTTTGAATAATGGTCAAATAAGGTAAACTACCTCCAAAATACTTTCTATATTTGGCTTTGCAGTTATTATGACTTCAATGGCTGCCTCTCTACCCAAGAAGTGTACTCTTCTTTATCTAAAATCTAGTGGGCATTTTCTGCATCTCTTGTATATCTTGAAATGTCACTTTCCTATGTAAGTTCCAACCATTTTTTAAGATGCCTTTGGAGTTGCCAAACAGTATTCCAGCTCAATTCCAGAAGAGACAGAGCCTTGTCAACATTCATTAAACACCTCAGTAAAAGCTATTTTCAGAAAGCGGCACTCCCTTTGTTAATAAGATTTAGGAAAAGCTGTCTGGAAACACTGCCACAATGTTAATTTTTGACAAATTACCCCAGAATTTTATTCAGCCTACAATGACCACAAAATGTGGCCAGCAGGTCAAGGGAGGAGATCCTCCCTCTCTGTTCTGCCCTGGTGAGGCCACATCTGGAGCACTGTATCCAGTTCTGGGCTCCCCAGTTCAAAAAAGACAGGAATCTCCTAGAAGGAGTTCAGCAGAGGACAACAAAGATGATAAAGGGCTTGAAGCATCTCCCTCTTGAGGAAAAGCTGAGAGATCTGGTACTCTTCAGTCTGCAGAAAAGAAGGCTGAGAGGGGATACCATCTCCGTTTATAAATATCTAAAGTACAAGAGTCAAGTAGATGGGGGTGGACTCATTTCAGTGGGGAGCAACAGTAGAACAAGGGGAACTTGGCAGAAACTGAAACACAGAAATTTCCATACTAATGCAAGGAAGAAAATCTTCTTTATTCAAATGACACAGTACTGAAACAGGCTGCCCAGAGAGGCTGTGGAGTCTCCTTCTCTGGAGATATTCAAGACCCTTTGGGATGCCTACCTGTGCAATCTGCTTTAGGGAACTGCTTCAGCAGAAGGGTTGGACTTGATGATTTCCACAGATCCCTTTCAATCTTTACAACTCTGTGATTCTGTGATTCTGTGAATGACAGAAGCTGGGTTTCTGGACAGAAGAGATCGACGTACCTTCAATCTGTGCCAGACATCCATGGTTTATTCAAAAAATTGCTTCCAATTTTCTTCTTCGTGTTTCTTTCTTCTAATTGTCAGTCTAAATGTATTCTTAGATAGAATTACTATAAACAGCAATTACCAATTATACAGTTAATTAGAATCTACCACATTTTGAAAAGGCCAGGCAGAACCATAACCTTGCATAATCAATTATATTAAAACATTCCTCTTGATCAGTTGTCCTCAAGATGCACTGAATAAGTCTCATGAAGTGGAATAAGGAACTCAGGTATTATTGGTTCAGGCAACCATCAGAAAAAAGCAGTGAAAGGAAATTACAGAAAAAAAGGATGCTATCTTGCATTGTTGAGTATTTCATAGTGGTTGTAGTGTTACTGAATCTTGAAATAGAATTCTGTAGAGCAGAATACAGCAAGTAACATTGTGTTAGATTTTAATAAGAGCGGGGAGATGTGGAGGGTGTCATGGGAGGTTTTGAGGATTCTTTTTTCTATTCCAATTGTGTTTTGTTTTTCTTTTTTAAAATAAAATTCTACAGTATATTATGTCTTCATTAATGTGATGCACAGTTCCACTCTAAGTCCACCATGCTGTTCCCCATCTAATCACGTAAATTCCATAGTAAGAGAAGAATTATTTCAAATAATCATCAAAGGGCAGAGCGTGGTTATCCTGCTGACACCAAACTGCAGTACTACTTAACTGAAGGCAACTGTGTGAATGTGTGACATGGACCATACTTTTGGAATCCATGTCAATCTTTGAGGTCGTCATGGTTTTGTAATTTTCGGTTTTCAGTATTCTGCATCATAACATCATGTAGTGCACTGGGAGTTAAAGTGTTAATGCTCCAATTCTGGGTATCTATCCCTGTACATCATGGAAGTCATGGGATCTGGCCCTTCTGGGTAGGGTGGTCTCTTACTGCCTTGCAGTGGGTGCTAGAGGGTGCTTTCCTAACCGTACCAACCTTTTCAGGTTTGACTCGGTCTTAGGAACTCTCTCTCTCTCCTATTTTATTTTATTCATTAGTTTCAATTTCAATTAGATTGTATTATATTGTGTTATATTGCATTCCGATATCATAGTGAATAAAGTAAATTTTCCTCCATAGATCGTTGCCACTGTTTTTTTTTTTTCCCTTCCTTGAGCCCAGCTCCCATCACCCTATCCCTTTTCCCTTTTCCTTCCCATTTTGTGGGGTCAGGGGGGTCCCAGGGGCATACTGCCCCCCTGTCACGAGCATAAATTGATCTAGTTAACTTTGTGACAGAACTGCATGCAGAGTGCTTTATTTTTTTCTCATTTACCCTAAAATAATTAGGAAGAAATTTCATTAATTCTCCTTGAGGTCTACTCGTGCACAGATTATTTAATCAAACATCTCTCTTATCTGCATCAAACATATTTCTTTCCATATTTGCAAGCATACAGAAACTTAGTGCCACAAGCACTGCATGTATGTCTGAGTGTATATATGTAGATATGCATACACAGATCAACATAGTCTACATGTATCAAACATATCCTGGAGCTCAGCCCCAGAAAATTTTGTCTGCAGGCGTTTGCACATGCAAAATGATTGAGTGCCTATACAGACTCTGTAATACAAATACAATTAAATTTTTATGAATATTTTCATCTTAGTATACTTTACTGTAGTGAAAAGCATAGAATTTGATCTGTGTCATAAACCCAGAAAAACAGCCATTCTACTACTGAGCAAATCTCACTTTTGAAATCAGAAACACCAAGGTGCCCATTAAGAAAATAATGAATGTCACTGAACAGAAATAAATTGCTCTCTATGCTTCAGCATCCTTCTGTAATAGAGAAGCATGTTACACTCTTCTGTCAACTGCCTTGTTAAGAAAGGAATTGTCTGTGTTTGTGAAACAAACGCCTCCTTCCATCCATCTTTGTTCCTGATCATGAAAGAGTCAGTAGTACTTGAATCAAGGCAGACAGAATCATTGTATCTACTTCTTTTTGCTAGAACTGCTTGGAACCACCAAAGAATTGAAAAATATCTTTTAAAAATATAAAATATCTTTTATAAATTTAAATATCTTTTAAATATATAAAACAAATAAATTAAATGAATGTAAATGTAAATCATCTTTGTGGCTCTCCGCTTGACTGCTTCTAGGAGATTCCAGTCTTTTTTTGTAATGGGGAGCCTAGAACTGGACACAGTTCTCTTAATGCAGGCTCTGCAGAGAAGAATAGAGGAGAAAGATCATCCCCCTTGACCTGCTGACCATGCTCTTTTCACCCCAGGATTCCATTGGCCTTCTTAGCCACAAAGGCACGTTGTTAGCTCATGGCCAACCTGTTATCCACAAGAACATCCAGGTCCTTCTCTGCAGAGCTCCCCTCCAGCAGGTCATCTCCCAACCTTCACTGACGTATGTGGTCCCCAGGCATAGGTCCTTTATTTTCTGAATAAAGGACTGAGAACCACTTAACTAGTCATGCCTAGAGACCAGGGAAAACTTGGTCCCATATAGCCAGTCTGGCATAAGAATGGCCATTTGTTCAAATAAGTCAATTGGATGGCTAGTTTCTGCTGGGAAATATCCAGAAACAATGTATAGGAGTTTGCTAACAACCTATTAATGCTCCCTTTGATTATGAGGCAGAGATAAGAAAAGATTGCAAGATGGCAAAAAGAGAAATACAAGCTATTCAGCTTGATCAGAAGGCAAGGAAAGCAGTACTTTTAAATGAAAGGTATTAAACTTGCTTGATTAAGATGGGAGAGTTTATTTGTTGCTTTCTTTCTCAGGTGATAGACATGAAGTGGAAAGCATCCAATAATGGAGAAACTTTGAACAAATTATTTACCTTCTCAGCAAATGTGCTGGTGTCAACCCCAAACAATGAAACAAAACAGATTCTGATGAAGAAAGCAAACATGTTGATCCAAATTAGAAAAGACAAAGGTATTTTTCATCCTGGATCTCCTATTTAAAGGTTGACTCTTGGCAGGCATGTGATAGCTTAGTGCACTACAGCACTGGTTACCAGGGCATCCATCACACAGGGGATGTGCAGCAAGTTCAAAATCAGACTTCATGCCTGGAACTGAAACGCCTGCCAGAAGCAGATAGGTCATTCTCTTCAAATGATGACAGAGTAATTGCCTCCCAGAGGAGGGCTAAAATCTGCTGGCAGACCTTTTAGGGATTCTGCAGCTACTGCTTATCTGTCTGATTATTGCTGAACTTAAGAAGACCTTAACAAGTTCCCCAGGAGTCTTCAGTATGACACTAAACCCAGAAAGTAAGCAATTCAGGAACTTAGATCAAAGACTGAAACTTCACACTAGGAGCACAGAATGTAAATGACAAAATCCAAACATACAAAGATTTTTCAACAATCAAGCATATGATCATCTTAAGAAATAATGGAAGTTGTACATATGAAACATCCCTTCTCTTCTAATTTGTTCTCTTGGAGCAACTAACACTGTCAACTGCTGGCCTTATGTCATTGATTTTAAAGTAGTTATAAGTGATAAGCAGAAGTAGTAGTATAAGTGGTGGATTCAAAAGGTACTCAAAATGAGAAAACATACATAAAAAATTTAGTTGAACTATTGCCCAGTGGCAATGGGATGACTCCAAATGTAAATGTTCTTTCTCACATTTTGTTTGGTTAAGGTCAGGGATATGCCAGTAGTAAGTTTATATTGAATCTTTTTGACATGCTATTTCCATTGGTGAGGTCATCACTGGAGCACACAGTGGTGATAGATTTTATGTCTAGAGTGGTATCACAAGGGAAACAGATGAGGCAGTCGTTTGTGCAGATGAGTGCTATAAAAAGCTGCTATTTTACGTGTAAATGTGGTACTGCATCTTGTCTTCACAGTTGGACATCAAACAGAAGATGGTGCATTCTGATGCAGAGGATAAGATGACCACAAATCAGCATTTTGCCCTGGCAGACAGAAGGGTCAATCATACCCTGGGTACATCAATCCCAGCACTGCCAGCTGGGTGAGGGAAGAGAATATCTCCTCTGCTCTGTGCTCTGTTGCCTCACCTCGAGCACTGGGTGAAGTTTTCTGTGTCATATTTTAAGGACATAAATATATTAGGGAACTAAAGTAGAGCTACAAAGAATGTGAAACGTCTGGAGGGCAAGAAGTTTGAGAATGTCTCTTGGTTTTTCAGGCCAGAAGCTCTTAGAAGGAAGGTTTTCACTCAGAGGTGGTGACAGGTTGCCTGAGGAGGTTGTGGATGCCCCATCCCTGGATGCATTCAAGGCCAGGCTGGATGTTGTTCTGTCGTTTGCAACCCCGCACATAGCAGGGGGTAGATGATCATTATGGTCCTTTTCAACCCAGGCCATTCTGTGATTCTATGATTCTATGATTTAGAGCAGGCTGAGGGGAGTCCTCATAATGTCTTCAGCTCCTTACAGGGAGCGGAGGGGCAGTGTTGACTTCAGCTCCTTGAGGACATCATCAGGACCAGAAGGAATAGCATGGAGCTGTCTCAGGCATGGATCGGGGGGAGGTAAGGAAAGTTTCTTCATCAGAAACTCCCTAGGGCAGTGGGCATGGCCCCAGGCTGCCTGAGTTTAAGCAACATTTGGACAATGTTCTCAGACATAGGGTTTGGTTTGGATTTTGGGTGGTGCTGTGTGGAACCAGGAGCTGGACTTAGTGATCCTTGTGGGTCCCTTCCAACTCTGGATATTCTGTGATTTTATGATGCTCAGTGTTAATATCTTAAAATTACTGAAGTGGAAAAGAAGATCTGACACAGCTCCAAAGAAAATAATCAAAGATATTTTTCTCCCTTTTTCCATATCAGAGCCTTGTACTACTTATACTGTTAACAGAGTGCACTCAGAGTGCAGAAATGATGAGAGAAGGAAGTAGTTTTATTCTCTGTATGATTGGCGCGTATGGGACAGATCTCTCTAGTATTCTGATGTACCCTACTACAGCTAAAGACAATTGCAGCCACATATTTGCAATTTCCCTCTCTGTAAGTTTCCAGGAACTTCTCTCTTGTTCCCTAAAACTAATGATATAAAAAGACAGTACTAGTACAACCCTAAGAGACATGTTTGAAAGACATACCAAAGAAAGGTTATCTCCTGACTATGATACAGTAGGAAATTACTGTGTATTTTCAGAGAAAGTGAAAGGACAGCTGACTGCAGCTCCCATTTTCTGATCTCATGCACCCCACAGTGGGAGGAGATAAAGGATGATGGATGAGATAAAGTGATTTTAGTTTGCTTTTGCTCTCTGTAGTCTGTTAATAATAGGCAATAAATTACATTAATCTCCCTAAACTGGGCATTTGTGTCCTGAGACAGTAAAACCACCATGCTGCACCAGCTAAAGCAGGGACACCCAAGACTACATCCGGGATGCTTTTGAAGATCTCCACAACTTTCTCTGGGAAAACTTGACAGTGCTCCATCACCTGCACGACAAAGAAGTGGATGAACAGTCCCAGCTCTTTCAGTCTTTCCTCATTAGAGAGGTTCTTCTGACCTGTAACCATCTTGGTGGCCCTTTGCTGAACTCTGTCCAGTATATCCAGCTCTCTCTTGTACTGGGCGCCCAGAACTGGACAGAGTACCCCAGTGCCCAGTGTACTCACCAATCTTGAGTAGAGAGAATTGATTTCACTGTGTTCTGTGAGATTATTTGAATGTATTATAATGAGAGAAGTTATCTGGTGGTTTATTTTCATAGATAACATGTCATCAGTCACACTCCTACAATAACTCTTCTGAACTAAATTGCTGGGTAATACACATTTAAAGCTATCAGTGGAAGAATGTTGTGAAAAGTTCAGTCAGCACCTAGCAGAGAAAATCAGAACTGAGTATGAGAAATAATGTCAAATATTTTCCCAGCCAGAACTTTAAATTGTCAGGAAAATAACAATCCATAACTAATATTTTTAGATACTCAATTGCACACAGCTTCATTTCCAGCTTTGTTCTGAACTCTCAACTATAGAAAAAAGTGAGTATGTTTTATGGGTTCTGTATGGAGTGCTGTTGGCACTCTTCTTTTACAGCTACTTGATGGCAGTATTGTCTCCCATTTTTAAATTTGAAAATATTTGCTTTTGAGTGGTAAATTCATAATAGTCATGTTTATTCTCCAAAATGTTCTTGTATGTTGTTAATCAAGAAAAGACAGAATCTTTATTAACTCAATTTACTGGCAGTCTATACGTACACAACATTATTACAGGACAAAATTAAATGCTCTTCATCTTGGATTATGGCACAGAACTCTTGATAAAAAGTGTTGCAAAAATATAATTAAAGATTTCTAGTCCTGGCTGTATGGTGTACAACTCCAGCCCTAACAGAATTCACAAGGAGATGTATTTCACCTTTAAAACGTAGTCTAGTTTGTAACACATTGATACTACAATTTTAGTGGAAGACTCTCTGTTTAAGAGCATTTTTGAACAGAATTTCTCTAGTACCTCTTTCTCTATTCTGATGAGGCAATTCTGAGCTGTATTTTTATCTCCTGAGTCTCTGCTTTCCCCTCCAGTTCTGCGAATTATTTTCCAGGCTAACAGTGCAACAGTGCTGAATGCTGAGAACTTCAGTCCACATCTGAACAGGAAAACCATTTTTATCCTTAGAAACTATCAATGTTTTAGAATTAGAAAATAAATAAACTTGTTGTGAGAAGACTTTATTATTATTATTTTCCCAGAGACTAAATGCTTCAAGAAAATTTTTTTGAGAAGGACTACGGAGTTATTTTTGTAGCTTGTCAACTTCCTGCCAACTGAACACTCCTGTCAATTTCACCTTCTGACCTTTTGTCAATTTCATTTTCTGCCAGAAGGCAGAAAGTGATTCCGATGAGAATCTTTCAGGCAGGGAGCCAGATGCTGGTCACCTGCCTTCTCTGTCTTGCAATTCTCAGCCTCCCTACCTATAGCCAGCCTACTGCCAGTCCCTTAGCTCCTCACATGAAGGATCCTCGGCAATCTTATTTTATTTTCTTCCTATTTCTTTTCCAGGTAGGTCATAGAAAAGGAAAACATAATCACAAACTTTCAAAATAAAATCAGGAGGATTTTTTCAAATATATTTTTTTCCCCTATGGGGATTTTTATTTTTTTTCTGAACCAGTTGTTTTCTATTTGAAAATCAGTCTGCCATAAAATTGACTGTCAGCTAGGTTTCTTTCTTTCTCCTTTAATACCTAATAAGGGACTTAGCTGACTCCATAGTATGCAGAAATGATGCTTCCTAATGTACTCAGCATGGTTGCTTGTTGGAAATGAGACGAAAGCACTTAAATCGCTTTCCTTTTCAAATGGAAGACTAATTAACATATAGATCAGCTGGCTAATACTTCCATGGAACATGTACAGTACTTGTCATTAAAATACAAGCACTCTTTGAACTTCAGCAGTCACTTGAATTTTTTTATCTTCCAATTCTGCCTTTGTTTGCAATAGTTTAGATAAGAAATTGGACAGACAAGGAGTGAAACCTAAGCAATCATTTGAACACTCTGGAAGTCGTGGTTGAGCTTCTATTTACTTAACAGCACATATTATGCATAAAGAATCACTGTTCAAGAATTTATCTAAATTGAATGTTTTATAGCAGATGACAGCAAGAGGGTTTCTTTCAAAATTAACTTGTGTCTTTTTAGGCAAAGTGAATTATTCCCAGGTCCCAAGAAATCATCTAAATAGCTTTCACTAGCTCTTGGCAGAAGTAATGCCTTCTGCTGAAGAGCCAATCCACTGGTATATGCCTTTGTTCCTGGACCTGAAAACTGCATAAGATAGGAGCATGATTCATGAAAAACATAGGAAAAATCCTAAGGGTAGCATTACTGCTCATGGATTGCATAATGTAGATATGAAAAACAGAAGGAGCTTAATGATTTGTAGTATGAAAGAGGGAACCTTGTAGGCCTATAAGCATTAAAGAATATGTAAGAGAAAAATATTGATTCATGATTTGAATGCATTAAAATACTCACACACACCCCCCATCTTTTTTTTTTTTTTTTAAATAATAAAAAAAAAAATCTGGTTTAATATGACTTCCTTTTCTGAGTATTTATTGCAATTGTTCAATTTCCTTTGACATGAGCACAAACAATAAGATTGTTTTGTTTCGCTTCACTCTCTCTAGGTTTTGCAATATTGTCTGTAGAAAAAAATCTGCTTTTTTGTTGTTGTTTGTTTTGTTTGTTTTGTTACTGGTCCTAGCATTTCCACAGAGCAGGTCATATTGTTTACAGAAAAAAAAAAAAAAAAAAATATATATATATATATATTCTTTTTATTTTTCATTTCATTGACTAAAGTCAGCTAGATTTAACTGCCATTTCCAGTGAATATATTTCAGAGCTCACCATATAGACAAGGAATTTATGGATGTTCTTAATTTGAAGTCAGTAGGATTAAGACATCTGATACAAATATGAGCTTAGTAACAGTTTTGCTCATAGTTTCCTACAGACAGTGAATCATAAGTGCAAGTGACGAATTAATGACAGATGCAAAACTAGAGGGACAATTTATTTCTCCTTCAAACTGGAGACTTAATGCAAAACTACTGCTCTTCAGGAGATGAAGATACTCTAAAACCCATAGCAAGAGTTAATTCCATTCCAGGCTTTTAAAATTTTGGTTCTCCAGCTAAACATAAAAACAACACTAAAAATATCCTTGTTTAATTTTATCACTTTTCAGTGACAAAAGTTATTTAGGATTTAGCAATGATTACTGACTGAATTAAACAACAATAATTTCTCTCTCACTTCAGCTAGTTGTCTAGAAGGTGTTTCAAAGTAATTGTCAATATGCAACAGATAGTGAATGTGCTCCGACTCTTTGACTATTTTCCCTTTGAGCTCACTCACCTCATTGCTCCCTTTTCATTGCTGGAAGCATAAGATCCAGCCGATTGTATGCGCATTTGCTGCTTTCCAATTTATTTTCTACCTTTCTGCCATTGTTACTTCTTCATATATAACAGATACTAGGTAGAATACTCATTGTTTAATGGGTAAGACATTCTCAGACAAGTAAAATACAAGATCTGGAGAAACCCTGGATCTCTCATTTATGCCAGTAAACACACATTGATGTGCATGTATTTATAGATAAATTTCAGTAATCACAAACAATTAACCTGATCAAGAAGACTCACAGTAGTCTGATCTGCCCTTAGTAGAGGAAGAATGCTTCTGTTGAATTGGGTTGCTTTCTGCCAAAACCAAACCTCCAAGAACCAAGCACCAAAAGATCCTGTAATAACTTCTCCTCAGGTGAAAATGAGAAAACGTTTGTCCTTCTCAAATAAAGACCTTTTATTCATATTCCCTAGGTCCTCTATTTCATCAAAGTAGAGTTAGACTCAACACAATTAGAATCATGTTTCTATGGAAATTATGGGAGAGGTGAGGGAATCTAATTTTTTTTTATGTAAAGTCTGAAGAATTCATGAGAATATATAGATTATGTGGATCCTTTTGTTGGCAGAGGATCTGCCAACAACACTTACAATAAATTCTAAACTCAGGTTCTTCTTGTAGCAGCTGAAGCATTTATATTCAACAGGTTTTGATTTCATCTTTGCTTCAGTATTTATTGGCATAAAGATGAGGGATCAGTCTGAAGGAATATCTCATGATTATACTTTTAATTTGTCTAAGATACAGTGGGTTTGTGCATGTGTTTGTTGTAAATTAAATACAAATACCTACTTTTCATAAATCACCATGAATTATTAGTACTTTATTAAATCTGTGAAGCCATTGTACACTAAAACACCATCTTAAACAGAACTATATGGTGATCATGACACATTGGCCTAAGGACCACCAGTCATGTACCGTGGTAAGCACAATAGCAGACATGCCAATAAAACAGCACCTTCCTTCTCCACTTTAAAGTTTTGTATCTGGTAAATCTTTCTAGCCTCTTTCGGAAGGTAAAGATTAGCTCGACTGAATGTTCAGTGGCAATCTCAGTTGCCCTCCTTTCTACCATCGGACAGGATTATAGTTAATTCCATGAGCCTGCAGATGCTAACAAATTATGTTAGCAAGTTGTGGTAGTAGTAGTCTGATATTTTGCTCTCAATGCCATTGTTTTACAAGTTTGTACTGCATGAGAAGTTTACTACTGAATAGACTCAAGTGAATTAAACCAGAAGGTAAGAGTGATAGTAATTTAACTGAAGCAATTCTTATGTGCCTTGCCTTCAAAGTGCAACAGTTTTGGATTCTCCTATTTCTTGAGGCTGATAACACAGGAAAAATATTACTTAGCCTATAAGGGTTAGCAAAGGAACCTCAAACATAATGTATCATCTTGCTCTGGATTAGAGAGAAAGAGAGATGTGTTTTAGGAGAAGGCTGTCCTGTGATAACAAGTTATCTGCCTCTTCTGTCATAAATCACTCTGAAAAAAGATGGACTTCAAAAAGTAATCACAGTAAAAATTCACACCTCAGATGGTTCTAATGGAAGAGTCTATATAGCATACTTACAGCTACCACTGCTTCTAAGGAATTTTTTTTCATGTGATTTATTTTCTACCTTTCTGCCATTGTTCCTTTATCTTCATATATAATAGATACTAGATAGTGAGAAAAATGCTCATCCTTTAAATTAAGGAAAATATGTGGTAGAAAAAAAGCATAGTTTTACTGTACCCCAACATTTGCTTCACAAAAAAATATTATGTTTGTATGATCAGTCTATATTTTATAACTTGTATCAAAAAATAACTTTATATGTCTTTAATTTCTATCTAAAGGCAAGTAGATTTCATCATAGTATTCTGAACTGTAAAGCAACAGTAGGCTTAGCTGCAACAGCTGATCTTAACCTCACTGTTTTTAGTATTCTCTGTTAAGGACTACTATCCCAACACTAAGGAGGGCTAAATGAGATGTAGAACCATTTCTCAGCTTTCAACAAAACTGAATTGTAAGGTGAGTGTAAAAGTTGAGAAAAGAGTAAGTTTCATTTAGACAATACATTGATATTTATTTTAAAAGTGAAACAAACTGTTTATATATTCTTCTTTTTCAGACTTCTCTGATATAACTTTCCTTTACTGATGTATCAAAACCTGTGTCTTCTGTGGAAATTATCCATGCATTCTGAACTGCATAGGTAATACAGAGTAGAACCAAGCTTTAAAACCATTATTGCTCCTCTTTCATCAGGTGATCAACCTGTTTTTTCACTCATCTATTTTTTTGTATCAGTGTTCAAACCTACCTTTGCTAGGGGAAAAAAAAAAAAATAATAATAATAATAATAATAATTTAAAAAATTATCTATCTAAATGTTAAGTTAGGAATAGGACAACACTAGTGATACATGTCTTTATCATAAGGTATTCACAAAGCATTCTGCAGTGTAGTTTTCATTTATACTTTGGTTGTCCTCCTGGAAATGTTAAATTATGACTTTAGTAGGGAGAATTAGTTGCATGCACCCATGATTTCCTATGATGAAATATGTTTAGTCTAACTTTTAAGATTATGTAATGTTGCCTGTTTTCAACAATAATGCACACATTTTTCTCTTTTGTTTACCTCAAAATACCAGAGCAAGGTGAAAGTCAATAAAACTGATGTTGGATTTTGTTCTATTTGTATTTTGTCTCAAAGCTAGTTGAGGAGATTGGTATCTTTAATCATCCTGTCAAAATCCACAAGTCTTTCTATATGTCACATGTTGGAATGAGAAGAAATCCTTTTGACCCTTGATATCACTATCTATTCTCAATAGGACTGACAGTACTCTTATACATACACACATATACAAATGTTCTGAATATACACACCTACAAAGATATACAGCAGATTTTTAGAGTTACGTACATAAAGAGGATTCTTCTACTACATTTGAACTTAAACCATCTATAGCCTGAATCTTCACACATACTTAAATGTTTTCTGTTTGAATTTTCTTATACCTTTTTCCTGTATACCTCTCATGAACTTACTTTGTAGGTGTTTGACATTCTGCTTGATCTCTCTATCTTTTTCTTCCCTGTGGCAATTTTCTGTCCGCTCTTTTTAATAGCCTTTTTTTTTTTTTTTTTTTTTTTTTTTGAGTGCAACATGAGCATATTCGGTTTGATTTAAATTCAAATTCTGTTTATACATCTGAAGTGAAGTAAAATAAGTTCTCCCAGCTGTCACTATTATGTCTCTGGTTAGTGATAAGTTTTCCAAGATAGTGGAATAAATATTTTTGTTGGCACTGTCTTAATATAGGTAGCCTTTGGCTGGTTCAAAGAAAAATAAAATGCTCTTAAGAACTCTGATAATACTCAGCTGTGAGTATTTCTTGAAATAGAGTAGGAATAATAGAATCATGGAAGCATACAATGGTTTGCACTGAAAGGGACTTTTAAGATAATCTAGTTCCAACTTCTCTGCTGTTGGCAGGGACAGCTCCCTCTAGACCAGGTTGCCTAAAGCCCCATCCAGCCTAGCCTTTGATGCTTCTAAAGGGGGGCATCCCCAACCTCTCTGGGCAATCTGTTCCAGTGCCTCACCACCCTTACAGTTAATCTTTTCATTCTAATATCTAGTCTAAACTCTTCCAGTTTAAAAACATTTCCCCTTGTCCTGTTGCTACATGTCCTTACAGAAAGTCCCTTCCCAGCTTTTCTGTAAGTCCCCTGCAGAAACAGGAAGTCCACTTTAAGGTCCGTCCCCCCCCCAGAGCCTTCTCTTCTCCAGGCTGAAGAACCCCAGCTCTCTTACTCTGCCCACATAGGAAAGATGCTCCAGCCTTCTGATAATCTTCCTATGGACTTGTTCTAGAAGGACATTTCTGTAGAGAAAAGTATTTAGGATCACTAAAATAATTTAATCCTTCTGTTAGTCTTATGGTTTTGGGCACAGTGCTTTTTGCTAATGACACTTGAGTCCATAAGTGAAGAGTAGGATGTACTAGGGAAATAAGCTTTGCAGCTGCCAAATAACTTGAGCATACAGACTAAGGAATATTTAACATTGCATGACACCGATCATTAGGTTCTATTTTTCATACAATTTTCCAAAGCCTCAATTAAGATTGATGGAAATGTTTTTTTTCAGGTAAGGGCCACTCTGGCAATGGATTGATTGTATAAAAATGCTTCCATGGCCAGGGGGACTGCATACTACTAAAACAGTACTGACATTGATAATATTGATTTGATCTCATGTGGAAATTTCCATTAACATGCTTCTAACACCTTCCAATTCAGTCACTTGATACATAAATTTAAGTTCTAAAGCAGTCTTAAAACTGTGGATGTGTTATCAATAAATAATTTAAAAACTACAAATCACCTAATAAAATACAGGAATTTAGGAATTCACCTAATTTTCAGACATAAACTTTGACACTTTCAACTCCCAGTAGGACCCAGAGTTCCATTAAATAACATTTACAATAGAAATTAGAAATGTACTTGGACATAACTATAAAGTATTCAACATAAACAAACTATATATTTAGGAATCCAGGCTGCCATCTTCTTACTTACGTACATACTTGCGTGGATGTTAAAGCCCAGCGTGTTCTTTTATATTGTGAACACATCTCGTAGGTACACCTGAGCTCAATCTGCCATCACTAGCAAAAGGCCTATCAAAAGTAAGTTCATACTTTCAACACAATCAAGAGAGTAACTCAAAGCAAAATTGACAGTTAAAGAAAAATGAATTTTTCTGACTGGGAGATCCTATTGTGGACTGAGCTGCAAAACAGTTGGAAGCTTCTGACCTTGTCTGCTCTCAGTTTAGAACTTAACATGTTTAATTAAAAACACATCAGATTAAGACATTTTGTTATAAGGGGAAAGGTTGGAGCCCCTTAGGTGCAATATCTATTGGAAGAAACACAACAAGGACAAGATTCTTCATTTCAGCAACAGAAATCAATCACAAAAATAGCTTAAAGTCCATTCTACTGAGGAATTGGATAAGCTTGAGAACAGAAAGTGCTCTTTTATTTCTCTGGTCAGCTAGAACACAGGATAAGTTAGAATTGGTATGAAAAGCCTACCTGAGTGAAGCCTTCGAGGACCAGCCTCCGGCTTCATCCAGGTGTTCGCAATCGTTAGGGACTCAACGGTCTGTCCATCTACCTCGGTGCACACCAATGTGGTGTATGGTAAAATGGCGTTAATTGCAAGGAGCACATCCTTCTTAAAACTTTCCCCATACCTTAGGGCTACTACCTGACCAATGGACATGTGGCATGTCTTGTTTCTTCCTTATTTGGTCTATCTTGTTCTTCTCTCTTATCTTCAGGCCATTTGTTGCCATGGTTTCCCAGGGGCCGAGGGGCCCCTGTCGACCCTGTTCGACTACACCTGAGACAAATTATGTTCATGTCATTCATTCATTTCCCTGTTTCCTTGTAATCCATGTTTCTCTTGTATCAGCCACTTCTGCCACTTCTGGGACTTGGATGAAACTCAGGAAAACGGAAAGCCTCATGTGAGGAAGTTTTTCTGAAGTGGGAAATACAACAAAGATATGAAGAAACAAAACAAAACAAAACAAAACAAAAACAAAAAAACCCATGATTTCAGTTCAATCTTTATAAATAACGAAGTATTCCTTTAATGTGAGGCTGGATAGTTTCTGAAAAATTGCTGTTAGTAGGTGCTTGTAGTAGAATTTACTATGCAAAAATTTCCCTTTTTAAAACAGTGCATACCTTTACCTTAGGCCTTATAAATAAAAGCTACACTTACATATACTTGTGTATGTATGTGCGCGTATATTAATATATATAAGTATACATGTATGTATATGTATATACATATACTTGCATGTGTACCAAAAACACACAGAGTAAGGACATATACTGTGCGCACTTATGAGAGTATTTTTGTCTATATGTTTGATTGTTGTTCAGAGATTTTTCGTATCTAAAGTGCTCAGAAGTATTTGGACAATGCTTTCAGACACAGGCTTTGAATTTTGTGTGTGGATCCTGTTGGGAACAACATGTTGGAGTTGATGATCTTTATGCGTCTATTCCAGCTTTAGATATTTTATGATTCTAGAGTTATCCAGTAACAGCCTGTTTATCTATCTTCCCAAAAATAAACAAACAAAGAAAGTGCAAAAACGGTACAGTGAGACTGTTTATTGTACAACTGTAGCCAGTGGAAAGAGTACCCCAATATTGCAATTTCTTATCCAATCATTTTTAGCATCAGGAAATAAGATAAACTAATCTCATATTTTACAAAATGTAGTCCCTTTTAAATTACATCTCCTTCCCCTAATGAAATGTTAATGTCAATAAAGCATGGATGATGAGCCTATATGTAGTTCTAATGATACCTTCAATAAATCTTACACTTACATTGATAAATATGCCTTGGGTTTTTTTTTATATCTGAAATAGTCTTAAATTATCAAAGAAGCTCACTGAATACATTAATGTGAGACTACAGAGATTATTAATATTAAATGTGAAATTTCAGCAAAGATGACATTAATGATCTGATATAAACTGACAAAAGCAAATGAATTTCAAGTTAAACTTACTACCTTGTCCTTAATTCACTTTGGGGTGTCTAGCAGTGGTGTTGGAATTGATGTGAAGTGACATGAATGTTTAGGTTGCCCATTGGTGTATTGGCAGAGGAAGGTGTCTTTGGGCTGTTCTCTTAGTCATGTAAAGGACTGCTCTCATTCCCACAGATTTAACTCAGACCTTTGAATGCTATGTTATGAAGTTTGAAGTGTTTTCATAAAGGTCAAGTCAAGTAATTAAAAATGCATTGCTGAAGAAGGCTGCTTATTTTTTAATTTAATTATAATCACCTACCTTTCAATTTTTATCCAGATCAGGCATCTTCAGATTTTAGCTCCTATCTAATTGAAAGCATTGTCCTTCTCCTGCACTTTGCCCCAGATAATTGATTTATAAGGCTAAGGTGCTATTTTCAATGGCTCAACATTTGAATATTTGTCTTCAAACGGTGTTTTACTCATTTCATAGTTCGATTTGAAAAACAAGAATAATTGTCCTGAAGCAGAGATTAACAACAGGGACAGGACTGCCCTTAAAATTCACCATATCATGGAATGCTCAAAGGATAGACCAAAGCTTATTTTGTTCAACACTGGATCTGGCTTAAAAAGCCTTCTATTCTCAGATTCTTTTTTCTGATTTATCTAAAAGTTTCCTATCTTTCCATGATGTGATACAATCGAATTGTTTATTCAGCATTTACCAAACTCAAATACTTCCAAAATAGTTTCTCTTTTTCCATGATGGACATCAGTTTGATGATGTAGTTTATAGAGTGATCCTGGAGCAGTTAGTCCAGTGAGAGACAAGAAAGAGGCTGGGAGAAGGAGGAGCCAAAAGTATTTCATAGAAATACACTAAGCAATGCTATGGTGGAAAAGCATGTTTCTCATGTCATGTAGATGTGCATTTGAGAAGGTACAGGCACCTGAGTGGAGATGCACTGTAACACAAAACTCACCGCGTCAATGCTAGAACGAGAATATAATAGCCTTCTTCTATGAAGCAGTCAAGCAGATTTTAATTAAATGAGAAAAATCACCTCAGGAGGGGAAGGAAGAAGAGAATGGGGTGGGGGGTGGGGATACTAAGTGCCAGTTTCTAGTCTGATGCAAATTAGAAGATTTCACATGATAAATCCCTAAGCAAATAGGCTTTCATAATGGAACCACTGACAGTCCCTCTGTTTAGCAGCACTGCCAAGCCCTGCCATATGAAAGCATAAAAGCAATCATCTGCTGTGTTTGGTCTAGATTCAGATCCCTCCTCTTTGCTTCTTGGACCACATACAAATCATTTTGGAGACCAACTGACATCAGTTATTAGACCCTCCCTCACAAAAACACAGTGACAGGTACCTCAGGCAGTTCCAAGCCATTCCTTTCGGATTTATGCACCCTCTGTCCTGAAAAAGCTTCAATCCAACCTTTCCTCAACCTACCCAAGGGCCAGAATGTCTCTAGAGTTTTAGATAAACAAGTTGAGATCTAAGAGAAATTTCTTAAATAAGGTAAAATGATGCTATGAACAGAAAAATAAAAAATGAAATCTTGGAGTTCCTCAGTGGCTTTCAGGAACCTGCAACGCCATGAATGTGAATATACAATGCACTTAAAAGCATTAAAAATGTAAATCCCAAAGTTTCAACTAGGCAGTCTTACAGCAAACATGATTTCAAGAGCACCTCTCTGACTGCACAGTAAGACTCTCACTTCTGATAAATCACTGAATCAAGTTATCTCTTCACAGCATGCCATTCTGCTTGAGTCAAGAACAAGGGCTCAGAAATCAGAAGTAATGTGAAATATATGCCTGTCTCGATTTCTGGGGATCTCTGAGCAGACAGGGAGAGTTCAGTTTCTCCTGGTGTTGTTACTCCTTGAATTAGCAGAAGGATACAGAAAAATGTGTAGTCGGTGTTATGACTACCATTAGTCATAACAGTATAACTACTATTTCAAGTGATATAGTTGCTGACAGTTTGCAGGAGGCTAATGGATTAGCTAATTGGTAATGAAAACTGTTGAGAAAAAGATGTGGATACTTAAAAGTGTCTCACGTGTCTGCTTAGGTACTTAACCAACTAACTATCCATTGGTGCTCAGAACCACTCCTTCTCAGATAGTTCACATCTCAGTGAAAACAGCAAATCCCACTTACTGATTTTGCAGGTCCACATCTGTATTTGGACCATAAGCACATTGAAAACACAGTATAAAAGCAAGAGTTTAGGATACAGTTTCCATCCTTCTATAGCTCCAAACAGAGGGAATGTAACTAAAGTACTATCAGGCACTCTGGAGGAATATTCATGCCTAAATAAAGAGAAAAATTCTCTAGATGCAGAATGACGAAGTGAGATATAGCTCATGGGAAAGTTCGCAAGGCTCCAGTGTTCATGTGTGTTTGATATCTTTCACTGCAAGGCTTGATTACTTTTGTTTGTAGGAAGCAACTTATATGTGAATATATATAGCAGATCTGTTTCAACAGGTTAAACATCTTACCCCATTTCTACCACCTGCATTTTGCTATAGGTAGGCTTACTGCTCAGGTAAATCACCTCTTTATATAGGTTACTCTGTTTTATCCTGGCTATATAAAATTGCCAAGAATTTCACTGCATTGGGACTTCAGCATTAAGACGTAAAAAGAGCTTGAGAATTTTCTGAGAAGACATTTTTAGTGAAAATCTCTTAGAGCACAGAAGCAATGTGTTAAATGCAATGATTAGTTTCATAATTTCTGAACATTCCTTCCATTGGCTCCAGTGGCCTTTTGATGCTATTCTCAGAAATAATTATTAGTGAATTTGAATTTTATGAAGTGAGGCCTGTGGAGAGTGATAATGTCATTTAGTAGGCCATATAAAGCCACTGAGAAATATGGAAATATCAACTTTTTTCCCCATATAAACTTCTATCTTTAGGGTCAGTCATGACTGCAGCAATTTTAGGACTTATAGCATGAAGTACATTGAAAATAAAACATTATTACTCATTAAATTTCCTATCCATTTGGAGGGATTCAGAATGTGTACATTTTAAAGCTATTACTGCAGGAAAAAAATTCTCATACTGGTTCACAAACTGTTCAGCTCCATGAAGATAAAGTACTTCTCTAAAAAATTATTTCACCATGACCTCTTCTCTCTATTACTGCTATAGTTGAGAAGTATGCTTCTGTTGTTTCAGAGGGTTGGAGGCACTAGAAGATTATCTAAGGTATCAAAGAAGCTACCCAGCTCTTAAATACACAGTGGCTCCCATCAAGTTCTTCTCAGTTCAGCCATAAACTAGTTGGTATCTGGAGATGAAATTATTGCATTTGCAAATAAGGGGAAGAAGAAGGGGTTTTCCTATCACAGCTGTATAACTTCAAATATCTCAGAATATTTTAGCCTTGTTTTATCTCACATATGAGTAATTTACCTTAATTTTGATTCTTTATGAACTACAGATATATTCTAATATATATTTCTACACTCTCATTATAATCAATGATGAGGGGAAAAGCAGCGTATCTACAAAGTGGTTTATGTAGAACAAAAGAACTCATACCTCTGAAGTATTTTTTGTACAAGCTGGATCATTAGCTTAGATTAGATGTATACTTTAGATAGCTGGAGTTAGTGTATCACCTGCGACAATTAAAAATTGGGTCTGCAGTATTATTTGCTGGCCACTAAGTCAGTGAAGTCATTGAATATATAGTCAGTGGAAAGAAAGAAGCATATTCAGAAACAAACCCTGGATAATTCATCATAGCAGTTTTAGAAAGAGAAGAAATATCATCTTAAGGGTACTGTCCAGGGACTCTAAGCTACAGATTTTTGAAGGATAAAGTTAGTTGAAACACATTCCCTGTCAGGTGCCAAAAGATGAGTGCAAACATAGAATAACACTTACACAGATACCTTCTGAAATCAGTGGGGACTGAAAAGCACAAGTAATTTTAGATATCTGTCTTTGTCTTTTCCTGTACTTCAGCTTCCCATGCATAAGGCAAAAATGGCAACAGATTTCTGTCCTCCCAGAAGTACTGAGCAGAAAATTATAAAAGGCTCCTAAAGTCCTAAGCATAGGAACAGTAGCAAGGCATGTCCACAGCAGGATAGTATAAAACTAAGGCCACTCACAAATTCAGAGGCATGAATCCAAGAGCATTTGTGTTTTGGTCATTTGTATGGCTGAAAAAAATAGACAAATCCGAGTACAAAATGTATATGCCATTAGGTATTTTGATAGCATTAAACTTGATTGAAATTAGTATTTAGGATTACTATCACAGTTGATATATCCTGTCTTTCATGAAAAATACAAAGGATCCCCTTTATAAGTGCTTGACTAAGTTACTAAGAGATATGAGCTTTGACACTAGCTTTGACACTGGTTTTGTGTGTCCTAAATAATTTCCCTTGAATCTGGGAGTGATAAAGCACACAAAAAAAAATGTATGTATAGGGTGATGGTAGGGATGTGGCTACTATGTATTAAATGCAAAATCATTTAATTGCAGAATGGGTTTCAGTGTTGTTTGGATCTCCTATTTACTGTTACAATAGCCATATATTTAATAAATCAACAGTTCTTTTAGAGATTCCATGTAGACGAAAGCAGTAAGTTCACTAATACAATACAGAAAAACAGCACTAAAGAAACACAAGTGAAGATTGTTGTGTTTGCCTGAGTTACAGCAAGGAAAGCCTACACAAAAGGAATAATTGTTGTGTCCCTTCATTCTCAGAGACATATAAGGCTGTTCCCTGAGGAATTAGCCAGCTAAGGAATTACTGGCTGATAGAGTAATAATTTGAGTAAGAACTATATTCACTGCTCAGAGCTCACATGTCTGTTAAATAAACCTTTTTTTTTTTTTTTTTTTTTTTAATGAGGGAAAATAATTAAATATCTCTTGAAGCAGAAAAAGACATATCACAGTTCCTATATAGGAGTTTGGTTCTGGACGGGGTAATCTGCAGTCCTCAATTAATTCAGACTCTGCCACTATCAGTACATTTTTCCTACTTAATCTGCAATGTAGTAGTAAAATGAAATCCCAATCAGTTTTTCCTTCATGCATCATTGTAATACAAATAATAATGTTAACCTGTAATAATAATTTGCTTCCCCTCAGTAATTCCTTCAGTTTTGTTCCAGATATATATTGTTTGTATGTGTGCATATATCAGCTTTCACAGAAAAAGTAAAGAATTATTAATGAATATTCATCTTATGGCTATTCACCATCTTTACTCTTCTAATGTGAGTAACTGTTAAATTAAATGTCACTGGGTTTAACAATTGAAAAGAAATCTGGATGGCTTTGTAATTCAAAAACAGGATAACATTTCTTCTTCAAGTAGTATCACAGATTAATGATGTCTGTGAAAAACAATCCCCTTTATTTATAACTCTGCAATGATTTAACTGTGTAATACAGTTAAAGGATGTATCTCCTCCTTGTTGATGAAAATGCAAATTGCTACAAGCTAATTCCTTTAGTACCAAAAGTCTCAATTTGTTCTTATACCAGAATAAATTTTGGCTGCTAAGAGGTGATATAGTCACGGAAAGAGTGTTGTTCTACAATAGCTTTGCTGAAAGCAGGAACGAGCAAGGGCTTAACATACCCTGAGACAAAGGTCAAAATGTGATTACATAAGCATTAACAACCAAGAAGACCTTCCCATATTTTGATATGTAATTTCCTTAATGTAGTAGCACCAAAATTAATGATCATTACAGAATTTTATGGTTCATAAATTTATATATACATTTTGGTCCCCCTCTATCAAGTATGGTCTCAGTATCCCCTTATCTCCCAGGCACGTTCTGCATCTGCTTTAGTTGAATATCCACTTTTCATAATCCATATACAGAACAAATTTCATGATGAATGACTGGTTTAGTTCCTCTCTTTTCTGTAACATGCTTTCATCTGTTTCAGAGCAGAATTTATCTGGCAGGAAATACGAAACAGCAACTTATTGCCAGACTTGGTGAAAAAGTGAGGTATAATTATAAACCTTGAGGCTAGTTGCAGGCATTGAGAGGTTCTGAGGACCAGAACGGTCCTCAGTTATCTAATGAATGGTTAGTTACAGTTGGCTACAACTAGTGCATCTTGAGAAGTTGTATAATATTTAAAATATCTATATGACAGTTATGAAACAGGACCTCTAGGAGGCCTGAAGCTGTCTGAAACATCAGGAAAAATAACAGAGTATTATAAATGCTGGATATCTGTATTTAGGCATCTGTATCTCTTCCGCGGTGTCTCTGATTCTCCACAGTGTGAAACAGACAACAGTAAAATCAAGCCATTTACAGTGAATATTGTTAAGCTCAAAATGAAAAACATCTTTCATATTTTGGTTGCTGAGAATAATAAATATTTATTTAGACAGTAGTAGTTTAAATTCTCATCTCTACTTCTTTTGAGGCCATGTTTGTTTGTTTTTTTCCCAAGTCATAATACTTTTCTAAGCTGCTGGGCTTCATGGAAAATCACTATGTGGAATTCCAAAATAAGTGCTAATTTTAACTCACATTAAATTATTATTCCTGGCCCTAGATCACACTTCAGCCCGATAAAAGACAATTCTCATTTGTTCTGAGTATTTCTAGCAATAGATTCATTAAATATACCCAAAATCATGACTGTATAAGTAAAAATTCCTGTATTATGAATATTATACTTGGACATAGTTAATTTAGTTCATTCTATAAAAATCGTTTTTAAGAATTACCTTATTGGGTAGCAACAGAGAAATTGTAACAATTGCCCAATTCCACTCTTTTTTATATCCCTTTAATTTAGAAACTGCTCTCATTTACCCATCCAAACATTCTACAATGAATTAAGAAAGTACCTAGCAATTCCTTAATTTTAGCAGATTATTTAAGATCAAACAAAAATTCAAAAAATTACAACATAAACTCTACAATCAAAATGAGAAGATTTACCCCAAACTAGGTATTCTGGATGTCTGGAATAGTAGCTTGATTTGGATTTTTCTATTACTTTTATATTTCTTTAACATTCTGAGTTTATCCTCATATAGATAAAAAAAACAATAGCTCAAACTGCAGCAGTAAACCTGGGTTAGAAAAACCTATCCCCCATACAGCTCTGTGTATAACTCCATACACAACAAACACTTTTTCAGGCCTGTACCTCGTTGTCTAAGTTGTCAAGAGCCATCTCAGAACTGATTGAGGCTGTGCTTCTGGCTTGCAGGGTACTGCTGTATCCAGCACCCTTTCAGTATCTTCTCCGTGTAACCTTTTGGAAAAATATGAGAGTTGGCCAGGTTTCCTCTAGGGAAAAAAATGTTTAATTACTTTTACGCAGTTTTAACAAACTATAAATTTTGGAATGAAGATGGCAGACATCAGAGACGGCACTTCTGCCTTCAGCTTGTTCTTGATGCATTTGATAGTATTTCACATGTAAGACACATTGAACTGAAACTACTGTTTGCAGTGTGGAATATGAAACTTGAGCTGCTTCATCCTCCTTGTTCTAGGAAGATGCTTGCCACGGAGTTAACTAAATCAATCTGTGCCTGTGACAGGGGGCAGCAGGCCTGCAGGTCCACCGGCCCAAAACAGAAAAATAACAGCTGCGACAATTTAAGGAGGAAACTTAATTTTACTGTGAAAGTATCTACAGTATCTCTAAAACTCAAGTTTATTTCTTTGGTCACTTATTCTGACTGAATACCCTCCTACTGGAAACTGGATACTGCTTCTAGTGGTGTGGTCTAATATACTCTTACAAATGAAGGCAGGCAGACAAGTGCATAAGTTCCTATCACTCTACTAAAAAATTATTTTCATCTCTTACTATGTCAATAATTGTGTAAGTCTGGGGGAAGATATCTTTATTCAATAAGAGATCTAGATTCTAAAAGTTACATAGTAAAAAGCATAGTAGATAAGGCAGGTAGAAACAAAAGCTGTGTTTTCTCTTGTCATGGAAAATGTCTTGTGCTTAATAAAATGCTTTGCCATTGTGTCTATTAAATTTAAAAAGAAAAGTCTTCCTTACTAGTGGAAGTCAGAAAGTAAGAAAATGCTATAAATCACAAAATTTTTAAACCAGTTACACTATTCATTGATTAACTGGTGAATACAGATGTATTTTAAATCACTTAGATTACTTTGAAGCTTCTTATTGAACAACAACACAGATATACCTGTTTTAACTACTTTTACATTGAAAAAAAATATAATAATTAAAAAAAAATCCTGCTGTATATTTCACAGGAGGCTGGTGTGGGATTCAATTGACCAAATATAGATACCTACCTTATTTATAACCGGACCTGTATGTGTGCGTTTTCCTTCATGATTAATTAAAAGGAATAGGCATAGTTATAGCACGGTCAATATCACACTGAAGTAGGCATCTATAATAAATCAGATGAACTGTGGCCTTCAGATACTTCCATCTCTTCTTTGATGTTAAAGGGAGCTCAAATTACTAGGCTTTTGTCTTTGAATTGCACTTAGATAGCTTACAACAAGTGAAATAATCCTGCTTCTGTGACCTAGCTCTGGTTTAATGATGCATTTAAAAAAAAAAAAAAAGGGAGGTTTTTAATAAACTATCAAAATGTACCTATGGCCGAAGGGAGTCAGGAAATTGTTTTATCTTAATATAAGCATAATTTCAATACACACTATTTTGACCAACATGATCTTATCCATGATCTTAACCAGACCTCATCCAGACCAATATTTTATTTTCTCTTTATCTCAAGGAATTAAGTATAAATATTTCTGAAGACTGAAAAAAAAAAAAAATGAAGTGAAATATTAAACATCTCTGTTTTGGAATTCAACCAACACTTCTAACATTGTCTATGGAGGGAGAATACGTTCTGCTGTGAGGAATGCCATTTACCACAACAAACTTTCAAGGGTTCACAGTGCACCTAGGGAACATGACTACACTAGCACTACAGTCCTGTGGTTACAGTACAGGGCACTTAAATAGATAATTAAAGATCTACCATTTGGAATAAACAGATCTTAGGTCTGTGTTATTATTTCTATTAGGTAGCAAGTGACAAACATGTCAAAGAGCCACATGTTGCAGCATCACAAAGACACAAATCCAGTTCCTCTACCTTGCATGTTCTGGATGATAACTTCCCATAGCAGCAATGCATTTCCATTTTTAAGCACCTATGTTTTTTGCCTGAATAGACACAAAGAATAATAATGAAATTAAGGAGATAAAAATTTTCTTGTTTATTTATCCAACTCAGGCAATCAAGAAAGCATTTTACTGTTTTCCAAACTTTCTTATTTGGGCTTTCGTGTATGTAATGATTACTTTGGCTAACCCCTTAGAGTAACATAGAGTGTATTTAACTCTGACTTCCATTTAGACACGATAATACAATTCCTGCCTCAAAAATCACTGCCTTAGCCATTTGCCAGATTTTACATACATGAAGATGATTGCCTAAATAAATAAATAAATGAAAATGAAACAAAATAAGGAAAAGATTATTCATACTTCCACTTTTATTTCTTTTAACTTAATTTAAACCGAATGATGAGCAAGAAACCTTCACTAGGTGTGGGAGAATAGAGTCACTTTATACAGCAACTAGTAAAACTGTTATATTTATTTAGATTAATCAAAGATTATTCTGTGGTAAGCTCATAGATTTAAACTCACTTGATTAAAGGTGTGACATATTCAAAATTAAATTGTAAACACTTAAGACATGAGCACTTACAGCTGTAAGTAAGTAGATTCTGTACTGAATCTTTTCTCACACAATATACTCTGCCTTATTTTCCAGTAAATAGAAAAGTCTGGCACAAAAAAAAAAAAATAATAATAAAAAAAAATAAAATAAAAAATCTGCTGATTTTTGGTGGAAAATTTTACAGAGACACTGTATGTTATAGAAAGAAATGAAACAGTTCTGTGGGAAAATTTCCATTGTAGATTTTTGTGTAAATATCCATAAGCTCCTGTTCAGTTATTTTACAGTATGGAGGAATTGTCTTTATTTCAGAAATAATAATGAAAAAAATAGTAAGAAATGCTTCATTTCTCTGGGAGTGGCATGATATGTAGTAAAAATTATAATGGCATTTTGAAGTGAATTGCTTTCCTCAAAAAGGTAAGGAAAGAAGGCCCACTCAGGGACAGATTCTTAGATGTAATAAGGGTAAGAGTAGAAATTCTGCCTTGGACAATGATGTTAAATTACCAAATTTGAAATTACATTGTCTGAAGGCAGAGATTCTGGATTTATAACTACTAGTCCAAGTGGATAATAGATGTAACAGAATCTGTACAGTAAGCAATTTTTTTTTTGTCTAAATCCATGACTATTCATCTGGTACATAATTTTTGTTTCATATTCAGTCCTAAGAAGCAACACAATTTTAAATTAAGATGTAGTCTGCATTTTGGTGGAATTTTTAAACTTTACAATTATAGTGAATTTTAGATTTAATAAATAAGTAAATAAATAAATCAGCTCCTGATATCTCTAAAGGAAAAAAACTATTGAGATTTAAATTGTATTAATCTCAGAGTCATAACATTATTCAAATGGAGCTACAGGTATTCTCTATGGAACAGAGCTAATTGAAAGATTCTGGAAGCTTTGCTAGGTATTATCAGGCTATGGAAATTGTTCTGTAATACTGATTTTTGTGACCCTCTACAGTTATTCAACTTTTATCTGAACATGAAATGTTCCTTCAGAGTTCATTTCAAAACCAAAAGATTACACAGAAGGAATTTTTATATTTTCATATTGTAATGACTTTCATCCAAGTATCCCTTGGCATCTTAAAATATTAATTAAATGAGCCTGTCTGGCATATAGGCAAAGATTCTGTTTTATAGATGAATAAACTCACATGAGAGACTCAGTGGTAGGGACAGAAGTTAAGGTCCACGTTTCTGAATGTCTTCAGCTATAGGAGCACTGAAAAATGTTTATAATTTAAAATACGTAGTTAAATCTTATTACTGTTAATTTGTTAATTCATTTGCATCTGTGTTAGAAACGCATGAAAATGGTACTTAATTGGCATTCCAGCCTGAAGTCAAATACCAGAGATAATGTAGTGGACCTGGAGATTTCAGTGTCATTGCTGCTCCAAAATCACAGCCAAGGATGAACAAAAGCAACAACAAAATACTTCATTAAGAGATTTGAGGAGAATCTGGAAGCCTTTCGGTAGTCTATAAACTACTCAGAAAATCTTTATGCCTTCACTGTCCCTACAGAGGGAAGTAAGATTTTTATCTACAGGCTCTCTTTATAAAATCCAATCTTATTTTCATCTATCATTTGCTTTGCCCTGCTTTCTCACCAACAAGACTTACTTATATTCTCTCAGTAATATTTTAGCCTTTATTTTTTCATCCAAACTTGACCCTTTGCAGTCCTTCTTGTTTCTCTTCTCCCCCACAAGTAGTCCAAATTACAGATTTGGAAAGTAAAATTTCCCCTCAGCCACTAACGCTTATCTTGCTGGGTCATGAAACTATCTTGATAATGGTGAAAATCCAGATTTCTTCGTACAGTCATCACTGCAAGTATATAGAATGTTTTTAACCTCAACTTATCTAGCTGTCAAAAAGTTACAGGTCATTTTACAGAACCATTGAGATTTGTCTCATTCACTGAGGAACACAAGCAACTCCAAAGAGACATTTATTTTAAGATGGGCTGGTTCACTCTCTAGTGGTACCTGAATATCTGTATGGGAGAGGGATCCTGTATATATGCACCCAATCTCCTGATATGTGGCACAAACTAAGTAAACTTTAAAAATAAATTAAAAAAAAAGAAGTGCAGTAGGATAGTCATCATTTTCCTTCACATGAAGCAGTCAAGTAGATGATGCAGGGAAACAGGTTAATGCTTTCAGTGTGAAACAATTTTAGGTGCTCAAATGTAGTAAGAAACCAAGCTGCAGCCATGGGAGGTACATTAATTTATTGACAAATTGATTACATTTGGAATGGATTCAATGTCTTGCATCAACTTCCCTTTGAAAAAAATAAAGGAAATTTCTGTAACTTCTTTGTAAATTTTAACTCTTATCATTCCTGTAAATTGACTGATGATTCTACATCTTTTGATCCCATCTTACTCCTGCTATGGCTTTGACTGTATTTTTGTTTCCAAATTGCGCTATTAGCACTCAGTTGACCATATTTAAATGACCTCACCATGAATAACCATAGTGATATTGGTTCTGTCATTTTTCCTTATGTTTTTGTTTTTTTTTTTTTTTCTCCATAAATTCTGAAACTCAGTTGCATTGTTTTGTTTGTTTGTTTGTTTGTTGCACCATGGGCTCCTCCGTGGCTGCACATGGAGACCTGCTCTGCTCTGAGATATGTCCTGGTCTACAGGGAACTTCTCCTCCACTTCTTGTGCACCTCCTGCCAGTCTGCACAGAATGCAGTGCATTCTGTGCCTGCAGGGCTGTTTCTCACACTTTTTTCTTACTCCACTCTCTCCCAGCTGCCATGCAGCATGTTTTACTCTTTCCTAACTACGTTCACAGAATTTACCATCAATCAGCATCATTAATGAGCTCAGCTTTGACCACTGTGTATCTGAGTTGGAGCAAGGTGTAACTGGCTCAGTCCAACATGGGTAGCTCCCCTATGGCACTTGCATCTACAATATAAAAAACTGCCACATAAACCTAATATCTATATTTAAACTAAACTAAAAAAAAAAAAAAAAAAAAGTACTTTCATGCTTTATTCAGGGACCCAAATAAATTGAATTTATTTGTACATGCATTAGAAAAAAAAGGGACTTCAGCAGACTTCAGCAGTGTACACAAGTGGTGTGACAAAGCTCTCATTACTAGAGAAGTATTGTTTCCCCCCAAAACATGCTTTCTTGTCCATGAATCTCAATAGCATACCAATTTGTGCAGTTTTGTGCTGTATGTGCCTTGGGAACTGTGTCTGGATATTGTGGGAAAAGGCTCATTTTCACAAACTATGCCTTGGTACATGCTAGATGACAATATATTCATCCTATATTTGTCAGATTTTCTATTAAGAGACAAATCCATCGTATCATATACAGGGATAACATTTTCTTTTCTCTGCATTGCTGCAGTTGAAAATTGTATAGGGAATGTTTGTTTAATAGACAGATAAGAGATGATCATATAACACTTAGGCATTACTGTGTGCTATAAAAAGAGGAGAAAAAGATACATAAACTAGCTAGCTAGTATTTTTGCATATAACATCTGCATCACAGAAATTGAGAAGAGGAAAACAGAGTGGAAAAACTATGTGGGTGTCCACTTAATACTGTAAGAATATTGAAGATTCAGTAAAACTGAGAACTTATTCCGTTCAGAACCACAGAGTCTCAACTCAGTGAGACAAAAATCAGGACCTGATAGCAGAGCATAACCATACACTACATCTTTGTCAGATGGACTCAGATTTTAAGTGATCTTTGAAAAAGTTATGCAGATATGTCTTCCTGAGTACATTAAATGTGCAGAGATGTCTTAAAATTACATTTCTGAGAGTAAATAGATTTACTGTTTTGCCAATTAAGTCTTCTAGAAGACTGTGACAAGTTTACTTTCCTGGTTTTTGTTGTTGTCTTTTAAGTAATCTGCCTTTAAATGTCTGAATCGTTAAGACAAATTAAATGTCATTTCCTGCAACAATAGCCATAATCTAAACACTTCGTCTGAAATCCCATCAATACTGTATATTTGGCTGGCAAATGATTCATGTTGCATTAAATTACATTTCTGTTTTCCTGGGCTGCCTCTTCAAATTTTCCTGACACTTCAATTCATTAAGCAGATGGAGAGGCAACATGTGACTGAAATATTTTGTTCAATAATACTTAGGTCCATTCCTGCAAACCAGTGTAGTCTACCGCTCTTAGAGGAGAATTGTTTCACTTCAGCACCTTTCCTAATAACTGGCTGAAGGCTCCCTTACAGAAATCCATTTCTGGCAATTCATGCATGGTTGATTAAATACTTCTATTTAACCCCACTTCTTTCCCTTGATAAATTCAACAAAACTGAAGCTAGAAAGTTGTTGATTAGGATGATATTGGACAATTAATTATGCATTGTAATAACCTTTGACCCAAGCAAATACTTCCTTTTATTTTTAATCAACTAAAATGAAAAGTGATCAAATAATTACACGTTCTTGTCTTCCAATCAAGCTGTAGGTAGGGAAAGGAGAGAGGAAATCAAGCAGAACTTTAAAGAAAGTAATGATAATAATGAAGCATACACATAGAAATGGATCTCTTGAAATGAATAATTATATTATTATTTCACCGGCTTCAGCATCATATGAACAAGTGAAGACCTCCTGAGATTACTTCTGCACTCAGTTTGATGTCAGTTAGCACCACTAGGACATCATAAGTGATAAGAACCTCGTTCTGCACTTGATTCTGCACAGGTTACTTCCTTTGTGTCTTGACCCTCGGCGCCCCCCCCCGGGGAGTATTTAATGAAGCAAACAAATAAAAAAAAAGTACAGTGGTGCATTGTAATAAACACCGCACAAAAGGAATGTTTATACCTTCTCAGCTTCACAGTCTTATGAAAGTAATTACCTTTTGAAAAAAAAGCAGTATCAACTCTTGACTTCTTCAGTCATTTTAGATCCTGGAAAATAATTTTTATTGTATTGTTTTGGAGTAGAACTGTATTGAATTTATTAAAATCCCTAAGTAAGAGAATTTTATGCGTAGTTTTTGAGTGGATTCCTTATGAGTCAATTCTTCACTGACCAAACCACCTACTTCTTTGCCTGCACTGTGGTTTGGTAGTCAAAGATGGATACATCATCATCATTTAAAGCACTACCAAATGTGCCTATCCTTCAGCTACTGTACATATGTAATTATCTTAACTAGTTGTCAGCTTTTTACGGGCTGGTTCGGCCCGTTTTGTGACTGGCGGGGCAGAGGGATTTCGCAAAATCCGCGCCTCTGGAAAAAGGGAACAGGGGACCCCAAAATAATTAAAAACAGTGGCAATGATCTGAGGAGAAGCATATTAAATATATTATTGGAATGCAAGATAACACACTATAATATAATACAATCAGCATTGAAGCTAATAAATCAATTATAATGAGAGAATGTCCAAAAGGTGGATAGGCCTCACCACAGTACTGACGTGAGATGCGCCATCCAGTTGAGCAGCAGGAAGACGAAGAAGAGCGGATTAAAAAGAGTGCATCAGGTGACCTTGCCAGGAGTTATATCTCCTCTCTGTGACCGCAAAGTCCCCTGGGGAATGCAGTTCTTCTTCTCTTCTGGGCAGGTAACCAGGACTTGAGCATTAACAGTTAAACTCCCAGTGCCCCACATGATGTTATGATGTGGAATACCGAGAACCAAAAATCACAAAACCATGACACTAGTGAAATTAAATACTTTGCTTAAGCAAATTATATGTTAGTCAGTTTTACCTGCATTTTTTGTTTTGAAAAGTTGCATCTCTTGGCTGCACATGGCATGGGGGAATCCAGAATATATGTACAGACTGGGAGATGAGATGTTGGAGAGCAGTCCCATGGAAAGAGATCTGGGGGTTCTTACACTGAGGTGCATTAGGCCCAGCACTGCCAGCCAGGTGAGGGAAGACACTGTCCTGCTCTGCTTTGAGCTGATGTGGCCCAACTTTGAGCACTACATGCAGGTTTGGGTGCCACCACATAAGAGGGATATGAAGTTATCAGAGAGTTTCCAAAGGAGGGCTACAAAGATGGTGAAGGTCATTCATAGGAAGATGTGTGAGGAGCAGCTGAGGTCCCTTGGTGTGTCCTCACAGGGAATGGAGGGGAAGAGTTGAGCTCTGCTCTCTGTGGCAGTGACAGGAATCAAGGGAACAGCATATCTCTCCATATATTGTATGTATATACATTATATACTTTACATATATAGTCATATAATATATATGAGATATATAACACATATCTATATTGTATAATAATACAATGTTATTGAAATGCATTTTCAGATAAGTGCTTTAATGATCACTTATATGCTTAGAACACCTTTCTGATGCTAAGGGCTTGCTTTAATTTTCAAAATGGCCCTTACTTATAAATGTCCTGAAGTACATTTTGTTTATTTCTGAATACTGAAATAATAACTGTATTTAATTCCATGTGTATTGAACTATTTACTTGACTTGCTACAAATGTGTTTTCTCTTTTATTAAGTCCTCACGCAGATGTGAAGATTTTCATATTCTCTTTAGGATTGTCAGCAGGCTATGCAACATATAGTGCTGAGGAGGGATAGAGTACATTGTTCTCTCATGAATATCACTTTTGATCCCGTCATTAAGTACACAGTCCTGCCACACAGATGAGCAGGGTGTTTGTGACCTGATGATGTGGATTATAATGAGCATCTTTCCTTGCATCTGACTTTGATTGAACTTTTCATCACCTTTTCTGTTTGGAGAGCTTTGCTTCAATTCCAGTTAAGTCTTTGCAGAACTCATTTAATTTCTTTTACATGACTGACCTTTCTCACACATGACTGGCTGTCACAAGCTGAAGAGCCTGGTAGGTCTGGGTTTCTGAATCTTGAGCCATTTAATTGCATCAAGAGGCATTTTACTGTAGGGTAGGAAAGAATGCTTGATTGCTTAACTCATTACATGCTTTTAGAATGATCCAGAGAAGTGAGGTCAGACACAGACTTTCTATATTTTTTTTCTTTTTTCTTGGCATTCCTGTTACCCCTGCTACTTCCCCTCTCCCCCTCCCCCCCCCCCCCCCGCTCCCTCTCCCAAGGGCTGACAACTTAATAATAAACAGATCTATATAAAGAATCAGAGAATGTCCCATGTTGGAAGAGACCCACAAGGGCCACCAAAAAAATCAAAACACATTTTTGATAGTGTTGTCCAAATGCTTCTTGAACTCCAGCAGCTCAGTGCGATGACTACCACCCCAGTGAGCCTGTTGCATGCACACAACCCTCTGGTGAAATATTTTTTCCAAACCCAGCCTGACCCTCTCCCGATGAAACTCTATGCCATTCCCTTAGATCCTGTCCCCACCACATCCTTATCTTCAAATTGAAGGGATGTGGATTTGATGGGTGAACCATCCGATGGATAAGAAATTGGTTGAAAGGCCGCAGATGAAGGGTAGTGATTAATGGTTCTATGCCCAGGTGGAGGCCAGTAAGGAGAGGGGTCCACCAGCGGTCTGTCTTGGGACCAATGCTCTTTAACATCTTTATCAATGACATTGATGATAGAATTGAGTGCACCCTCAGCAAGTTTGCTGATGTCACCAAGCTGAGTGGTGCAGTTGACATGGTGGAAGGAAGGGATGCCATTCAGAGGGACCTCAACAGGCTGGAAAGGTGGGCCCGGGTGTACCTAACGAGGTTCAACACAGCAAAGTGCAAAGTTTTGGCTAGGGGCTGTGCAGACCTGGACTGTTTAAACTGAATACTTATTAAATTATTAAAAAGAGAAGCAGAACATTACTGGTTCATGTATTAGTCCAAATCTGTCTACAACTTATTATGGGGCTGCTGGATTGTGGCTGTAAAATTATCCTGTGATACAGAATATCAAAATTCATATAATAAAACAAAATACTGGTGATCTTTAGAGACAACCTTGTACTTTTAGTAGGAAGGGAAAATGTGGAGAAGTTCAGTTTGCATATGACAGTTACAGCTATTTTTAAGGTCATAACTGGCATCAAGGAACTGCTGGAGGATATATTCTTACTCTTTTTAAAAAATATTTTATGAGAATCTTGCTTTAAATTCCTGGTGATCTACTATGATTCTATTCTATAATTCTATGAAGTCAGATATATTTGGAAAGAATTAAAACTTTTAGAAAAAATGCCTGGCTCCTGGAAGAAAATGAGTTGTAAACCATGCAGCCATGGAAAAAAATAGTGCCAGGAACCACCATGAAAAATCTCATCTTTTAATAATTTTTGTTTTGTTTTTCTTCCTAAATCTAGCTATTTGTATTTTCTCTAGGCAGGATCTGATCTTTTTGTAAAGAATCACATTTCATTCATTTTTTTTAGGTGGACTCTTTCCGTAGAAAATCCTTAGGAGGCTTTCTAGCATGATTAGTGTGTGTAACACATGTATACTATGGGTCCAAACACAGAAACAGGACACCTCAAGTTAGAATCATAAAATCATAGAATCACCAAGGTTGGAAAAGACCTCCAAGATCATCCAGCTGTCCACCTACCACCAATATTTCCCCACTAAACTATGCCCCAAAGTAGATGCTACAGAAAACCCATCCTAGAAGATATTCCAAACACTGTTGGATGAGGATCTGAGCATCCAGGTCTGCTGTAGAATTTATCCATTTTAAGTGGAGAGTTGAACCAGATGATATCCTGAGATTCCTTCCAAACATAGTTGCTTCCCTTTTTGTAGGCCACAGTTTTTACTACTCCTGTGTAAAAGAGTTCTATATTTACCTCTGCTGGAAGGTAACAGCTCTCAGGGAAAGAAGTGGAGTGTGCAATTGCCAGTATATAGATATATAATCTTCCCAAATTAATTGTTTGGTCAAATGTTTTCCTATCTGTAAAATCTTTACTCTTTCCTGTCACAAAATAACACTCTCAGTTATATTAAATTATTCACTTCCCTTGGTTCACCTTTTAAAATTAGCTATTATAGATCATACTGACAAATAAGTATTTGTCATCATTTTGTGTATAGTTCTCAACTTTATTTGCTTAGCTTAGATGCTTTGTACAATGCTTCTGAGGCCAAACAATTAACTGTAACAATAGCAACCTCTAAAATAAGGCTGCTCAAAGAATTTAGCTCTCACTCACCAATATCTGCCAAGGTGAGTTAATAGCACAGCCAGAATAGAATGCAAGCATTTAGATGCTTCAGCCTTTTATTTATTTATTTATTTATTTTCTAGCCATAAATCTTTCCTTAAGGAAGAACATATTAATTATAAACAGTTTCTTTCTCCCACGACCTATCTGGCTCATATTTAATGCTACGCTGGAAGTTGGTAATGATGAAATGAGAAAGTTTATCTGCTGTTTTCTAGGATTAGACACATTTGTGGGCTCATGTTATCAACTATCTATGCTGTATGTTTACAGACAAACCTTGAGCTTTTATTGGATCTGGTCATGGGGTATACAAAGACATACAGTCTTCTCCCAGTTTTATATGCCTGAGATGCTTCCCAATATCAAAATAGCTTCAAAAATAAGGTATAATCTGACTTTCCCTCTCAAGGTCTTTCATTCAGCTTAAATTCCTAGCAGCACTGGCTCAGTATTGTAGTGGCAGTGCAGATGGTAAATTCACACCTGTCCCATATTCTGCACCTTGTCAGAACCTGTCATGGCATGGATTCTCTGAGAGTGACAGTATTATTAAACATCTTCTGGCGCTAGCATCAGAAATCAACACTTAGCTCAGATTTGAAAGGCTGAAATGTTTGTTGAGAACACGAAAAAAACAATAACTTTCTACTGTGGCAAGGGACTAAAGGACAAAGGAATCCAAGATAATTCCTCTTCATTTTTTCTTTCATTTTTTTTCTTTTCCTTCTTCTCACTCTCTTTCTTTGTGTAACAGCTTTAATCTAAAAGCAAGTAGATTTAGATTAGAGTTTAGGGGAAAATTCTTCACTCAGAGAGTGCCTCAATTTGTGTGAGGCCCCGATGCAGCTTCAGGCAGCCAGAACATGCCATGGCAGAGGGGTGGGACTAGATGGTCTTTAAAAATCCTTTGTAACCCAAGCCATTCTATGATTCTAAAAGTCTTGATAATTGCCAAATTTGATAAGACTAAACATAGGTAAAGTTCAGTTAACATACTGCAAGAGAATTGTCCCTATCCCTTCAATAGTACAGACACGCAGCCTGCATCTAATTAGTTGAAAATATAGATTTGACATTCTGACCTTACAAAAAATATTTTAGCTTTATAAAATATCCAGAAAATCAAGATTGAGTTCAGCATTTCATCAGCATCCATAATCACTTGCACTCATTATGAAGGAAGTATGTGCATTTCTTACTGGACAGATTCAAGGAGTAGGAGCCTAGGGAGACTTTGCTGTTAAATCAAAGGAAGATAATTTCATCTGTGATATTTTAAGTAACAACACTGAAGAAAGTAGTATCAAATGAAAAGGCTAGCTTCTTAAAGGTTTGTGGTTTCACACTGTCTCCTTCATTTCTGGCTAATGAGAATGGGAGAGACTGCAACTAATTCAGTAGCCAAGGAGATTGCTGTCCTGTTTTATACAATTAATTATTTTAGAGAATTTCCTTTTTGGCTATATAATATTTGGCAGAATGACAGATATTTATATACCGTTCTTACCAGGTATGCACACTTATGATTTCAAATATTCAATTAACTGCTACAGAATCTCAGGATTCAGTGGTTCAGAGCTAGATTCTCTTAGGCACAGTAGGATAAATTTTATACTATATGTATTTATATCCTATGTATACTATATACATATATTATTTATCATAAATATTTATCTCATATACATACATATATATATATATTTGTATCTTATAAATAATTTATCCTAACAAATGACATAATTAATTTATATCTAGGAAAGTGTTAAGTAAGTAGATTAGAAACTGGCAGAAATTTTCATTCCATGAAATTTCTCATACACAGTACCTTTTAATTGAGTTGGTCACCTGAATAATCAGAAGATCTAGCTCTAAAAGATCTTGGATAACTGGATAAGTTAGTTCAGGCTTGATATATGTATTTTAATAAAGTAGTATGTTTATTCATAAATGCTATGAAAAAGAAACCCAAGCAATTATTTTTTTCAACAGCATAAACTAATTATTAAAGCTGATTTTTAATTAAAAACAACTCAAGTGCATTTGTGCACAAATGTATAGGATAGGGCTTTTTAAGTAATCACTTTGAACATATAAATCAGCTAAATGTTTATCTAAGGTAAATTTAATTTATTTTTTCTCTTGAGTTAAAAATTGCACTTACAGAAAAAAAACCCACAACCATTAACAAAAATGAATGTGTTTCATTTTATTTCCATGTGAGCCTTAATTCCCTTCCACTTTTCCTGGACACATCAAAATTTTATAATAATGGTGGTGAAGCACTGGAACAGGTTACCAGAGTGATGCTGGATGCTCTGTCCCTGGAGACTTTCAAGGTGAGTCTAGACAGGCTCTGAGCAACCTGATCTAGATGCAGGTGTCCCTGTTCATTGCAGATGTTGAAGATGTCACCATGCAATTCTACCCACGGTGTTCTTCCTGTCCTCTAATTGGAGGATTTAAACCCTGTGTTGTCATTTGCCAAGTGAGACAGATGATACAACATCTGCAAAACCTGAGGCCTCAGGAGCCTCTCAAGCTGGATCAGTGTTTGACAGAATAGATACCTTCTGTGTCAGTTCTTGCTGCAGTATCCCAGCCTCATTCACTGCCACAGGCTCTCATGTGGCTGAATTGCTCATTTGTGTAGTTTGAGCTAAAGGTTTGGAGTTGTCCAGGGAAAGGTATGTAGAAAAGGTCATTTTTCACTCATTTAATCAATTTTTTTTTGGTCTTTTTTCCCAATTGATTCCTAGCTGTTCATACCTGTCATAAGAAGCAACACTACTAGAATAAAACCTGTAAGAGTTATCTTGGCTTTGTTCAAGCACATTCATTTCCCAAATAATTGTAACGTGTGACAGTCAGAAGTGCTGATCTGTCAGTGTGAGTATGTTCAAGTTCACTGTTTAGATTTTGCATTCAGTCACAATGAGGATGAAAACAAAAATGAAACTTCACAGTGTATTGTGCTGGACTGGAAATCCTAGACTCGTTTTCTCAGTTTCTCACAGTCATGCCATAAAAATGTATTTATATCCGTTACTGAAGGAGACCTCCTTGGTGCCCCTGCACTAGGAACACATGCAATGAGATTGGCCAAACAGCCACTAACTTCAGCAATGCTCAAATTGCATCTCTAAAGAGCATAAATTAAGGAAGCCATGTGCAGTGACACAGATGGCACAGCAAATTAACAAAGCTATATATATATATATGTTACACATATATATATGTGTATATATATGCACACATATATATATATGTGCAAAAATATATGTATATTTTTTTTTTTACAGTGGAAAAAAATGCCTTTAATTTAAAAGAAAATAACAACAAACCAGAATGAACTTATTATGCAGAATAAACTTATAATTGAAGTTTAATTGTCACCTTCCATAAAAGTAAAACTGCATAATAAGAAGCTTTAAGAGCAAGCAATCGCAGTTAAAGGCATAACATGAGCATCTGGTTCTTGCATATTATGGATGATATGTTAATATATGATCTAAACTTCATCTCTAATGCTTTATAAACAAAGATAAATTAACAGGATCAATTTTTCCTAGCAAATATTTTCCACCTAACAGGATAATCTTTGAACACTAATAAAATAAACCACAAATCATATTTACTCTTGGGCTTACTTTCTTGATGCATTTTAGCCTAGCTTGAGACAATATGGCAAACTCTATTAGCTAAAGCATAATTTACTTTTTTCTCCAAAGAATTAGTTGGTTTTTTTTAAGGTGGTTTTGCATAGATACAGTTGCTCTCAGAGTAAATGAACTAATAATAATTAAAATTTACTCATTAAATTAACTAATTTAATTAAGCAATTAACTTAATCTGAATTTTCCATGAGGTATGAACCCAATACTACGCATTTATTACAGATTACAACCACTTTTTACATTTAGTAAGAAGACATTTACTCATACAAGTGCATAGGTGTATTATGAATTCTATACATGATTAGAACAATGAGTATTATATGCACATGGTCATTTTAAACCAAGATCATTTCATGAGTTAAGACTCGTGTATATAACAATCACAAGTACAAAAATACAGTTGGCGGGTGGAAAGGCCATATATCTAAGTTTATATATTTTTGACTCAATGTATTCTTAGAGTACTGAGTATCTGTGTTGAGGGGTGAAAGCAATGAAATTCCCATTACACTGAAAAATGTTATTTTCTCGGTGAATTGGTAGATAAATGTCATCCAGCAAACCATCTGAAAAACCTCGACTTTCATGTAACTCTGCATGTTTACATAGCCACAAACAAGTGAAGACACATCTGGAGGTTTTCTCTTCTCAGGAGATTCTCAATCCTGAACTGATAGATTCACCTATCTATCTGATCCTTTTTCACTGAGAAGCATACAGTCAATTACCAGGTCTTTACTGAAACAAAATAAGCACTCACTGGAAAATTAACAGTTTCTTTGACCACACCTATATAAGCTTTTTTGCCAGGGAGGCTGACAGAAGACTGAGAAGTTCTGAAGTGGGTGAACAGAGAAATGGTTAAATGGTACTGACCAAACTTCCCCAACAAAGTAAACAAGTACATAAATAAATAAAACATAGAAAAAAAATAAGACAGTACTGTTGAATCCATTGAACGTTTTTGGTTTTATTCTTTCTTTCTTTCTTTTTTGTTTTTTTTTCTTTTTTCACTTAGATTACAACCTAAGTTCTTAGTGGTGCAGTATACCAAGGAAGCTCTGCCATAAAATCATAGAATCATAGAAACATTTCAGCTCTCTTAGAAGAGAATATCAAGTCCAACCTCTTTGCAGGGAACAGGAACACCACAAGATCAAGTTGCCCTGATCCAGGCCTCATCTCAAAAGTCTCCACAGATGCGGCATCCACCACATATCTGGGCAACCTGTGCTAGTGCCAGTGCCTCACCACCCTCACCATAATAGACTTTTTCCTTGTGTCTAACCTAAATCTACAAACATTCTTGCAAACGTTTCCCCTTGTTCTACTGCCACAGACCCTGCCTGTCCCCTTCTTTCCTGTAGCTTTCTTTTAGATATTGAAAGGCCGCAAACAGGTCACAACAACAGGCTTTCTCTTCTCCAGGCTGAACAGCCCCAGCTCTCTAAGCCTGTCCTCAGAAGAGAGGTGTTCCATCTCTTGGATCATTTTTCTGATGTGCTCCAACAGGTCTATGTCTCTCCTGTGCTGAGGACTACACACAGTATTCCAGGTGAGGTCACACCAACACAAAGTAGAGGGCAGGATCAGCTCCCTCAACCAGCTGGCAACCCCTCTTTTGATGTAGCTTAGGATGTGGTTGTCTTTCTGGGCTGCAAGGGCACATTGCTGGCTCATATCCAGCTTCCCACGACCAGTACCCCCAGGTCTTTTGGGGCAGGGCTGCAGTCAATCCTTACATCCCCAAGCTTGTATTGGTAGTGAATGTTGCCTTGACTCAGGTGCAAGACCTTGCACTTGGATTTGTTGAACCTGGTGAAGTTCACCTGGGTTCACTGCTCAAGCCTGTCTAGGTCCTTCTGGATGGCATCTCATCCTTCTGTATCTAACAAGAACAATTATATTCCCTTAGAAAGAACAATTATTTCCAGTGATAGTGTTCCATGATTGATTATGTAAGAGATTATTCTGTTAACTTCTGTGTCTCAAAGCTTGCTGGGGACACAGATGGACTTGTTCAAGTCCAGACAAGTCCCGAGCAAGGACCGTGAAAACCTTTGTCTTAAGGAGACAGATGGACAAGTCCAGGCAAGCCCTAGGCAAAGGTTGTGAAATCCTTTGTCTGGGGGAACATAGATGGACAAGGCCAGGGGGGACTAGAGAGAGATGAACTGCAGCTAAATAGCTGTGAAGTGCTCCTTTGTGTGGACCTATCTCAGGATGATGGGCCATCTTAGAGGGTGCTCAATGACTCTTGCTCGAGGCCCATCCTTGTCAGTAGGCAGGAGAACAAGGAGGATAAAAGAGGAACTGAAAACCATGAGGATAGGTTTTCTGACAACAGATTCCTCATGAGGAACCCAGGGTTTCTGACAATTCAGATTCCTCACGAAGAACGGAGGTTTCTGACAACAGATTCCTCATGAAGAACGGAGGATTTCTGGCAGCAGATTCCTCCTGAAGAAGAAGAGGGATTCCTGAAGATTGAGGTGATTCCTGCATACTGTTGAACTCTCCTGAGCCTGCTGCCTGACCGCTGTTGCTGCTTCAAGAATTGGCTCCTCGACTTCCTCATCTACCTGCCTGCTGCCCAAGGCCGGCCACGCTGCTGCTCTCCATCTTCTGCTGCGTCTGCCCGGGACCTTCAAACACCGTGCAACGGGACCACTGCTGGATCCTGCTGGTGACAATCCTCGCTTTACGCAACTCCTGCTTCTTTTCCATCTTTTCTATCGCCCTCCTTCCCTTCCCCGTCTCCCTGATTATGCAACTCCTGCTTCTTTTCCATCTTTTCTATTGCACTCCTTCACTTCCCCGTCTCCCTGATTAGGTTTTAGTAATAAACTGTATGCAACAACATATGAACCATTGTTTCTTAATCTCACACCGGGTGTACAGATATTAAAAGAACCTCATCTCCCTCCTATAAATTGGAGGGAGACAATGTCTTAGAGAAGTAATCAAACAAACAAACACAAACAGCAACATAATCCCCTGGAGCTGAGAAGATGACTAAGAGACTGGAATACCTTTCACATGAGGAAAGGCTGAAATAAATGGAACTGAGAGTCTAGGGGATCTTAAACACATCTGTAAATATGATGGGGAAAATGAAGTTGAGGGAGAAAGACTTGATGGATACAAATGACAGGACAAGATGAAATTTATAAAACATAAATCTAATTCTATCTAAACACAACTTTTTTATTGAGAGAGTGATCAAACATTGGAACAGGTGGCCCAGAGATCCTGTGGTGTCTCTGTAGATATTCAAAACTTCACTAGACATTCTATTGTACAATCTGATAAATGATACTCTTGATCAGAGAGTTGGGTTTGATGAACACAAGAGGTCCCTTTCAACCTTAACATTTCTTTGATTTTCTGATTGTTTGAATTAGCTGTATCAAAATTTGGCAAGTTTTATTTAGCTGGAAATTTTTAAAAGCTATAGTTGATTCCACAGAAATATCTTTATTCAGATGTCTTTCTTTCTTCTCCTGATACCGACCTAGAAAAGATATTGAAGTTAGATAGATGGACTTTAATTAGTATTCTTCAGAATGCCATGTCAAGTGGATTTGTCCTGGCAACCCTGAAGGTTGAACGAAGAAGACATCTAACTGGGACTGTATTCCAGCTCTTTTTTTCTGTGGAGTACAAAGGCCAAGAAAGAAAGACAAGCATCATTCTCGCAATGTCTTCAACTCTATCAATTAGATCAGTCTATATCAATTTAGATAATATGTACACAACATACGTGTATAAATTAGATGACCAGTCACTTTGACTCACTGTTTCTGTAAGTGGAAGAATATTTTTGAGATAATATTCTCGTTCTAAGTGGGAATTTAATACACTTATCTCCATTTCAGACTTAAAGTGAAGATTACTGTACCCCAATGGAAGTGCCTGAGAGAAGACTCGTGGGGCTAATATTTTTTGTGCATGTCAAGGGTGCTACATGTTATCATCCTGCAACCCACAGTACTTCATAAATGAAAAATAACGTGAAAAGTCTTCAAAATGTTATTGTTATGAGCTTCAGTCCTCTGTATTATAGCTAACTACTCCATGGTTTTCTCCCTATTCACCCAAATTTCACATTCTTTTTAACCAGGAAAGTAAGCAGATAACTCCATCATCTGGGCTCTCATTAAAAGACTTTCTGCTACTACGAAGTCACAATGGGAGTCATCAAAATCAGCTTTTGATCTGTAGTGCATAAAAATTAGCGTATGAGCTATGCATCTCAGAATGGCTGGGAGACCAGTTCCTACTCCAAGCTACTTGAAAGTGCTTTAGTTAGTCTAGGTTTTGTTGTTTGTTTGTTTGTTTGTTTTAAACTAAGGTAAGGGAAGAGGAAAATTCAGTCAAAATTTTGGGTTTGGGTTTAAAAAAAAAATTTTAAATGTTTACAAGAGACAGGAAATCATTATCTAAAAGAAGTATTTTTAAAAAGAAAACAAAACAATATCCTCCCTAAAGTGAACAGCAGTCCTCACCAGCTCTACCTGTCTGTGAATAACTCTTTTATCCTACAGTCTTCCAAATCATAAATATCACTTTAGCCTATAAGACAAGATACTGTCTGTGCATCAATATCACCAGATTGAATTTTAAAAGAATACTGGGAGAGGAGATGCTACTGCCATGCTAAGAATTTGCTGTTAAGTCAGCCTTTGAATACAGATATTAAATGACAAAGAAAAAAAAAAAAACAAAAACAAGGGAAGAATGTTGCTAGATACTAGATACATGACATGACAGACAAATTATCTCTTCAGTGTCACATTTCTCCTTCATATTTGAATATGAAGTTTCATGAATGATAAAATGGAGTTTAAGAGCTCAGAGTAATTTCTGTAGGTACTGACTGACCGATGCTCTCTCTGATTAACGGTAAATGCAGAGGTAGCTCATTGTTCTCAGAGAAAGGAAGAAAAACTGTTTTGGCACTTCTGTTTGACTCCATTGTAATCCAAGGATAGCACATCATGCATCAACGTATGTGTGAGGCACTACGAATTATATAGGGACAAAGAGGAACTGGCAGGCAAGATATCTGATAAATCTGCCCTCAGTAAGATCGGAACATTCAGAAAGGAAGAGAGCACCAATTTCTTACACTGAAACAGAGGCTCAAAACATATAATCCTGACTTTCCATCTTTGTGGCCTTGTAACACAGGATGATTGACAATCCACTAGCATGTTCATTTTCCTCTCAGGAAAACAGCAATGACTGTCTCTGAAGTAACTTACAGGAATCAGGTAGTAAGTAATATGACTTCAGTCATCCTTTCATTAAGCAAATTACAGTATTCTTGACAGAATAGGAAAAGGGCCATATATTATTCACTTGATTAAATGCTTAGTATTGGGACATTTTTTACCTTGGAAGGTAGCCTCAGAGACTTGAAGCAGCTCTGCCAGACCACCACACACATTAGTCACTGAGGCAAGTCTGCTACCATCCCGTCCTTTCGCTGGATTCATTTGTATTTCTTCCCTTCCCTTCCCTTCCCTTCCCTTCCCTTCCCTTCCCTTCCCTTTCCCTTTACCACATCAGACCCATTGAATTTACCTTGTAAACTGAGCTGAACTTCCTTATATAATCCCTAAGAGTTCACGCATGTTGGAACTGCTGAGCAGGAACTGATAATTTCTCTCCCTGCTTTCCATAAAATGGTAGGTTTAGCTTCTTCTCCAGCATAGTGAGCATAGTAAGATTTATAGTTAGCTGGGCTGCATCAGGCCTGGTTGTATGAGGTGTTCATTTATGTAGGCCACCTGACCTTCTGGATTGTTCAGATGCCTTAAGAAATTCCCTTCTATATTTTCTACCATCTGTGTCTGTTCCTTCGAAACTCCTGATTTTACTCTTGAAAAAGTCTAAACTAAAACCTTGCCAGAAACAAACCAGGCAGTTTGAAGTATGCAAAACTTGAGAATAAATGAATGACAGATAGCACTCATCTTGCAAACTCCATCCCTAATGGCTGCTGTTCTTTAAATATTTTAGATTTCATCCAGTGTGCTTGGCCATTGAAAAGTATTGTGGTGTGCAACTGACAGGTAATATATTTGGTCCAGCAGGCAATAGGGGAGATTCATTAGGTGATTCATTTTACATTCAGCCTCCCTTTTCTTTCAACAAATGATCTATCTAATTCATTAAATACTACAACATATTCCATTCCATTTTGATATATGACATATGTGTTTGATTAGAAATATTTGTTTCAATAGTTACTGTACTTTAGGCATTCTAGTTTGTAATATTCCCACCTCAATCCTTTGTTTCTGTGTTTAGAAGACTGAAGCACCTCTGAATAATAAATATGCTGATTAAACTCCAATTGCCTTGTGCAAAATGTGCTGATTCTGCTGGAAAAAGTTATATCATTTGTCACAGGTTTTGGTCTAAGAAGTATTCGCAGAATTAAGATAGGTAGGCCCTAGTTCAGAATTTGTATTGTATCTTATGAATGAAGTCCTTTAACTTAAGCCAGTGAAAGCTAAAAGAATTAAGCATGTGCTAAGATTGAGTTGTTAGCTAACTACATTCCTAAAGGAAACCTTTGCATAGAACTGTGCTATTCTGTTTTCATTCTTCTAATAAACAACAATTCACAGTAAATTTCTAACAAAGACTAATATTTATTCATGTTTAATTTGCAAATTATCTAGTTTCTCTTGTTCTTTGACCCTGCTGCTTTGATTCTCCTCATGGAACAGGACATTGTGCTTTCAGTTGTTTTTCTTTCAGTTTATTTCCTCTTTTTTAAATTATTCATTAACACTTAAATGAGAAATCAGCAATGTTGTTATTTGAAGCCCCATATTATATCAAAGAAAATCAATTGTAATTTTTTTATTGAATATTGTAGTAGTATCTTGTCCTTTATCTGTGCTGATCTAATGAGATAATATCTAAACTATTTGCTGTTTAGAGAGTGGCATATTTTTATGGTGTCCATACAGCTGACAAAATCAGACAGTATGACATAAAATAGCAAAATGACTTTCAAAAGGAAAAGGAGGTGAGAAAAGAATATTCTGTGTACAGTGTACTTTTATTCAAGGGCTGAGTGTGTGTGTGGAGCAGCAGAGAGAGATGTGGAAACTGAAATGTTTCATGAAGACAGTTTGAGGTCCACATAACAAGTTTTCCAAGAACTTTTATTTCAAATCAGTCCTGGCATATGTTCATAGACTGAATGTACGTTTGTGATTTGAGAGTTGTCTTGGTGCTGATCTTCCTATTTCCTTCATTCAGGATGAATACAATCTACAGACACAAAGAGTATACTATGGTTAAAGTACGTAGTCACTGGTGTGACTACTAACTATGATGCAGCCTTAGACACAAAGGTATGAATCCCATACTTCTTTTACTTCACTTTAATTACTGGACATAGCTGAATTTCTTAGCAAAATTGGTGTAAGTATATATAAATAAATTTATTGAGAGAAAATCTAGATTCATAAGTAAAATAATATTATCTAGAAATGATGTATCTGATAATTAAAATTGCTATAATTTTTGCTATTATTTTACCTTCCATTACTCGAGATAAAATCATAATATTGTAAAGAACCAGCCATTTCCCACAGTGCTCCTCCACGAAAATTCATAGAGGTGGAAAAATTTCAGATACATCTTTTTTACTTTCTCTATCAGGTTCCCTCATTTTAAACAGACACAATAAAATGACACTGGTTAGGGGAGGCACTGGATTATTCTGATATTATTACATGCAATTTGAAGAGTCTCTATTTTGACCTGCTTGTTCCATTGTGACCAAAAATGCAAGAGAATTGCAAGGAATTAGATTTTTTAAAAGTTCTAACTGCAGTCATAGTATCACACCTGCATTTTTCATAGCCACAGATCTGCAGCCTTTGATCTCCAAAAGTTCTGCTGGTTTTGCTTTCAGTTTAAAATACAACCTGCAGCTGCAAAATTCACTATGTGAGCCAGGCTAGTTCACGTACATTGCTTTTTCATTATCTTTGTTGCTTTCTTTGATGCTTTCAGTTCTGTTTGGCTTTCTGTCTCCTTTAGGCACTCACAACTATTACAGAGGCAATGTTCCGGAGGTGAGAGAATGAAAGATCCTAATGTCACTTCTGGCTTCTTGGAAGTTTTGCTTGTGTATGTATAAGCTCCATTAACTCCTAAATCCAAGCTGAAAAAAGCTATTGTGTCTCACCTATGCCAGTAACATTCTGTTTCCTTCGACTATGATATTCCATTTAACCCAGTTCATATACAGTTTGTGAAAAGTCCTTTCGTAACTTTTTTTTTTTTTTTTTTTTTTTTAAGGAAAATAAAAGTAACATGATATTACCTTATTTTCAGGTCTTGTCTTATTGTTAGTCCATTATTCTTTTCTAGCAGTTTCACACCGATAGTTACATAAGATCCAAAGCACCTCTCTCTCACTCCTCCTCCTGCAAGGAGCAGGAGAAATTAAAATGAAAAAAAAAAAGCTCACAGTCTGAGCTAAGGACAGGGACAGTACTCATCAGTCACTGTCATGGGCAAAGCATACTCAGCATGGTGAGTTTAAAACAATTTACTACATATTACTAAACAGACCAGACAAGTAAAAGCAAACTGCAAACACCCTATATGCCATCTATTCTTGTAGATCAGAGTAGATTGAGTAGTAAATTAGTAGTTTAGTAGTATTCTTATTTGTTTCCCATGTAAGCCTCACTTGTAGTAAAAATGCTTGGTTCAGTTAGAATTACTACCATCAGATTTTACTTTTACTATTAATCATGCTTGGATTCTTGTGACCCTATTATCATTATAAATACAATCAGTTACCAGAAAATATTTCACAAAGGACTATGTTGCAGAGAATATTTTCAATAGTTGTGAATATATCCTTGCAGTATCCCATAGAAGAGCAGTAGATATTTTGTGGTTCTAGTCAAAATCTCAGTTGTTCTCTTTCACAAATGAGACGAAAAAATATGAAATTGGTAAAAGAAAAAATATCTGTCTTAAATTCTTTCCTTTAAAAACATAACTTAGAACCCTAAAAGGTGAAAGACCTGAAATGGGAGGTGGTGAGATACAGATAGGATTTTTGTTGTATGTATTTTTATTGATCTCATAGCCAATGAGAGACAAGCACGAAAGACAATGCATGTCCCCTTGTGGCATCCTGATGGAAGAGGACATATGCCCAGAATAGCTTGCAATTTCTCTGAAAATAGGGTTCAAACCAAAAAAGTTAATAATTTTTAGTCCTAATCCTTAAAAACATTCCTTCACTCCTACTGCAATTACTAAGATTACACATTTGGAATAAAGTATGGATTGCATATCTTACTGCACAGATAAGAGAACAAAGAGCATGATGTGGTAACTAGGTATGTTGATATCTTGTGGTGAAGGATGATATGGGAATATCCAACCTACCTGGATCTAAAGTCAGCTTAGGCTTAGAGAAGTACAGACCAAGGGAACCACCTCTGAGTGTCCAGAGATAGTTGGTCTGAGTTACATCTTAGCTGCTGTCAGAAAGATATGTGTATTTTCATGATATATATTGTGTTGCTTCTTTCAGATGGACAGTTTCCAGTTAGTTGTAGCTCAGGGACTACCTCACTATGCTCTGTTGTGCAGTGCATTTGAGTTATTTGGCTGGCTCTGATGAATCCAAAGCTTTTCTATTCTTTAATTTTAGTTTGCTTCAATTTTTTTCAGCCTTGCTGAAAGTATTTTTATTTATTTCACTAACTAAATAAAACCAACCACATCACTTCTCTAAATCTCAAATATTTGTGATTGACTTGTGGAAATTAATATCAACACATGTATTATTTTCTCTTCTTATCTATGCTTTTATATGAAGAAAATTAAATACTTTAGCCATTGTAAGTTTTGTTGTGTGATTTCACTCTCCAAATTCTTTGAAGGTATGTATTTTTTGCCAAATAATGTGATTGATTTTTCAATGTATATGAAACAATACATTTTCCTAGAACGATGAAGCAATCAAGATTCAGGATTTGTATGTATAAACCAAGTATTTGTGAAGTGAGTGCATAACATTTAGTGAATAGTGGATAAGTAGTAAGTACTGGCTAATGATGCACTTGACTAAATAATTTTTCTCATTGGCTACATGTAAGTAGTTGTGTATATTTAATAGATCCTATTAATTACTGAAACTCTGAAATTAGGAAAGAGCAATTAAAATAAAGCACCAGAGACTTGTTACACAAGAGGGAATGATCCTATACCGAGTTTTGCACAAAGGGACAATTAAACAACCTCGTAACTGTGAGTTTGTTCCAGTTGATAATTCAGTGCATCTACTAACAGAGATGCTAGCTTCTGTGTTTTTTCGGTTACTAACTACTGTGTCCAAGGGTATGACCTAAATTCCATTTCAGTTACTGGCAGAACTCTCACGGACTGCAGTGTGCTTTGGATCATGCGTCCCAAATCACCCAAATGACTGACTTTTCAACCTAAAATAATGGAAATCTACCAAACTGATTTGTCACCTTTGCCTGATGTTCACACATGCTAATGAGTTCTGAAAATGTTAATTTGCTTTGTGCCCAGATCAAATACACTGCTCTGTCAGAGTAAAATAAGTTCAGAGCCAACAAATTTACATGACTGTACTTTATTCTGAAAATATTTACATGTCATTAATACATTAACATAATATGATGCTCAGTGCAATACATAGCCGTGGCTGGGATGCTCCTGATTAGGAATTGCAGCCTATGAAAGGATCACAGCTTTTCTGTGTTATTTTTTGTTTGTTCAGTTGATTGGTTGGGTTGGGATTTTTAGACATTTCTGGATTGCCTTATATCAAAGGAGCTGACACATTCTGCTGAAGTGAAAAATGAAGATCACAGTGCTTTATTATATTCCTGTAGGTTCACCTATTCTTACTGGGTTTTGATAGCTTTGAGTTTTGCTGGACACATTGGAGTCTGCTGTCCAAACACAGGTACCTAGCATCACTTTGTGGAGTCACAGAAACACAGAGTGACCGAGGTTGGAAGGGATCTCTGAAGGTCATCTGAGCCTGCTCAATCAGGACTTTCCAAAGCAGCCTTTGTGGGAAGAGAATATGTGTATCTACTAAACCAACAAATAAAAAATGGATACCATAGGAAATTTCAAATAACCATCAGTGCCTGGTATCAACAGAAGTGTCAAGTCCTTGATTTTCCCTGGCTATAATAGGGGCATGTACTCTTGCTAACATATAGATAGCAATGTGTTTACACCAGAATTTAAGTTCTTAACATGAGACTGATTCCTACTCATATTATTTTATAAGATTCCTCTAGAGATTCCTGAACTGCCAAATCCAACCTTAAGCAATAAGAAGTCATTCCTTCCCAGATATCTTCAGATAGAATTTTACTAGGGTAGAAGGTGGGAATTTTTTCTTCCAGTTTTCTGGAGAACATAAGACCATGCCATTTCCCACTATCTACTATATGTCAATATATGCTATCCCAATAGCAGAGCAAATCCATTTGAATATCGGAGCCCAACATTACATTTTTTCTATTAATAGGGTTGGGTTTTTGTTGTTGTTGTTATTGTTGTTTTTTAATTAAGTAGATTTTTTTTACTCACAGAATCACAGAATTGTAGGGGTTGGAAGGGACCTCCAGAGATCATCGAGTCCAACTCCCCTGCCAAAGCAGGTTCCCTACACCAGGTCACACAGGTAGGCATCCAGGCGAGTCTTGAACATCTCCAGAGAAGGAGACTCCACCACCTCCCTGGGCAGCCTGTTCCAGTGCTCCGTCACCTCACTGTAAAGAAGTTCTTGCGCACATTTGTATGGAACTTCCTATGCTGCAGTTTCCAGCCGTTTCCCCTTGTCCTGTCTCCATTCACCACTGAAAAGAGTCCAGCCTCACCATTCTGCCCCCCACACCTTAGATATTTATAGACCTGGATCAGGTCCCCTCTCAGTCTTCTTTTCTCAAGGCTGAACAGACCCAGTTCACTCAGCCTTTCCTCATAGGAGAGATGCTCGAGGCCCCTCACCATCTTTGTGGCCCTCCGCTGGACTCTTTCCAAGAGATCCCTGTCTTTTTTGTGCTGGGGAGCCCAGAACTGGACGCAGTACTCCAGATGAGGCCTCACCAGGGCAGAGTAGAGGGGGAGGATCACCTCCCTCGACCTGCTGGCCACGCTCTTTTTAATGCATCCCAGGATGCCATTGGCCCTCTTGGCCACAAGGGCACACTGTTGGCTCATGGCCAACCTGTCATCCACTAGGGATGTACACTTAGTGTAAGGAGACCACCCAGTTTAGAGAGCTGAGGTGTTTCACTTCAATTTAGATGAGGAAGTAGGTGGACTTGAGGATCCATTAACCTGATCAAGCAAAACAGATTCTACTGCCCCATGTATATATCTAAACTTGTTGAATAACTCTTCATGATTTTTCTTTCAAAAACTGTTCTTTGACTCACAGCATTTGGCTGCTTCTCACTGCTTCAAGCAGTTGTGAGAGGTCAGTGAAAATTCTGGGAAGAGAAGACTGCTTTGGCACTTGACAATGAAGTTCTTGCCTGAACTCCTGTAGAACCCTGTTCCATAAAAGAAAGCATTTTGTTGGGAAAGTTTAACCATTATGAGTAAAATAGAACCAGTGGCCACCAAAGCATCCCTATAGACCACAAGGTTCATGGCAAGGAAAAAATGAAGTAGTCTAGAGCAGGTCAGTCTCAGGTGGCTCAGCTGTTTTCAGACATTTAATGGCAGAGCAATGGCAAATCAAATGGTCTCTGTATACATGAGTCAGATCAAGGATTTGGACTTAGGAGATTTCCATAGATAAGAGAACTGGATTTTTAAGACAGAAGAGCAGCTTCACAGGCAGACAAAAGGATCTTCCTCTTTGCTACGTGGTAACCTTTGTGAGTATGGAATCCATGTGGGAAGTTGTTTTTTTATGTTCACCCTTATATAAAACCTGCTATTCAGGCAACAGAGACAACATTTTTAAGTGTAACCTGTCTGAAGGACAGAGTAATTACATTTTTTCTTAACTCACTAAGACTTTAGGAAGAAAATGTGAGGGTACACTCAATCCCACTGTTGATGTCACTGATGAAAGTATTGAAGACTGTCAGTTCCAGCACTGACCCTCTGAGGGACATTTCTTCTCATTGTTCTCCATCTGGATATCAGGCACAGTTGCCACCCAATAGACAGACTGCCTATGCATGCCATCCAGTATGACCTTGAACTCTTCCAGGCATGGGGCATGATGGGGTACCATTACTTAGTGTTACTGTCTCTCAAAAGGTACTTCACTGCATTACTGTAAAAATTCCTACCCCTCATAAGTAGAGATGATAAGGGTAGGTAGAGAGGGAAAAGGATTAGTATTAGATTAATATCTTTTTGTAAGCTGCCTTCCTTCAAATTGTACAAGAGTAATTAGGACTGAGGCTCAAATACAGCAACAAACCCATGTATGTGGTTTGCATTAGTTCTGTTGCATTTAATAATTCTTGTAGTTTAACCCTGACAGCTCAGCACCACCCGGCCAATCACTCTCACACCCCAGGTGAGTTGGGAAAGAGAACTGGAAATGTAGAAGCGGGAGAACTTGTGGGCTGAGATAAGGGCATAAGGTAAGAAAAAAGCTATGTGCACAAGTAAAGAAAAACAAGGAATTAATTCAGTACTTTCCATTAGCAGGCAGACGATTCCACTTTTCATTACCTAGTGCTAGAATTATTCATTCCAGAATAAGACCAGCTACAGAGATAAATCGATATCATAGTTATATTAGCCTGATTTTGTTTCTTACGTTCAAAAAGTAGACTTCTACAGACTCAGCTTGCACACTGGAATGTGTCACTGATAGAAGCTACATTGCTTGATCAGTTCCTTTATTATTCTTTGATCACACCAGGACAGTTGCTCAGCCCCATCAATGCCAGTATAAAAATTCTCCACTAAAAATTCTTCTGATTTCTAGAATGTTAGTTTTAACTGTATCCTCACAGGACAGATATATGTGTGTACACTTGAGTGTATATAGAGATCACTTGATAGGGGACCTTTCCATTTTACTTTTAGTTTTGTTGCAGATCTATTTTTGCATATTTTTGTGAGAGAATTCTGGATTGCATTTCAGGTGATCTCTGAGCATGATCTTTCTGTTTGTTTTATTTCGTGGGTTTTTCTTGTGTATTTTTATTTTGGGGAGGGAGGGTGAATGTGGGAGGTGTCATTGTTTATTCATTTCTATTTTGTTCTTAAGCCTCTAAATTAAACAGATGAAAAATGATTCAATTCCATTTTTTTTTTTCACTTTATCTTAATCTCTTCTTTCTGAGAACACTGATTTTTTTATTAAATGAAAAAAAATATTCACTGATTTTGTTTTCAATTAAGAGCTCAAGATAATTTGACATCAGGTTTCTGAGACTAAGATGAATGCAAAAGAAAAAAAAAAGAAAAAATATCAGCTATGATAATATTAAAACAATAACCATTCTCCCTTGAACACCTAGGAATAATGATCTTGCTCTGATGGTGGTTATTTAGTTCTATAAAATGCCAAACATTTTGAGGCATTTCTAAAAGCTCTGAAGAAAGAATTTACTTTGGGGTGTTCACAGTATTTCTCTCACTAGCAGTCATTTCAAGTAACGTGGTGATAAATAGAACAGTCAGCACTTCTCCTGAAAAAAGAAAAAAAAAAAGTTTTATCCTGAAAAAAAGTACTTTTTTACATATATTATTTTTTTACTTTAAAAAAAATGTATCTGGAAAGGGAACTGTCTCAGGTTTCATCTATGTGTAATGGTCAACAATTTCTGCAACAGAAACTCCTCATGCTAGAAAGAAGTTATAGTACAATAATGGCTGTGGTCTAAAAGAGGTATCTGCCCTCACTTGCGACAGGGCAAGGGTGAATGACTTGAAGCTAAAAGAGGGGAAGATCAGGCTAGATATCTTTACTCAGAGGGAGGGGAGGCACTGGCACAGGCAGCCCGTAGAATCTTTAGATGCCCCATCCTTGGAGATGTTCAAAGCCGGGCTGAATGTGGCCTAGGGCAGCCTGATCTTTTGGGTGGCAACACTTCCCATGGCAGGGGCTTGGAAATGGATTATTTTTAATGTTCCTTCCACCCCAAACCATTTTATGACTCTGTATGATTCTACTGGGGAAACATTGCATATGTTTTCTGTAGAACACTAATAAAGGTATGTCATCAAATGTTAAGTTAAAATATCATACTAGTATTCCTTTGCAAATACTAAGTCATATCAGAGAACCTCATAATTACAGAAACATTTAAGTTGTAAGGGGTATTTTAGAGATTATCTGACTCAACCCCTCTGCTCATCTAGAGTCACTTCAAGCAGATTGTCTAGGACTGTGTCCAGCCAGGGTTTGAATATATCTAATGATTTCACTACAGAATCTGTTCCCATGTGTATAATCAATGAATATATAGATACTATACTAAAGAAACGCATACAAGAGAGTTTGGCTAAGCAGATTACTACACCTAAAAAGAACAGATAGAGGAATTACCCTTGTCCTGGGCTAACTGGAAAACTCCAAAAAAAGGGTCTCCAGAAAGAGATCCTTCCTTACTTGTAGTCAACTCTTAAATGAGTCTAGGAGAGGTAGATCCAGGCTTCACCTATGCTCCCAGGACTGACTCATTGCTCACCTCAGGTGATCAATCAGAGGTTCAGGCCGTGATTCAGCAGTTCCCATACACCATGCACCACAATATATATGTGCAACCTGTTCCAGTATTTGACTACTTGTGCAGTAAAATGAAGGGTGTTTTTTCCTTTAATGCTCAGATGTCTTGGATTTTGGACTGTGCCCACTGGTCCTTTACCTGTTGTGAAGTCTGTCTCTCTGCTTCATCCCTAAGCATAAGATATTTATACACATTGGTAAGATTTCTCTGAGCCTTCTCTCCTTCATGCTGAAATGTCCCAAATCTTATCCTCTTCTTGAATGAAAGTTGTTTTTTGGTTTCACAATCCTCTGGAGTAAACCCTTAGTCAACATATACTTGGCCTTAAGCATCTGTCTGTATGCATGTGCATAGGTGAATATATATATAGAAATAAATGTTCTGAAGAAGTGTATAGCTTTCGCCTTGTTCTTCTGAGACATTTTGGGGTAGGAGTTAGGTAAAGCTGTTCTACTTCTTGTAGCCCTACAATTAGTATAACAGTTGACTGAGGAAGTCTGTAGGCATTATTACATCAGTCTTAGGTTTGTTGATGCAGATTCATGTATTCCAACAAGATGGGATGTGATTATAAAAAAAAAAAAAAAAAGTTTTGTTCCTTTTCAACATAATACCTAATTAACTCATGCCTAATGACTTCATATCTGTTCCTAACTCCATATATGTTCAGAACATGCTTGTCCAAGATTCCTACATGTGATAAGGAATTCTACTTCTCCTTGTCTGGTTTCACTGTGTTTTCTCAAAATTCCAAATATACTATCATGCTCTGTGTCTTCCTAGGTTGTCACAATGCCCATGTGCCACATCAAAAGACCACATCCCTCCCTGTTTTGCATGAGACTGCAAAAATAGGTGGAACTCTGCCAGCAGTATGGAAAGAGAGACAAACATTATAATCAAATCTTACAGAGGCTATCCATACACCAGTTAGATTTAATAAAGTGAGCTTTTAATGTGCTTTGAAATGCAGATATGGATAACAGTATCATTACCTGGAGGAACAGATACTCAGCCATGATTGCTCTTTAGAAGCTGAGGAAGCTGGTATCAGTGTAGCCTAGGTGAGATTAAAATTTTCTCATGAATGTTCACCTTTGTAAAGTGAGATGGAGGTAAGAAAAGGCATATAAGCACAAGAAAGTTAGAAGCACCACACTGTCTCTCTTCCATATCCTAACTGCATTGAGAAGACACAGTAAGTTATGACAAGCTCACTAAAGAGCATGGAACTTTGTATGAGACTTTGAGAAAACATATGGCTGATGAACAGGAAATGAGATGAAAAATATATGTTGGAAGCAACAACATATTAATTTTGATGGTAGTAGAAGTTAATTATGGATCACTTAGAAAAATCTGCCAGTTATTTTCATGCCAATAATAGTAACAAAACCTAGCAGTGGTATATTGATAATGACATTTTGATTACCTGCATCTCCAAGAGATCTCTCAGCTGCCAATGATCCATCAATAGACGTTTTGGTGATAATTTATTTGAAATTATATTATTTCTCAGGAAGTGGTTGATATTATGGACAGTCTAGAAAATTCTTCTTATTGTAGTTAGACCTCAACTATTTTGTGTGGTTGGTAGGCACAACAGTAGAGAACTGAAAGTCACTCTTGTAGTCTTCTAGAGTGCTATGCTGAAAAGTAGAACAGCACAGGCAGGCTTTCTCTTTGCCTGTAATTAGCAGGTGCTTGTTGGAGTAATCCATGATATTAACAGTGGTTATATTTGCAGGGTGTTTTAGGCACAGCTAATTTCTTACTTGAACCCACATATAAATACTGTTCTTATCGCCAGTGTGTGTACAAACAACCTAAAGTTAATGTACCTAAATTGAAAACATATCCATAGAATCAGAATCATAAAATCTTTTGTCCACTTGTTTTCCTTAAATTCTAATATCCCATTCTTTGTCCTTAGATCTGAAAGCTCCTTGGTAAGAGGAGCCAAGGTTTATCTTCATTTTGCAAATTCTGGGAGCAACCTCATTTCACAGAATCACAGAATCACAGAATCACAGAATCACCCGGGTTGGAAGGGACCTCAAGGATCACGTAGTTCCAACCCCCCTGCCTAGCAGGGCCACCAAACATACACATTTAGATCAGGTTGCCCAGGACCCCGTCCAACCTGGCCTTAAACACATCCAAGGACGGGGCATCCACAACCTCCCTGGGCAGCCCGTTCCAGGGCCTAACCACTCTCCTTGTATAGAACTTCCCCCTAACATCCAACCTAAATCTTTCCTCCTTCAACTTGGATCCATTTCCCCTAGTCCTGCTGTTGTCAGCCCTTTTGAAGAGTTTACTCCCCTCGTGGATGTAGGTTCCCTTCAGATATTGATAGGCTGCAATGAGGTCACCCCGCAGCCTTCTCTTCTCCAGGCTGAACAAGCCCAACTCCCTCAGCCTGTCCTCATAGGGGAGGTGCTCCAGCCCCCTGATCATCTTAGTCGCCCTCCTCTGGACCCTTTCCAAAATCTCAATGTCTTTCTTGTACTGAGGGCTCCACACCTGGACACAGTACTCCAGATGGGGCCTCACAAGAGCCGAGTAGAGAGGGACAATCACCTCCCTGTCCCTGCTGACCACCTCTCTCCTGATGGAGCCCAGGATCCCATTTGCCTTTCGAGCTGCCAGAGCGCACTGCTGGCTCATGTTAAGTCTCTCGTCCATCAGGACCCCCAGGTCCTTCTCTGCCGAGCTGCTCTCAAGGACCACTCCTCCCAGCCTGTACGGGTGCCTGGGGTTCTTCCGGCCCAAATGCAAAACCTTGCCGTGTTGAACCTCATTAGGTTCACCCGAGCCCAGCCCTCCAGCCTGTCGAGGTCCCTCTGAATGGCATCCCTTCCTTCCACCGTATCAACCGCACCACTCAGCTTGGTGTCGTCAGCAAACTTGCTGAGGGTGCACTCAATTCCCTCATCGATGTCATTAATAAAGATGTTAAAGAGCACCGGTCCCAAGACAGACCCTTGGGGGACACCACTTGTTACCGGCCTCCACCTGGACATAGAGCCATTGACTACCACCCTCTGTCTGCGGCCTTTCAACCAATTGCTTATCCATCGGGTCGTCCACCCATCAAATCCACTTCCCTCCAATTTGGAGATGAGGATGTGGTGGGGACCATGTCAAAGTCCTTGCTCAGGTCCAGGTAAATGACATCGGTCGCCTTCCCTTCGTCCACCAATGCCGTCACTCCATCATAGAAGGCCACAAGATTAGTTAGGCATGACCTTCCTTTGGTGAAGCCGTGCTGGCTGTCTTGGATCACATGCTCATTCTTTATGTGATCGAGCATGTTGTCCAGGAGGATCTGTTCCATGATCTTCCCAGGCACGGAGGTGAGACTCACTGGCCTGTAGTTCCCCGGGTCCTCCCTGCTCCCCTTCTTGTACATGGGAGTGACGTGACCCTTCCTCCAGTCGTCCGGGACCTCACCTGACAGCCACGACTTCTCAAATATGATGGAGAGCGGCTCGGCAACCACCTCAGCCAGCTCCTTCAGGACCCTGGGATGCACGCCATCTGGCCCCATAGACTTGTATTCATTCAGTCTAAGGAGGCACTCTCGGACTTGCTCTGCCCTTACAGTGGGGAGGGATGTACCTCCTTGGTTCCCACATAGAGGTTTGGGGATGCAGGCTTCAGGGACGTGAAAAAGACTAGAATCCTGGCCACCAGTGAAGACCGAGGTGAAGAACTCATTCAGCACCTCAGCTTTCTCTTCATCTGTTGAAGCCAGTTCTCGTTTTAAATTTACCAAAGTAGGTACGCCCGTTTTGGCCTGTCTCTTCTGGCCAATGTACCTGTAGAAGGTTTTCTTATTGTTTTTCACGTCCCTTGCCAAGTTCAATTCTGCCTGCACCTTGGCTTCCCTGATCCCACGTCTGCAAGTCCGGACGGCATTCCTGTATTCTTCCCAGGTGACACAGCCTTGTTTCCAGAGCTTGTACACCCCTTTCTTCGCCCTCAGTTCTCTCAGCAGGTCCTTGCTGAGCCATGCTGGTTTCCTACCTCGCCTGCCCACTTTCTTATTCAGAGGAATGGAGACCTCTTGTGCTTCCAGGAGGGCATCTTTGAAGAGCCGCCAGCTCTCCTCAACATCCTTGTCTTTGAGGGCAGCGCGCCAGGGGATCTTGGCCAGCAATCCATTGAGTAGTTTGAAGTCTGCTCTTCTAAAGTTCAGTGTCCTGATCCTGCTCTTTGCCAGGCCCACATCGCTTGAGATCACAAACTCAACCAGGGCGTGGTCGCTGGAGCCCAGGCAGCCTCCGACCTTGACGCCTTTGATGATCTCCTCGGCGTTGGTGAGCAGCAGGTCTAGCAACGCTTCACCTCTGGTCGGTCTGTCCAATACCTGAACCAGAAAGCTATCATCAATGGATTCCAAGAGCCTTCTGGAGCTCTTGCAGCTCGCCATGTGGTTTTCCCAGCAGATGTCCGGATGGTTGAAGTCCCCCACCAGGACAAGAGCCTAGTTACAAGTTATTGTTATATAAATAATTCATTTGTTTAATAATGCCCTAATTGTCAAAAAAGACAGCATGAATAACAAAACAGTGTAATTAGACCAAGATGTAAACAAGAATATAAAAAACAGACAAAAGCATTTATAAGTCACACAGAATCCAATAACTTGTGAATTGGGCTTGATCTAGGAGGAAATAAAAATAACAAAGAAGTAATTTAGAGAAGGAAAATATGATTATCTTTGAATAACAGAATCCTGAACAAACAAAAAGAAAACAATGATTAAAGATGAATTCTCTTAAAAATGGAAACAGAGATGGAGGATAAAATGAAAATGTAAATATATTAAATAATTGCCAACTGCCAGCATGAATGGGGTGAGGGTTGAAGTACAGAGCTTTGCTGAAATGAAGAAATGATATCCAGAGAACACTAAGAACTCCAAAATGTAGCTAGAGATGAAATTGCTGTTAGTCATCTTAAGAGTTGTCAGAAGGGTGAGTTGGTTTAAGAGTGTTAATACATCAAATCATGGAGTGACTGAAAACCTTTAAGAGGAAAATGTAACTTAAAAACCTAAATTATGAATTACTGGTTTAAAAAGAGAATCACATATTCTATCCACTCATGTAAGATACCTGTGGATTGAGTCAGATAATTAAGTTGTTCAAAATGGAGAAGCGTGAATATGAAATGAGAGATGGCTTCTTTTTCCTGACAGAGGGGACTTTAGAAATTGCACAGATAAATATTTTAAAAGTACTATTGATTGACTTGAATGACAAAATGAGCATTCATGATTAAGAACATGATACTTTAGGGGGCTATCTTATTTTATTAGATGGATGTGTATTTTTATTTTTCATGTATTTTATAAAATAGTTCAGCTGAAAAAGACCTACAACGGCCTAAAAAGGACAAGTCCAACTGCCTGACCACTTCAGAGACAACAGAAAGTTAAACCACATTACTGACAGGATTATCCAAATGTTTTTTGACTACTCACAGGCATGGGACATTGACCACTTCTCTAGGAAGCCTGATCCAGTTTTGATCAGCCTCACAGTAAAAAAGGTTTTGTAATATCTGGCTTGGACTTCCCCTGGAACAGCTTTGTGCCATTCTCATGCACTGTAACATCTGAAGAAGCCAGCATCTCCCTCTCCATTTCCTCCCTCAGGAAGCTGCAGAGAGCAACATGGTCACCTTTCAGCATCCTTTTCTCCAAACTAGACTATTCAAGTGACCTCAGAATCTTCTCACAAGACAAGTTATCCAGCCCTTCTACAAGCTTTGTTGCTCTCCTCTGGATGCTTCTATGTACCTTAACGTACTTTTCACATTGTGGGGCCCTACAATAGTCAGGGTGAGGCTGGACCAATGGAAATGCTGTTTTGACAATCTGGCTATGCTGTATGGCATCCCGAACATGGTTTGCCCTCTTGGCTGCCAAGGCACACCACTGGCTCACGTTGAGCCTGATGTCAATCAGCACCCCCTCACCTCTTTCTGCAGAGCTGCTGTCTAGCCATTTTTCTCCCATTCCCTGCCTGTACCCATCATTACTCCATCCCAGGTACACAACCTGGTATTATCCTTTGTTAATCTATTCATGGCCCAATTATTTTCATGAATAGAAACATAATCTACCCTATACACTGAGCAACTATAAGACAAGGCATAGATTTACTTTGGAATGAGTAATGAGTGGTTTAATTTCTTTGTGTAAGACTGGTGGTTGTTCACTGGTTATTATCCAGGTCTTGAAATTGTGTTCAGACAGGTTTGAATATCTTCCCTGATTATTTTCCTCCCTTCCTGGGAACGTGTATTGCCTGTTGCTATGCAAAACATAATAGCACTTATATATATGTCTTCTGAATGCCACAAAATTCAAATAATTAATCAATGTGCTATCAAAAAAGTTAGGAAGGTAAAGAGTGAATCATACACATAGGTATGAAACAGTCTTCTGAATTAAAATTGCTTAAAAGTGGTAGATACATATACAAAGAATGTGGTAATGTTGAAACACTTTTAAATGTTTTGAAATACAAGGCTCCTAAAGGGAAAATTAAGAAAATGCCATCTTAGCATGCCATGTGAGAGCAATGTAACTACTAACTACTAGGAGGTGGCATTATTGCTGTGAAATGCAATTGTTACACCTCAACCAGAGTGCTTTCTGCAGCTTTTGTTGTAATACCTCAGCAAGAACGTAATTGTCCTTGAGGTAATAAGAAGCAGAGCAGCAAGAATAATATCCTTTGTGGTGTGCCATAGAGAAAGGTTAAAGATTTTTGGTCTGGTGCAATATAAAAGAACTTTGTAAGGAATTAATTGAAATTGTTGAGTCTATTAACAAACAATCAGCCATCATTTAAGAAAAACATGAATAAATAAAGCTTATCAGAATAGCTTAATTTTAATACTTAGCATGCTAAATGACACAACATGCAATAGACCTGATGCTCATCTGAGGAAGTCTGAGGTCAGGCTATGAATTCCACCAAATTATACTAATTTATACCTGCTGAGGATCTATCTTGCAATACAACTGCCCTCAGAACATTCTTGTTTACATTAAACCCTCTCACTACAGTAAGTAAAATAACTGATTAAAGTGGATAAATAATTCCTTGAAAGTGGTACATGCAGTGAATGTCAAGAGAGTTTTTTTTTTTATTTCTCTCTTGGTGTCACATTTCCTTTTCTACTGGTCTCAAAGTCCACTAAGCAGTACAATGAGGGTAGATTGGCATAAGGTTCTCTGATCAATTAAGTTTAGACAGAAGTTGTGGGAAGACTTTTTCCTTTCTGTGACACAGTCCAAGTATTCTGGGATCTTCTCAATGTCAAATTTTATTTATTTTATTTCTTTCTTGTAGCAAAGTACTTTTCCTGGGGGAAAATACTTTGGAAAAACACTGCCTATAGATTACATATTAAGCCACGTGTTTACATCACATAATTTCAAGCCTTAGGGTTAATCTAGGCTGACATATACCTAGCAACAAAACAAGAACTATATTTTCATAACACTTTCTCTGCCAATTGTTATTATTGATGGAAAACTTCCCTGCAATGTATAGGTTGTAAATGCTGCTATGTGATACTAATTTCAGAGATGTTTCTAAGAATATCCGTGGTTAGACCTTGGCCAGGACACCCTCCACTGGTCTAAACCCTGAACTGAATTGTATTCAACAAAATTTCAAAAGTTCAGAACAAGAACAAACTACCAAGGAAGAAACTGATCATGAATCTGAAAGCAAACAAATGGAGATCAGGAACATATTAAAATCCAAAAAAGAGGCCTGAACAGTCATTCTGAGAGCAGTGAAACCTAGCAATCTTGGTTTTAAATGACCTTGTGAAAGTAAGCTGAGCTTGTACAAGGGTTCTTATATTTATTTAGAGAACTGGCTTTGAGCTTTCATCAATTCCAATGAAAATGAAATGCAGGCAGCTTCTGGGCCTACAAAAGTGGCCTTTGTATGCAGGAAAGAATGGACCATGTATCACAATCTGTGTCTATCTATGGGAGTTCAGAACTGATGAACCTATTGCTACTGGACAGCTGCCATACTCCAGGCTTTTTATCTCAGGTAAAAGATAAGCTCCTGTCGGGGTGTTTAATATAGTGAAACAATTAATGAAGCTTTCAAGGTTATATAATCCAAGATGTTCCCAAATCCCTTTGCCACTCATCTTGCCACAGGAAGCAGTCATAGAATATTTTGAGTTGGAAGGGAACATAAAGATTACCTAGTTCCAGACTCCCCCATTATGGACAGCAGGGGATTTAAAGCAGGGATTTTGAATCCCAATATCCAGCATCCCAATTTCAGTGCATAGATTATTTGATCACAGAATATGCTCAGTTATTTCTCTCATACTACCTACCCATGTTTAAATAGTCAAATATAAATTGAACTACAGACACATAAAAAAAAGAAAAAAGGAAGTAGAACATCTAACGTAATTATATATACGTTCATAAAGGACAGACAAGTACAACCTGAACTTTGTCTGAAAGTATTTAAATTCAAATAACCTACAAAGATTGACTTGAAATTAAACATGGTCGTTCACATGTTAAGTTTTCCTGGATGTTGCTTAAGTTCTTTCTGTATGCTAAAAAAAGATCCATTGGCTGAGAATGTAATAAACCATAACAACGGTTTAGGAGAGAGAAAGGATTCATCTTCTGTTCTTAAAACTGCAAGTAGCTGAAGATTATTTATTTGTTAATTTATTCAAATATATATTTTTTACAAAATAAAGTGTTTCTAGTAGGATAGAAATAGAAAAAAGTCCTTTTAAATGCTTGATATTCTCATTGTTTGAATATTTATTTAAAAAGAATAGTAAATGGGATCTGTTAGGTTATAGCCTGAACTAGTGACTGAGCACATGGTGAAGGGGCATAGACAGTCCTGGGAGCAGACATGGAAACTATTCACCTGTGCAACCCCTCCCTAACCTCATTAAGGGCTGGCAGCTGTAAGAGAAGAATCTCTGCATCTGCTCTGGAGTGTTTAATAAGCCCTGATCCTCAGAAAGGAGTAAGCAATTCCTTCATTATTACTAGATTGTGACTGCTACCTTTCTTGGGTTTAACTCTGCTACTGCCTGCTCTGACAGGTGAGTTAGATTTGCCCTTCAAAGAAAGAGAGAATTCAAACAAATAGAAAGAACTTATTTATTTTCAGGAATAAGATCCATTCATGAAACTTGAATGGAATAAGGTATCTGGAAGTTAAATTTTAGGAAAGACACAGCAAAACAGGCTTGCTTTTTTTTTTTTTTTTTCTTTTTTCTTTTCTTTTTCTTCCCTTTCCTGAAGATCACTAGTTGAAAGGCACACATTTCCTATGGCATTAAAAAGGGGAGCCTGTATAGAAATCACTAAATTCCTTTTTCCAAGAAAATTATTTAATCCTTACTGCATCTGAAACCTGAAGTGTCTTCCTTTCCCTTCTTTTGCTTTAAATGGCACTGTGAATTCATCTAACATTCAGAGTATTTTGAAATGCTTTTTTCAAAATATGCATATTTACTGAAATTTCTCAATGCCACAAGTATATCTAAGCTTTTTATTGACTCAGGTGAGCTTTTAATTTCACCACAGAGTAGAAAACTTTGAAAGAAACACTTCTCAAAGTTGACATCCAAAAAAAAATCAATGAGTTCATAGGTGGGCTCAAGCGAGAATCACATTCAATCAATTTTTCATCTTGCATAAGGTTTCTGGGACACTCATTAAGCTATTCCAGGCATATTGAAAAGATATTGATCATCACAGAATGTGTAAATAAATCCCTTGAATATTGCAGTATTGAGCACTCCCAAAGTCTCCATATAGATTCAGGAAAATAGGAAGGAATATGCCATTGCAGCCTTAAGTTTTGCAGTACCAGGTTTACCTTACACAATAGTGTTGGTGATGAAATACTGATTCCACATTGCAATGAATATACAAATATTATTCACACTTAACTGGGCGTGCTCAAGATGAGAGTTTAAAGCAGCCTGCATCAATTTTAGTTTTCATAAAATGTATCACTTAATAGATATGGGGAAAATGTACACTACTGCTGTGTGCTCTTTGACCTTGACTGGGCATAGGGCACAGAATTTTTTGTGGTAAGGAAGAAGGTATTACTCCTAAGCAAAGAAATAGCTAGCCTAGAAAAATAGTGTACAAAAAAAAAAAAAAAAAAAAAAAAAAAAAAGGAAGGGTCAGTAGTTGTAATTCCATTCAAGGTGTTACTTGTTACTGAAGTCAATAAAGAGAGATCATTGCCTTCCAAACGATCAGGATTTTACTCAATTGAGTTAAGAGTTAAAAGCAGATTTTGATTTGTACTGGGAAAATATTCATAGGCTAGTAGCCTATTTTCTAAACATTCAATTTGTTTCATTTGAAATTTTAAAATTCAAATTAATCTCAGTATTTCAAAGTGTGCTTTATTTTGGACAGTTGCTTTGAATAATGGAAATACTTTTTCTTGATGGATGCAAAATGAAATACTGAATTTTCATTTCTATATGACTTTTTGAAGAGAAAAACATAATTTGCATTTTGAGATACAGAATTGAAAACATATATTAGAAAGGAACAAGCATTTCAGCCATCTGAAAAAAATCTATCAGTTTTCTTTCCCATTACAATAAGTCCCCCATACAAATGAATTTGCACTCAACTTCAAATGCTTCCCTTATGTACATCTCTTACATTCTTCTTTCTGCTTTTTTTTGGTCCATGTAATTTTCTAACTTTGAATGTGCTGCCCAATTATTCCAAAGAAATAATTCTTTTCAATGCCTACTACTTCTTCAACACCTTAATTTTGATGTTGAAATCATCTATCGTGAAGTGCCCTAACCTGCTGTCATAGATATCAATATCAACCTACACTTCATTGAACACAGGGACATGCTTCAATTAAGATTAGAAGAGAGTGGAAGTTTTCTATGACTTTGGTGCCAAAATACAAACCTTATACAAAGCATGCTGATGGGACCTGCTGATTAGTACTCTGACTGCCTTAAAGATTTCCTAATATTTTGCTGACTGCATCCTAGAAGGCTTTTCAATCATGTAACATCCAATGCACACCTTTCAGTAGCTGCCTTAATAAGCTGAGCTTTCATAAAAGTTACTTATGTAGAGAAAAATCTTGTACGTCACCCACAAGGTTCTTTCTTTAACCAATCTTATAGCCCCTATGTCACTGAGGAAGGGAACAATTGCACAAAGTTAAGAGCAAAGGATTTTTTTATAAGAATTGCTTAGTAGTAGCTGATTGACTCTCTCTGACACCTTAAAGCTTCCTGGATCCGGTAATGCCTTTCCTGAAGCCACTGCTGGGTCTGGTTGATAAGGGTACTGGAAATGCTGAAAGCTGTGATCTTGTTAAAAAGGGTCAAAAGAAGAAATCTTAGTAACATTTCAATGGTTGGATTATTGCTACTGAAGAGAGCAGTAAATGCCACTTACAACTAAATTTTCCACTTCATCCAAGGTACAGATAACTGTTCTCCTGATACTTTTCCCCAGAGGAAATCTCTGCAGCAGTAGGAAAAGTAATTACATATTTAAAGGTACAACTGTATTAGGAAAAAAATCAGTGTAGTGAAGAAAAATAAATAAACAAGCATGCAAATAAAAACAAACACAAAGGGGAAAAAAAACCACAATGATTTTATGGAGACTTTGTTTATTTAATTTCTTAGATTAAGCCAAGAAAACTCTCAAAAAAGAATTAATTGCTTAAAATCAACTAAGATGTGTATCTGCATTCACAGACTTTATCTTTTTTTCTGCGTTTTAGAGTACCTCTATCTCTTTTCTTGTCATAGCTGCACACCTCATAGACCCTTCGCTATCTAAGGTAAAGTACATTTATATCTTTAACATTTCCCTTTGTTTTCATTTTCTAAGTGTAAAAGCTGAGCTGGAGCTGCTGAAGTTATTCTTGACTGGTCATGGGGCACAGAGGAGGGAAATAAGCTTTCAATGATAAAAAGTAGATTTGGCTGTATGTAGCATGGATTAGGAGAAACCCAGGTGATATTTCATTTCCAGACCTGTACAGCCAATTGTTGAATAAGCAAGGCTAGTCATCTACAGAGTGCAGATAATTTATGACTCTCAGAAATAAGAAAACACAATCCCAGTTTTATGAATGACTTTTGAAATGATGCTAGAAATTGTAGATACAGCATGATGTAGTATCCAAGCTGTGGAAGTTTTTTTTCTAAGCACAAATTATACAATATCGTAGGATGGGACTGACTTCAAGGCGACATGAAGAACTTCTAGAAGACTCAGGAGAGAGACAAAACAGCAGATGCTTTACACTGAGTTGGCCCCATGTTAATTACTCTCTATCTCTTAGTTGTTCTATAACTCAAAGCAGTTATTTTGCAAGAAGTTCATATTATAGAATGATAGAATGGCTAGGTTGGAAGGGACTGTGAAAATCACTTCCAACCCCCTTGAAATTCCAATCCCCTTGCCGTGGGCAGGGACTATTTCCACTATATCATGTTGTCCAGGATCCCATCCAACCAGAAGATAGTCTTACAAGTGTAATGCGTCTTGTAGTTGAAGCAAGAAGACCTTGTCAACAAACTCACCTTGACAGCCCACAGTAGACTCCAACCACCAGAAGGCCTTTATTGGTTCAGTCCTTGACTTTTACCCACAAGTTCTCAAACCTCTGTTTCACAAATGCAGTACTTAGTAATTTATACATTTCTTAACATAGCGGACAACATCCCCATTCCTCTTTTCCTGCTTGTCCCTTCTGAAAACTTGTAGCCCTGGACTGTTCCAGTTGGATGGTTTGTCCCACCATGTTTCTGTCACAGAGATTAGGTCAGAGTTTTCTGATTGTGCTCTGGTTTACAAATCTTACTGCTTACTTTGTATGCAGTGGTTTAGAGGCATTTCAAATGGGCTATCAGACACATTACCCTTTTAGAGGAGCCCTCTTTCCTTGGGACAACTCACAACTCTGTCTTTTGTTTCCTTAAATATTGGTGTTGTTGAGTTCTTCTCTGTCAATAAGATACCCTCCCTCTGCTGAATCTTGTTTAAAGCTCTGCTACTAAGTCCAGCCAGCCTGCTACCAAGATATGTAGCATCTACCAAGATATGAAACAACATACTCAACATTATTTAGAGGATAGCCACACTGAGTATTGTGTACAGCGTAGAGACTGTAGAGAGATTAAAAGCCTAGAGTGAGGTACAACCTGAGCTAATTCTTCTGCACAGCAATAGGATTGTTAACATCTCATGTCTGGCTGTCTCAGTCTGGACATAGCAAACTTATACCTGACTGAATAAAAAAGCTGAATTTCCTCAATTCGAACAGAAAAAAAAGAAAAAAGAAAAGGAAGGGGGAAAACAAATAATCTGGTATTTCCTGTAGGATTTTGAGGCCAGACTGGACAAAGACTTGAGCAAATGATCTGACCTCATAGCTGGACCAGAGATTTTCTGAGGTGCCCATGATTCTATGATACCATTATCCCAAGCTGATAACTTAAATCACTCTCCAAATCTAAACCAAACCTGCAATGTGATGCCTAAAATAGATTATTTTAAATCCTAGATTATGGACAGTAAATAATTGGGGTACAGGACATAAGTCTTTCTTTGTCTTCCACTGCTGGTAGCTGGACTGATGAGGTCAGGACTGCCTCAGCAAATTTGAGGCTTATGAATGTTAAGACTAGGAGTCACAAACTAAATCATTGTCGGTATTCACAATGGGATTTGAAACGGAATATTACCTTTAAACATGCCAGAAGATTTATGCTGAGCAGTAGTTAAAAGTTTGTTATAGAAAAAGATACAGAAAGAATGAAATATAATGAGAGAAAGATTACTGCTTAAAAGAATACAGAATTTACAGCACTTCCTAAAGAAGCTGGTAAAACAAATTCTTAATATTATTTTACTTATTATTCACTTATATATTATCTACTAGTGATGTTAAACCATTTAATTATATAATTTCTTCAATTTTAACTTACAGATATTTCCGTATTCCACAGAGAGAAAATCAAGTGAGGAAATGAGTATCTAGACTAGTTGGGTAGAATAGTCCCTAGTAGGGTTTTATGTAGTTATTTTTCACTAACGCATTACATGCAGCGCAGGTAAGTTCCCCACATAGAAACTTACAGATGGATGCTTTATATACATGTATTATTAATGATATAAAAATACTTCCATAGTATAATAAACAACAATAGAAAGGCTGACATTACTTGTAAAAAATCATTGTGTATTTCTGCAATGCCTTGAGTGGACAGGATGATAGAAAATCACAAAAGTTCTCAATGTGCTCGGGGGTTAGAAAAAAAATATCTTGATAATTGATGGTTGTTTTTGTGAACTATTTTATTCTGTTCTGCTCCTTTCTTTCTTCTTTTTCTAGCATGCTGCTTTTTACTGCCTCTATTATTTTGCATTCCTGTATCCCAACCTGCTGAAGGTGTGTTTTGTTCTCAGTGTGACACCAGCTTCCCTTCATCACAGTTTGCTTAAATGCTCTGCAGATTGGTAAACCTCCAACTATATTCACAAGTCTTTTCTTATCCAGGGACTTCATTTCATGAAACTGAGTAATGCTAAGCAGGCTGTCAGAGACACTTTAGTACTCTCTACTGACTAGTTGTAGAGTTACAATAATTCATTTAAGGGAAATTTTTCCTACCAATTTTCCTACTCCTAAAGTAGCCTTCCCCTCCCTCTCTACTTCACATATACCAAACAGTACATGTGAGGTTTACCCACGCCATTTATCTCACGTGGCTTGTGCCTTCATAAACAAGTGCATTTTCTCTTTTTTATAAACAAAATAATTTAGATGCTCTTTAGACTAGCAACTGTCTGAGTACTGCTTGTAGCATATCACAAGCTAAAAATGTTCTAAAACTGATTTATTTAGCCAAAGTAAAGTGTTCTCCTGCCCTTTATAGGTGATTGTACTGTATTGTCTTATATTTTAAAAATCTAGGTTGATGGCCAACATGATAGCCATAACATTTACACTGCAGCTGTCTCTTTCACTGTCATCTGTTTATACTCTGTAGTGTTAGCCTGATAAGAAACATGTCTCATAACTAAAATAAAGTTGTTTTTCGTTCTTTTTAATGCTGAACAGATTCCATCAACAGTGTTTCATCCCCCTGCAATAACTTCTTATATCTAGTACAACAAATAAGTCTTTATTTATTTATTTATTTATTTATTTATTATTTTTAACCAGATAATTCTTTTTTTAATGCCAACCAGAACTTTACTATCCATACATCTAGGAATTGTATCCAGGAACTGTTCATACGTAGAGTCTTCCAGCAGGCTCCTCTGTATTCTTATCTGGAGCTCTAACTCAGAGATTCAAATATATTGAGCCTTAGCACAAATCTGACAGTGCCTGTTGTAGCCTACTCAAGGTTACTAACTATCTGAATACAGTCTCTTCCACATGTCTCTGAGTATATCCTTGTATTTCTTGCACACTAACACAAATACTGAAATTTACAGCTTATTTTGGCTTTCAAAAATAAAGCGGTTTTGTCATGCTCCAACCTTGTTCTCTTGAAGCAACACTGAAGAATTAATGACATTCAGATAAATATGTTTAGCAATGTCTTATCAAAAGCTTTATTACTGTGTAGGTTATTAAGTAAGCCTTATTTAAATGTAATTAGATGTTTCATTCATTTGTATTAAATAAAATATTAATGAGCAAACTAAATGCTTGCCCTGTCATTCCAAGCAACAATTTAAATTTCCCATAATATTTTGGAATACTATACTTACTGACCAGGAAAAAAAGGTATGCTGTAGTAGGATTCACACTATGAGTTTTGGATGTACTACAGTACAATCTTGCAATTATTGAGGAAATCTTCTTTAGAACGTTTTAAAGCTGTAGCACCTGGGGAATAAGATTTCATATGAAAAATTTCTATATGCCATCTGTTAATGTGTGGAAACAGATGGGGGTTCAGATAGATGTAGGGCCAATATTATGTGTTTGACAGGATGATCTTTTGTTGAAGGCACTAATTTAGGATTGAGAAGCTCTGTGCTATATTCCCTTTGACAAAGAGTTTCTGAATTGTCTTGAACGAATCATTTAATCTTTTTCTTCCTCATCTGTGTAATTGAAATAATCTTAATGATGATTTCTTTTTTTTTTTTTGGAGGCTGATAGTTGATAGAGAATCAGTGATCAAAATCTGATGCACATTTAATGCATACTTAACAATGACAAAAGCAAACAAACAAAAAAAGATCTGAAACTACAAAAGGTATGGTTTGCCCCAGGAAGTGAACTTTGAAGTATAACAAAGACAAAAAATAAATTTATAATTAAGAATATGAATGATAATTGAGAGTTTTATAGGAAAAAGATATGGAAACATAGATTAAAAATATAGAAATAAATTAAATTTATAATTAAGAATATGGATGATGATTGAGAGTTTTATGGGAAAAAAATACAGAGACATAGATTAAAACTGCAAGTTTGAAGTTAAGAAACAGCAAAAGCTACTTTTATGAATTTTCAAATATTTTAGCCCAAACACAAAGAAATAAAACACTTTTGGTCATTCAAGCCTCACTCTTGTAGCAAACTTTATTGGTAAAAGTATCTGTTTTAAATTAATACACACAGGCATTTATTTTAACTCAATGTGATATTTCAACTTGAAAATATCAGCATATAAATCATAATGCATATATTAAAAGGATGAAGTATATTTCTCTGACATTTTAGTAAGTCAACATTCAGGTCATGTTGAATTTCATGTTAGCAGGATTCTGTATGCTTTGGACAGGCTCACAGAATCACAGAAGATTCCGAGTTGGAAGAGATCATAAGGATCATGGAATCCAACCCCTGGCTATACACAGGACCACCCAAAATTAAACCATATTTCTGAGAGCATTGTCCTAAATGCTCCATGAACAATAGCCAATTGCCAATAGCTGGGATCTCCACAGATTCCCAAGACCACTGAAAAATAATTGAGACAGTTCTTATGATGACATCAGCCAGTTCTTTCAGTACCCTGAGATGAATCCCACCAGTCTCTATAAACTTACATGCATTCAGCTGGAGCAACAAATCTTGCATGACATTGGGGTTAGCTGGGAGTTTATCATTACCATGATCTTCCAACTCAAAGATCCAGAGCTGCTAGGTCCAACATCAGTGTTAAAAACAGAGGTGCTTTGCCTGCATTTGTGATTTGATCGTCCTCAAGTAGCTGAACAATATTGTCTCTTGTCCTTCTTTATTTAATATATTTTAACTAGCACTTTATGCTGTTCTTGACAGTACTAGACATCTTCGACTCTGATTGAGCTTGGGCTGATCAGATTAGCTCCCTGCATTGTCAAACAGTGTTTCTTTATTCATCCCATGCCACATGGCCTTGCTTCCACACTTTTCCATTTAAAGAACATTAACAATAGCATTAAGCACCTCAAGTTATTGTAAAATTATTAATGAAAGAGTTATTGGATAACTCAAATAAATGTGTAGAAAAGATAAAAATAAATGGTAACACTAAGGTGTAAGACTAATTTAATTTACCTTATAGATACTAATGAAATATTCAACATCCAGAGAAAAAAAACTGTGAAACTCATGCTGCCCTAAAATCAATGGTTCTGAGAAGGCTTATTCATATTGGTTGAGAAGCTCCGCAATGGTATTTTTGTTTGCAAAGATATAGGAAGGAAAGACAGCAAAATATGAATGTAAATATTGAAACATAAGTGAGTTAAATTGTACTTCTTTTTCTGTACAGTAGTTTTTAGCCAGATAGCATGGTCAGATCTATTAACTATAATTTGGAAAGGATGTTGAAAAGTTTGAGAGAATTCAGGAAAGCAAAACAAAACAATGAAGTATTCAAGGGATGAGAAAATCCATTAATAAAATGGACTTCTGAAAAGCATGGCCCGCTTGATTTACCTGATAGATACTTAATAATTTCATCAGTGTGTTTCACTAACAAAAGTATCAGGAAAAAGAGGGCTCCAATACGTAGATATTTAATATCTATGTAGTATGAAGGAATATCCTGTTTGTCAGTCCATAAATCCTTTTTCTTTCCTGTCATTCACATGCAGGAGCCTTGGACAACCTAAGTGATTTTAAATGGTGATAGAAATGGTGATAGCAATCTGTATTTCTGACATTAAATTTCATTCTTTGTTCAAAAGGGATTGTTAAATAGTTTTATTGACATTGACAATAAACTATATCATAGCATTAAGGATTTTTTAGGTGTTCTAAATATGTCTGGATGCCATTCTATAATCGTATTTCAGCTGAACATAAATTATTTTCTGAGTACAGTGATAAAATCAACAGTCTGCAAAATCATGCCAAGTTATTTACTGAAACTTAGACGCAGAGGTATACATTTTAGCCTTTTTTTTTTTTTTTCATTTGTCAGTCATCAAGAATTGACCATAGCCCTCTATAAACAGAGAATAAAAAATAATAATAATAATAATAAATGGCAAGGTATCTGTTAGTTTCTAATTTGATGTCATTTAGTAAAAAGAATTATGTTAGCGATACATTATTACTGAGGTCAACCCACTGAAATATGTGGCTTAGTGGCAGCATTAGCAGTGATCAAGGAAATTATGGCCTTGCTAAAAAATGAAGTAGTAACTAATTACCTAAGTGAAGTGATTCAAAATGGATGCACTCTCAGGTGTAGTGATTATTGCATACTTTTTGATGAATCTTTCCACTTCTTTTCTGGTCAAACTGAAATGTCCTGCTGAAATTGCCTTAAGTCCAATAATTTTTTTGAAAAGGAGTAGACAAAAAGATATAGTGAAATCTGTCCCAAATTGCTGAATCTCACAGTTTTCAAGACTGTTCATTTGAACATAGAAGACTGTGAGGGATGAACCTACTTCTACTTTTTTGCAAACATCCTTACAATCTATCTGACTATGGGAAATAATTAGATCATTCTTTTTCTTATTATCTTGAAAGAAAAATTATAAAGAAAATGGCCTCATTTTTATTTCATACTGTACTGAAGCACATCAATAAGCCCACACACAGTGCTTTTTTGCTGGTGGTGAAATGGCAATCTTGTTTTTCCAGACATTTCTACATTTCCATTTAGCTGATGCTGATATTTATTTAAAAAAAAAAAAAAAAAAAAAAAAAAAAAAAAAAAAAAA
>NW_024884253.1:5120404-5176491 GCF_019232065.1 Centrocercus urophasianus
AAAAAAAAAAAAAAAAAAAAAAAAAAAAAAAAAAAAAAAGTAAGAAAAATCACTATGTATCTAATACATCTTTCCTTTCCTCTCTTCTTCAGGACATAGGTGATGTAAAATGATTGTGCTCCCCAAATCAGAGAATTTTTAATGAAGATATCACACCCATGTACAAAAGAAAAAATACACTTGCTATATTTTCTTGAAGAATTTGTATGGTTTCTTTAAGAGAAATAATGAGCCCAAACTTCAGCTGGATCCAATAGAGAAGCATTTGTCCTTAAATCATTAAAGAAAATGAAGAGCTAGTAATGCCACAGCACATATAAATAGAAATAAATCAATCAAGAATTCAGAATCAATCTGTTCCATAGAAAGATGTCTCTTTTCAGACATCGTATAAGTTTTTTAGAGATGTACAAGAGAAGGGTTATCTGTACTGCCAATGAGGTGCAGTATCGCTCAGCTTTCCTCTGTGTGTCAGAGAATGGGAAACAAGGCTTGCTTCCTTCCTTACCTTCTGTTTCCTTCCCTCCCTCATTACTTTGCTCTCTTAATCCCTTTCTCCAACTTCCTCCTCTCCTTGCAAGTGTTATTCATAGAATCATAGAATGACTTGGGTTGGAGGGGACCTTAAAATCACGAAATAACAATATTTCCAACATGGGAAGAGAGGACAAAGAACAGCACAATATATTGCTCCAGATTTGCCAAGACACAAAAGTGCACCTTTAGCCTAATGAAATTGCAGGGAGAGAGTCTATCTACAGGAAAATTCATTTGATTCTGAATATTTCAGAATAGATTGTTCTTCCCTTATAAATTTGTGTTTTGTTTTGTTTTCAAAGTTTTGAAATCAAATTCTGCCTTCCAGGAAGTACATTGATTTTCCATCACCTCTGAGAAAACTTCTTCAACATCTAGGTGAAAAACTGGAGTTTGTATTGACAAACTACAATCAAATGAACCTGTAGCTATTTTCCCCACCTCAGTGAAGCACTGCTGTGAAGGAACATGTCTTGATATATAACAAACGCTCTTAAAAAGGCCCTGTATTGATGTTAATTAACTTCAGAGAAGGGCTTCTTGTTCATTTGTAATTTTCATGGGCTTTTGTTTCAACAGATTCATATGCAAGCCAGCAAATTCCATAAAATGGTTATACTCTAATTAAATGATATGCCTTCTATGCCTAATTAACTGCACAATTGTCCTTGTATCCAATCTCAAAATTAATCTCTTCTTCATGATATATAACATTTATAAAATTATTCCAAGTCTTCTTTTCTGACTTATTTCCAGTTCCAGATAGCTTTGGTAGGTATTTTATTGTCCGTGTATCTTTGCTATAGTTATTAGTGTGAATCATCATGCCATTGTATCCTTTTTGATACCAGTGCTATGAATAGTTTCTTCAGCAGAAGCAGAGTTTGTGAGGCATAGACATTATGTATAATCGAGAGCCTACAGCAAATTGGGTTCTTCAGTTAGCAGTCTGGACTTCCCCTGGGGAAATAGTATTGTCCCCTGGGGGGCCACTAAAACATCTTTCAATATACAGTGTTATTTAGGATACTGTCTTAAAATATATGAATCTTAAAATCTTCCCCTGTCAGGAAAGACTGGAAGTGTTCTTTATTGCATAACAGTAAATTATTTCACATTAAGGGCTTAATTGAAGCTGGATGCTGTTATACCAGCTCTAAATTTGATTGACTGGGGAAAAAAAATAACAAAAAAAAAACACCTAGTTTAAAAGTTTAAAAGTTGCCCATAGACCACCATGTTTACCTATGAAATTCACCCAAGCCATAGTGAGAACAAAGTAGAACAAAAGGTAAAAGGCAGTTTGAGCTATGCAGCCAGAAGTTGATTTCTGGATGGATACTGTAGGACTAACATGGCCATATGAGTAAATGCTTAATCACTGAGCTGAGTTTTGTATTTCAGCACACAGGCCAGACCCCTTGATGGATGTAAATCAGCATAAACCAACTGTGGATTTGGCTCACTAATTTGTCAGCATTATTTTGGTGAACAATAGCCTTTTCTCTTGTTCCATTCTTAGAAACAGAGAGTCAAAGAATCATTAAAGTTGGAATAGACTACTAAGATTATCTGATCCACCCATCAACCCATCCCAACCAGCCCACTAAAATCAGTCCACTGAGGTATACCTCAGTGCTGCATCTTAATAATATTATTATTACAACTGTGACCACCTCTTCTTTCAAATAAGAAAGCAGTTTTGAGGAAAACAGACAGATCACTTCCACTGTATGAGGAGAAATATCATTTAATTTTACTCATGTTCATGTACAACTTTTCCTCCCACCTGCTATCCCTGTTGAGCAAGGGCTTAAAGGTGCAGGGCCTTGGGGCATAATTGTCATGAGCAACAATGTGGCCTTAAAGCTAAGACAGTCTGAAAGTTGTTTCATTTTGTAGCATTTAGCTCAGCTATGATTTTAAATACCTTAAGGAATAAATACTAACCTCAGACAATAGACTGTGATCCCCAGTCAAATTTTGAACTGAATTACATTTGAAAACGAAATTATTTCAAATCAGTTTTCTTCTTCACTTATCTGTCAAGACCCAGCATATGGGTTCAGTTTTTATTGCTTTTTTTTTTTTTTCTTTGCTGTTAAAAACAGGCTGAATTTTCATCAACAAAGTTATGTTTGAGGAAGAAAAAAAGGCAAAAAAGTCTTACATTTTAAATTGATTGTTGGTCTTCTGATAAAAAGAAGTTGACAGTCCAACCTGCTCTGCAAGGGGGAAAGCCCACAGAGCACATTGTGCAGGTGCATAAGGTTATCCTTTTCTTTTAGATTGTTCCTTTTTACTGATTTGTCATGCAGTTCTTTGCACTAGGATATGTGGATAAGTGATATGAGTCAGGACCAATTTGCAGTAGTCAAATAACCATACTGAGATCCTTAAAACACCTTAAAACATCTACTGCTATCTAGACTCCTGGGAAGCTCACCAGAGAGGCATGCTTCATGTCTGCATGCAGAAATATAGAAGAAAAAAAAAAAGCTGGAAGGGTCATCTGGACGTCCCATCTGCTCTGTTTGTTCTAACTTTGAAGTTAGGTAGTTTTTAAGATCTCTGATAAAGCTGAATTTTGAATGTCTCCAGAAACTGTGTCCTCATGGCCTCTCTGTACAGTCACACTCTGTGGATAACCACAATTAGATGGCTGAAAACAGACATTTAATGCCTTCAGAACCTTTGCTTCTCCAGCCTAATCAAACATGAACTCTCCTGTTACCTTCATGCTCTTAACCCTAAACCCTTTTAGGAGCTCTCTGCTCCATCAGATCCAGTTAGCTGACATTTCCCTTCTGCTGAGTACTTCTAAATCAGACACAATGTGCTGCACCTCTCTGGGACATTTGGTCTTTTCCACTCCATGAGTTTTCAATCAGCCCATCTCTCTAGTTTGTCAGAAGTTCTCTAAATAGTGACCTTGTCCTCTGGGGAAACACAACTGCTACCCTTCACTTGGAGTAAACCCCAGAACTGCTGCAGGGACACCCTATTTTCTCACCAAGAAGTCCCCAACTGCTACCCCATAAACATAAGATTGTGTGAAAGCAGGATATGGAAAAAGGACGCATCAACTCTAAGTAGTTTTATCTGTCACTTCTCAGAGGAAATATAAAGACTGATTCATCTGCTAAGAATACAGTAACAACTACTCTTTATTTTAACGTGCAAACAGATCAACTTCCTTTCAGAGGATTCACCCAGAATGCACATCTGTGCCTGAAAAACTTCAAACACCTCTTTTCATAATTGCAGCATATTCCCCAATAAGGAGCCTATTAAAGACAAGATGAGGATAAGTTCCGGTAGATTTTGCTTCAATTTTTAGAAAATAATTCAGGATCGAGCAGGACAGAAAAAGTGAGACAGAATTTCAGTCTGGGTAGTCCTCTGGGAGAAAAGCACTCTGGATTCCTAGGGCTGCTCTCTCATTTTGAATCAGACATGAAGCCCCATGGCTTGTCTTTGATTTGAAAAGAGAGGAAAAACATTCTTCATTCCTGATGTTTCCAGACCGTTTGGGTCTCAGACTCATGGGGAAGCATAGGTGTTTCATTTTATGGTCTTAAAATGCTAAAGCTAATTCTGGAAGATAAGCAGATATACCCTGAAAATGATTATACATCAGATCTGTAAAACTCTGAGAATCTGGAGCAGCTACAATGGGCCAGATTTGGCATGCCAAATCCTAGAATAAACAAGTTAAAAACATAATTACTTAGAGATTAATAGAATAATATAAAATGAAAGAGAAAGGCATCATGAGGCATCAAACTTGACACATATCAACATGTGAGATTAAAAATGTGAGAATAAATAGGAAGACTGTCTTGGGAGTAAATATTTCATGGAGAATGAACAGGAGCAGTGGAAAGTAGATGGCTGTTTAAATTCAGTTAGACAGACATATTTTATTTTGCTTTATGGAAAGCTCAACATCTAAGTCACATTTAAAAATGTGGCTGTCATCAAATGCCAATACCAAATAGCTAAGGAATGACACAGGCTTTTACTCACTTCTTAATTATTAATAGTCTTGTTTTGTAGAAATCAGACCTTAGGGAAAGCTGTCAAGTAGTGCACAGAATAGCTATTTAGTGGCAACTCAACACCCCGTCAGGCAGTGGCTCCCAAATTTATACCACGTCTTCTGCAAAAACTTCCACACAGAGAAATAAGCATCAGACAGTCTCTAAGTTAATTCTCAGACTTCCTGCCCCCTCACTGTAGTAGGCTTGGACATCCTGGCTCCTCCAGTAATGGTCTTGAAGGCTCTTGTTTATAATGCATCTTCCACAGACTTATGGTCATTTTAGTGTTCTTCCCTTACATCTCGTGAAGAGCCCAATGCTGCTGACAGTCACTGGTCTGTTAAGTGACCCAGATGGCTGCACCACTGTCTTCATGAGGACATGCAGTGCACCACTGCACTCATTATTGTGGGTGAGTGCCACCTCAGGGCACGGGGCTGAGACTTTCCTGGGACACTGTGAGACTGAGGCTTTTAGCCTTCTGCAGGAGGCATAAATTGGAGTAGGCATTTGTGTCTTTGTCTGGGGTTTCAGAGTTCTCCAACCTGCCCTTATGTTTCTGGCCTCCTCTGTGCCTGCAGAGATAAACCTTTCATCATATCTTACACTGATTTTAGATCTGATCTCTCTGATATTTTGGGGTAATTTCTGAGCATTGCCAGAAATGGAGAAATCATTTCTCTGCTTTGATTGTCTCCTTTAATGACACTTTCCTTCTTTCATCTAGTTCTTTTCTTACATTTCTGTTTAAAAAAGATTTAGACCACCACAGCTCTTTCATTTACAGTTCTGTTGTGAACCCATTATCAGAGAAACATCGAAAGAAGTAGAATAATAATAATAATAAAAACCTCAACTCTTTTTAAACATGCTGATGGTACAAGTTCACTGTTTTGGGTTTGGTGCATAATAAAAGCAAATGTATGTCTATTTTTCCTTATCAGTGAGGTTTACCAATAAGCAGCAGCAGCAGCAGAAAGAATATTGCATTTGTAGCTCCACTGTTGACTTCTATCCATATTTTCATGTATTTCTCCCATTCTATCTTTAAATAAATAAGATTAGACTTTAATTACAACACTAAAAAAATCTTCAGACAATCTCAATTAATTTTTAACTAACTATTACTGTGTAGAATATTTTTCTTTAAAATTCCTAAAAAGACTTCTCTTTCTTTTTTTCTTTCTTTCTTTTTTCTCCCTTAAAAATCATTTTCCAGGTATAATAAATGTAAATGAAGGATATTGTTAAAATGTAAATTCTTACTCAATACTTCGTATTTCAAAGTTTTAATGTTGATTTTTTCCCCTTTCTCTTACTCCTTCTACACATTATCCTTACTTTTTCTGTTATGTTAATGAAGGTTTTTAAAAGTATATTTTTAAGGGTTCTCCAGAACTCAGCAGGATTCATTGACTATATTTGAACCCTCATACATTTTTGAACTGGCTTGTACTTAACAGTGACATCAAAGTAGCAGTGACATCAAAAATATTTATATGAAGCTGAGACTCAGCAGAAGAGCTGCCATCTTTTAAATAAAAGACTAGATATCAAAGTATTCCTGCACACTATCCTGAATTCTGGATGTGAAAACATTCAAACCTTTTACAAAGCCTATTACGCGAGCAATATTAGCTACTGTACTACATTGTGAACAACAATTTGTATAGCATCCTAACTAAAGTAATGATTCCACCTGCTCTCTAACGTATATTTGTATAAACACCTGATGTGATATCATTTCCTTTGCACTGATCTGTCCAATAGAATATAACTGTGGAAACAGGCTTTTTCCAGTCTCTATTTCTAATGGTAGCTGTGGTAGATTTCTGCTGTCTTTTTCAAGCCAATTTCATCATTTCATTCCTGTGAAAATGAAAAGCAGGACCATCTACCTGGAATTCTCCAGCCTGATCTTAGGATAAATTTGTTGTCAGACTTGAGCTTATTTTTATCTGTTACTGCAGAAAAAAAGAATTGGAGACTTAGAGTTTGGTTCATCTGGCAGAATATCTATAGACAAACTAAATAGCTCAGTTCCTTTTCTATGGAGATAAACTGACCTTACTTAGTGAAATACAGCTTAGGTTGAAGTACACAGATGGTCTTCAAAGTTCTTCCTGAAGAGGAAGGTCAGGCTCTTGAACTGGCTCACCAGGGTAGTGAACATGGCCTCAACTTGCCAGAGTTCATGGAGAGTCTCAAAAATCCTCTCAGACATTAGGTTTGAATTCTGAGTGTTTGTGTGGAGCCAGAAGTTGGATTAAGTGATCTTTTTGGGACCCTTCCAACCTGGGATATTCAATGAGAAACAAGGGTATTTACTTTCAGCTTACTGTAAATGATTAATTTAAAATGAAGTTGAAGCACCTCTCCATCATCGGGCCAAAAAAAAAAAAAAAAAAAAGAAAGAAAAAGAATCCTCAAAGCCCACCTTTTCCTGAATGCTGCCAAAACTGTAGTTCCTTTACTCTGTAGTACTGTCATCTAGCTCAAAGAACAGTGCTTCAGAATGGCGTAGTTGAGCTCGATCAGACTCTGTCTCAATTACAACCTGTTACTCAACTGCCTCTCCGCCCACTTGGAATGGGTTAATACATGTTAGTATATTTCTCCTTTCTTGTGGGTAAAGAAGGGAGATTAGGAGTGATGTGAATCCCTGCTGGAATGTAGCAAAAATATCAGAAAGTGGAATAAATTTGACTTATACTCTCATCATTATTTGAAGAGATAGATACACAAAACCTACCAGAATTAATCATTTGCTTCCTAACTAGCCTTGGTCAACCTGAGAAGCCTACGGCTACTGTTGCTCTAATTCTGCAGAAGGAATAGATCTATATACCTATTTGCATGCAAACTGGCCTTTCAAATCACTGTAGTTTTTACCTACATGACAAAAGGGAACTGATCTGATGGTTTATTGACCCAGTCCCAAATGGCAGGGTAAAAATCTTTCATGGCCAAGCCTGTGAATTATCTCTCATTTCTCCCTGGATTAACAATTATTTTTCCTTGGATTTAGAAATCACATTTACAGATTTGATTTCAAGCCATTCTCCATCATATCTGAAAAACTTGCTGTCAGACAAAACCCTGGTGACTGGAAAAATGAAAATATCACTCCCATAATCAAGAAAGGAAAAAGAAAGACCATGGAACTACAGGCTGCTGAGCCTCAGGTTGTGCTTAAGAAGACCACAGAATCATAGAGTTATAGAATGTTTTGGGTTGGAAGGGACCTTAGAGGCCATTTTTTTCAAAACTCCTCACCATGGGCAAGGACCCTTCCTCTAGGCCAGGCTGCTCAAAGGCTGTTTCAGCCTGGCTTTAAAGTCCTCCAGGGGGAGGGCACCCATAGCTTCTCTGGGCATCTGCTTCCAGTGTCTCACCATCTTCACAGTAAAGAATTTCTTCCTAATATCTAGTCTAAATCCACATTCTTCCCTTCAAAGCCATTTCTTTTCATCCTGTCACCACATACCCTTATAAAAAGTCCCTCCCCAGCTTTCCCATAGGCCCATTTTGGCTACTGGAAGTCCCCCATAAGGTCCATCCACAGCCCTTTCTTCTCCAGGATGAGCAACTCCAACCTAACCTCATAAGGGAGGTGCTTCAGCCCTCTGACCATCTTCATGGCCCACCTCTAGTCCTACTCCAGCAGCTTAACATCTTTGTATTGGAGGCCCCAGAACTCGATGCAGGCGGAATCTCATGAGAGCAGAATAGAGGGGCAGAATCACCTCCCTTGAACTGCATGTCACACTTCTCTTTACCTTCTGGACTGCGAAATCGCATTGCTGGCTCATATTATCAGACTGTCACTCTGCTGCGATCTGCACACACACAGAAACAAAATGAAATACTGGTGGGAAGGTTCAACCAACTTCTGTTGTTATGGGCCAGCATAATAAAATAGGAGGCATTACTTTTGGATCAGCCCACATAGTTTAGGCTGGAGCACAGATCTCTCCTACTGCAGACCACACGGATGGAGCTTACTTCTCTATTAAAAACAGCATAAACTTTCATAGTTTCAGTTTTAATGTCATGTTTTTCTGAGGATGATGTATTTTAAATGTCTTGATTTCTGTTTAATATGAAATATTCTATTTGAAATTTTTGAATGTTTTTCAGTCATATTAATTAACTCAAGGACTCTTACCTGCACTTTCACGTTGGTCAAAACAAAGGTAACCAAATGTAACAGTGTTCTGAATGACTGTTGTAACGTATTCTGTCATTCCACTGGTAATGTAAAATATCTCTAGCAACTTTATTTCTCTTTTTCTCTTTTTCCCCATCACTGTTTCTGACAATTTTACTCTAAAATTCAAATGTCTTTTTCTCAAAATTCAGTGTATACTTTACTCAGAATATCAGCATTTTTTCTTCCTTGATTCCATTCATGAAAACAAAAGAACAAGAAAGATCACAGTGATTTTTTTTTTTTTTTCTAACAGACTAATTGATTTTAGACAAATACTCAAAGATAGTAAACTAACTAGCCAATATTTCCTACAAACCATTCCTTAACGTCCTATAAAGCTTTTATTTGCATTACTGGATGAGCTTTTCATAGTTTTATTAACAATAGTTTTCTGTGGAAAAATGCTGAATGAAAGTACAAGGCATATTCCCTCAAATACTATGTCAGATTTTTTTAAAGTAAATAATTTTTGCCTGAAGATTTATCAGTTTGTGGGATTCTAATTAAACTTGATATTGCTGCAACAATTTTGGAAGACTCCCCATTTCTTCTTCTCTTTCTAACTTAGTGTATGCATTACCACCACGAAGCACACCAATAATCTGTATGAGCAACATTTTGAAGTACAAGTAGGACAGCTTAAATCTATAGAACTATTTTCTTACTAAATTAGATGTTTATGTGTATTTTTGGACCTTGAATTTTGTGTTCAGTATCAAGCAATATCAAATCATCTGTAGAGATACAATCAGGCTCTGCCTGTATGATCCACTCCAACTTTGATGAGTAGTTCAAACAGAGGTGAGTAATGATCAAACTCTGTAGATTTTTTTTCTCCTTTATTCAGACTTTATTCAGAGAAAAGGAGGAAATGGATTATCTCTTCAAATAGTGTTGTATAACTTCGTCAGTTATTAGTCCAAGGAATATGAAGGTGATGCATAATAAATTTAAGACTTCCTGAATTATGTACTGAAAACAAATAATTTAGAAGCAAGAAATGTGACCGCTGTTAGGACGGGTCCAGTATCCAAAACAGAGTGATATTTTTCACCTGCTAGATTTGCTAGATTCTTCTGCAGTGTAGATAACTGAAATGAGGTATGTTCCCTTTATAATCAAAGAAAAGAAATTGGTGTTTTCATGACAAAATTGATTAAACTAATTTTGGTGTGACATAAGTCATTCTCAGGACTTCACTGTTTTAGCACAATTATCATCGCTGGGATAGCTACCTCAGATGTAGATATCTCAAATACAGATAGCTGACATTTGGTGAAATAAACCCCTTAACAACTTTTCATTTGTTGTCCATGTAAAGTGGCATGTCCTTGAGGCAACAGAATTAGTTTTTACCAATAAGGCAATGCAGTGTTTAAACAAGGAGGATCTGAAGGATACCTGCTCACAGTGGAGGCGGGCAGAGGTTGTGACTCAATGATCTTTGAGTCCTTTCCACCACAAAACATTCTATTATTCTATGATTCTATGAATTTTAGAAGTATGCTCATTATAAGAGCCTGCCACAATGGCACATGGCACTCCTAGGGGACAGCTAACAAGTCACCTATTTACATCTCTCAGAGGAACATATCTGAGGATTTATAACAACTGTAAAATTGAAATGCTTAGCTAAAAGAGGCTTCTTTTTAAAAAGAAGAAAACAATGTGTTATCAGGTCAACCGTAAGGCAATTGATTTGACCACAACAGAGATTAAAATGTAAGATTCTTTTAAGAAAGGCAGATCGTATCAGATGAGCATCTCTTGTGCCTAGAAAGTGCATGGTTTTCTGGACAAAAAATGAAAAGCATTTGTTACAGTGCTAGAGAGGCAAATACTAATCAAGCCATGAAAGATGAGGTACAAACAAGAACTGATACAAAATGGAGTAATGGAGCTCAGAGTTGTGCTGAAAGAAACATTGAACACAAAGAAATTTAATATCACTGGCAGAGAGAAGTTCTCTGCAAATATAAAGAGAAAGATAAATATAACAGAGCAAGATATATAAAGACAACTCTGGCACCAGAATAAAACTTGTAAATATCCTCTAGTTGGAAAGGCGAATGCTTTCTAACTTTCAGAAATCCTAATATCTGGAGCTTTTTGAAAGATATAAGATGTATAAAGATAATACTTTAATACATAGTTTGATATGCTTTAGAAAAGGATTTTATGGTGTGACTAATTTTGGTAGTAGGATATTGGCCTCTTAGTTCTGTGGAGTTCCCAAGCTTTGGGGAAACTTGTGGATTAAGGCTTTTACCTCTGTTTGTGTATTAAATATAATTATTTAAATTAACTTGTCTTGAAATAACAGCATTCTAATTAGAAGTGTAAGTATTCTATAATTCACTTCCTACTGGAATTAAATGGTTAATATTTGCAATTATATTTATGCTGTACAAAAATGCTTCTTTTATTTCTGTTAATTCAACAGTGTTTTGCTGCATTCTCTCAGGGCAGAAAATAAAACAGTAGAAAAAAAATAGTTGACATATTTCTTACACTAACTCTTCAGGAATTCTTCTCCTTTAAACGTTACTCTTAAATAGGTTGCTGTTAAATCCAAATCAAAATTAAAAAGAAAAAGAAAACGCCTGCATTTTATAAGTAGGTTGTTGAAGTTTGTGTAACAACTGATAGTGAAGGGACTTTATGACCTATAAACAAAATAATATATAAAATAAGCTTCTTGATGATATCTTCCTTACATTAAGGTGGGATAAAAAGACAGTCCTTATGTTAATATTCTCATTGTGAACATATTAATACATTGACAGTTATAAATAAAACATAATTTCTCCTTTATTTACAGAAATGACGCTGATTCATTAGAACTGCCCAGTGTTTAAGATCTGCATCATGTCAGGAAATAAATAATCCAGGAGATTTCTGGACAAAATAGGAAGTTTTATCTACAGGAGCTGGTGACACAGACCAAGGGTCGCACCCTGTTAAGTCTGTCATGCATGAATAAGGAAAAAGTGCTTAGCAATTTCAAGATCAATAGCAGACTTTTCTACAGTGATCATGAGGTGGTGGAATTTCAGACCCTAATAGAAATGAAGCAGGATTGTAGCAGAATAATAGTCCTGAAATTCTATAATCAGGCTTCTCCAGAAAACTTGTAAGCTGTAGGCTATGAGAGCCTGCTTTGAGGGGCCCAGTGCATCCCATTGACACCGAAGGAAAACTTCTTCATAAGACAAGGTTTCTTCTTAATACACAGTCAGTTAACTGTCATGGCCATACCCAAACTGAGCAGATAAATCCAGAGTTAGCTCAAAAAAATTAGTCAAAGAGGGTGTAGAGGCATAGAGGCATTGCTTAAACATACAGGCTTAAGGTTAGCAAAAACCAGCTCAGCTGGATTTGAAATAAGTTATGAATAGAAAGGATAGCAACAGGTGTTGAAAGAGGCCTGAAAGAACATCACAGATCATGAATCTCCAACCTCCCTGCTGCAAGCAGAGCCACCAACCTCCACAATTAATACTAGACCAGACTGCTGCCCAGGGCCCCATCCAATCTGGCCTTGAACACCTCTAGGGACGTGGCATCCACAACCTCTCTGGGCAGCCTGTACCAGCACCTCACCACTCTCAAAGTAAAGAACTTCTCCTGTCATCCAACCTAAATCTTCCCTCCTTCAACTTAAAACCATTTCCCCTTGTCCTGCTGTTATCTACCCTTTCAAAGAGTTGATTCCCCTTTTGTTTGTAGGTAATGGAAGGCTGCAATGAGGTCACAGAATCACAGAATCACAGAATGGCCTGGGTTGGAAGGAACCTCAAGGATCATGGATCTCCAACCCCCCTGCCACATGCAGGGCCACCAATCTCCCCATTTAACACTAGACCAGGCTGCCCAGAGCCCCATCCAATCTGGCCTTGAAAACCTCCAGGGACGGAGCATCCACAACCACTCTGGGCAGCCTGTTCCACTATCTCACCATTCTCTCTGTAAAGAATTTCTACCTGACATCCAATCTAAATCTCCCCTCCCTCAACTTAAAACCATTTCTCATTGTCCTGCAATTGTCAACCCTTTCAAAGAGTTGATTCCCCTCCTGGTTTTTTTGCGGAAAGGTCACCCCGCAGCCTTCTTTTCTCCATGCTGAACAAGCCCAGCTCCCTCAGCCTGTCTTCATGAAGGACGTTCTCCAGCCCTAGGATCATCCTTGTGGCCCTCCTCTGGCCCCTCTCCAACAGCTCTCTGTTTTTCTTTTATTGGGAGCTCCAGACCTGGACACAGTACTCCCGATGGAGCCTCACAAGGGCAGAGTAGAGAGGGACAATCATCTCCCTGTACCTGCTGGCCACCCCTCTTCTGATGGAGACCAGGATACCATTTGCTTTCTGAGCTGCAGGAGCACACTGGTAAGTCATGTTAAGTTTTTCATCCATCGGTACCCCCAGGTCCTTTTGTGCAGGACTACTCTCAAGGACTGCTCCTTCCAGTCTGTGAAATCAGAAAACAAGAAGTACAAAGGGAGTGGCTGTATCTGGGCAGGTTGCTGGTCAGTATTCTCGCTTCATTGAGGCTTGTGCCTTATCAAAAGCAAAAAGTTCTTACAGTATAGGTAGTGAGGCACTGGAACTAATTGCCCAGAGAGGTGATGGATGCCCCATCCTTTGAGGCGTTCAGGGTCAGGTTGGACAGGGCTCTGGGCAGCCTTAGCTAGCTGTAGGTGTCTCTGTTCATTGCAGGGGAGTTGGACCTTTAAGGATCCCTTCCAACTTAGATGATTTTATGAATCTGTGATTCTGCAATCGTGTCATTAAACCCTGTATTCTCATTAAATTCCTAATTGTAACTATATTTCATATGCATGAATTTTGTATTCTGGTGTGCTTGTGTGAAATATACGTGAAATTCAAATTAACTAGCCAAAAGTATCAGGAAAGGCCTACAAAGCAGAGGAAAAAATTCTCTGCTTGGCTATTGGGCAGAGAGGGTTTGTACTGAACAAACCCACATCAGGCATGTACATTCCAGTAATGACTTTCATTCCTGATCAGATGGTGAAGAGGTGAACGACTGAGCCAACCCTGTTCATGTTTCTGTAAGTACTGTTTGTGTTTAGATGGATGTCAACATAGGTAATATTTTCTGTCTACTTTGGTCTGCATGGCCATATGCACATGTGTGAGCACTGTGTGTGCATGTGCCCTTTAACAATATGTGCTCAATCCTGATACTACTTGTATTTGAGGACATATGAATGACAGCATTCTTGCATCTTTTGGTGCCAGAGCAGAACAACCCCTTATGTATATGCCTCTTCTCCCCAGGTCTTGATATGTGCCTAATGAAGCTGTTTATTATACCTTCTTTGTCTTAGTGTATTTTCTTATGGCCTCCAACTCCAGTTTGTGAAGGAACTTAAGGATTTGAAGTTGTTCTCAATATCACTGTAGAAGAAACCTGACAAAGAGATCACTCAAATAAACTTGACTCATGGAGAGCTATGTAAAGAGATGATACAGAATTGCAGCCAAGTGTACTAAGAGGCTTAAATAATGTCATCGCAAGACCATTCTGTTCCCTTTGAAAGTCTGCTGCAATAAAAGGATTTTCCTAATGACTGCCAAAAAAAAATACATATATAAATAATAAAAAAAATATCTTGAAGTCATCTTCATGAAGGGCAACAAGAGGAGTGTGATTAAGTAAAGGCTGGTCAGATCAATCAATGCCCAGAAAGATTATGGAGCAAATCCCCTTAGAAATCATGTCGAGGCACATGAAGAATGGAATGTTTGGCAATTGTCAGGGTAGACTTAAAAAAATAGCGTGTCTGAGTGTGTCTAGACTGGAGAATACCAGAAGGTACCTAATGCCTATTTTCTACTAGATGTGGAGTTGTTATAGAGAAAGGAATAAGAGCCAAATTTTGCTTATAAGTATATGACGAAAGAATGTGTCAACTATCAGCAGATGCAGAAGGAAAAATTCCATGGGATATAAGGAGAAAAAATATCATAGAATCATAGAATCTTTAGAGTTGGAAGAGACCTTTAAAAGTTATCTAGTTCAACTTGCCTGCAATCAGTGGGGACATCTACACATTGCTCAGAGCCTGGTCCAGCCCAGCCTTGAAAGTCTCCAGGCATTTAGCACATCTCTGGGCAACCTGTTCCAGTGCCTCACCACCCCCACTGTAAAAGACTTTTTCCTTATATCTAACCTAAGTCTACCCTCTTTGAGCTTGAAACCATTTCCCCCTTTTTTTTTTACTAACACAGATCCTACTAAAGAATGTCCCCTTCTTTCCTGTAGTTTGGTATCCCCTTTAGATACCGAAAGGCTGCTCTTCTCTAGGCTGAACAGCCCCATGTCTCATAACCTCACAGGAGAAGTGTTCCATACCTTGGATGATTTTTGTGGCCCTTCGCTGGATGTGCTCCACAGTGGGGACATGTACACATAGTGTTCCAGGTAAGGCCTCACCACTGCTGGACAGGGGGGCATGATCACATCCTTCGCATTGCTGGCCACACTTCTTTTGTTGCAGCCCAGAATATAGTTGGCTTTCTGGGCTTTGAGGGCACATTGCTGGCTCACGTCTAGCTTTCATCCACCAGTACTCTCAGCTTCTTTCTGGTATGGCTGTACTCCATTCTTACATGCCCCATCTTGTATTGGTAATGAGGGTTGCTGCAACGTAGGTGCAAGACCTTGCACTTGGATTTATTGAACCTCATGAGGATCACTTATGTCCACTGATCAATTCTGTCTCTCTGGATGTCATCCCATGCCTTGGGCATGTTGACCACAGCGCACAGCTTGGTGTCATTAGCAAACTTGCTGAAAGTACACTCAACCCCATTCCCAATGTCACTACTAATAAAGATTTTAAAGAGTATCAGTCCCTGCATCTTCACAAAAAGGATATTAAGCATAGAAAAAATTACTGAGAGAGACTGGAGGATATTATGAATACTGTTTGTGATCCTCAGTGTGTGATTTGTTAAGGCCCTAAGCAATTTGAACTAGTCTCAAGACTGGTCATGGCTTGAGCAATTTCCAGAGGTTTTCCCTTTTTTAAAGCAAAGCCTTGGAAGACCTGCTGACACCCACATGATTCATCTACTATGTATATGAAGTCTTATCTTACTTTTTAGTATTTCATTTAGCTTAGCAAATAAATATGACATTCAAAATGCCTTCATTTCTACTTCTGTGATAACTAAGTTTACCTTAGAGGATCTTTGTGTCCACACATCCTTAATGACGTTGCCTAGGGTCATTGCCATACTGTTCTTAGGTCAAGTCTAAACTGTGATTTTGGCAGAAAAAGACATTATATGCCATGATTTATCTCTTGCTTTGGGAGGAGAATAAACACTCACAGATCTCTACTAACTGCTTTGCATATCCTAAGGTAAGCAATGTGCTGTGCTGTCACACTAAGAACATCTCAGAGGCAAAGTCATTCCCAACCAAGAGCGACATAGGAGCAGCTGTGCAAAGCCTGCTGTTCCTAATCCATTGTTCACTGAAGTGTAGTCCATTTGCTAAAGAAATGCATGTAGTAGTGCTGATGTTCATGGCAAGCATCATATTCCCAGAACAATTTCTTGCTGCAGGAAATCTCATGAAAAAATAGGGCTTAGAACAATACTTTTACACAAGGGCCTATGAACTAGAGCCTGCTGCCACATACCCATCAAATCAGCTGGCTGAAAGACACTTCAGTATGCTGAGCTACTGGCTCCTAGAGAGGAGAATGTCCAGCACACCGAAGAGCTTGGTCTTACCATGTGGCTTCAAAACTGTCACGGAGTTGACCAGATCAATCTACGTCCGTGACAGGGGGAACAGGCCTCTGCCCTCCCCCCCCACCCCAGTCCCACAAAAAATGGGAAGGAAGGAAGGAAGGAAGGAAAAGAGCAGCGGCAACAATCTATGGAGGAAAACTTATTTTACTATAATATTGGAATACAAAATAACACAATATATGTACAATTTAATTGAAATTGAGATTAATAAATCAGACAACATGAGAGAGAGAGTTCCCGGGACTGATTCAAACCTGAAAAGCTTGGAACGGCTAGGAAAGCACCTCCAGCACCCACTGCAAGGCAGCAAGAGAGCGCCCCCCCCACCCGGAAGGGCCAGATCCCGTGACTGCTGTAATGTACAGGGATAGGTACCTGGGATTGGGGCAGTGACACTTTAATGCCCTGTACACTACATGATGTTTTGATGTGGACTACTGAAATCCAAAAACAAAATTAAAAAAAAAAAAAAAAAGACAAAAACATAGAACCATGACAAAAACATAAATATTTTTATATTCTAGGAGGAACCTATCAGTATGTGACTTCGTTAGTAAAAACTACTTATCAAACCTCTATCACAAAAAAAAAAAAAAAAAAAAAAAAAAAAAAAAAAAAAAACACCAGAAACAAGAACAAATATCTTAAAAATACCTTAATTTATGCAAGATTATCATGATTTTAGTTGTCACTTCAACGCACTGTGCTGCTCTGGTCCTGTGTTGATTTTTAATACTCTTGGGTCAGAATTTTCTTCTGTTTTTTGTATGCCTTCTACACACATAAGGCACTTTTATAAACCTTTAAATGCAATGCAGAGCTAGTTTCTTCTGTCAAGAGTTTTATCACATTCGTCAAGGATGGCTGACTCTCACTTCATATTTCCTTTCAGTTGTTGTAGGTTTCAAACTGTGTCAATCTCATTTGTGTTATCACTTAGTTAGATAAATATAAATAAAAATTTCTGTGTTAACAAGGTCAGAATTTTCCCAGTTCTTTTCCTGGTACTGTCCTACCCAGGTTGTTTTTGGACTGACAACACTATTTGAATCTCATTGGTATATGATACACTTTGAAATTTGTGTTGAGGAAAACTAAGAATTTCTGTCTTCATCTTGGACTGCAGATTTGAATGAAGAGTGATACACATGAATGAACTACCTAGGGATGTTAACCTGTAAGTATCTAATTCTAGCATGTTCTGAATTCAAATAGAGGATGTATTTTTTTACCACACATAAAATACCCCAGAAATACAGAATATGACAATATTTTGCTGCTGCATTTAACCCAGGACTTACGTACAGTTAGAAAAGATCTCTAACACTGCAACTTGTTCTTGATATCTTTAAGATTTGAATGTGTCAAGCAAAGTCATTGGAGCAAAGTTAGATATTATTCTTCATGACACAAAACTGAAACGTATACTTTCTTTGGTAGAGCTGTTTTGTTCTGTGGTAATGGAGCCCTCATTATCTTCCACAGAAGTTACACCTAGAGGATTAGCAGAATTAGTCCATGAAGGTACAGGCTTTCAGATACATTGTTTTTGTCAAAGTAACAGATAAAGAGATTTAAAAGTGTAAGTAACAGGTGGGAAAACTACACATTTTCTTCATCTGAAAATAATAATAATAATAATAATAATAATAATAATAATAATAATAATAATAATAATAAAATTGTTCTCTCTTCCAAAGAAGCAATGAAATATTTCAAAGATTTACTTCATTTTCAATTTAAATTTTTTTGAAGCTTCTTGCATTACCAAGCAAAGTGAAAGGAGGGAGAGAGTAAGGGATAAAAATTCATCCTAAGTCACATTCTGACCTTGAAAAGAGATGGTTTGTGAAAACAGTGAAAACAAGCTCCCATAAGAACAGTCAACATCAAAGGGATTGCAGTGAAAAAGGCTACCTTTGAAATCAGATTGGTACCTGAAACATCTCGTGAAAAAAATTGGGAAGAGATTTTTTACAGTCATCATCCTGTTTTCTTTTACACATAGAAGATAGCTTCAATTTAAAAAATGCTGAGAAGTCAAAAGGTAATTATTGAACACAACTGAAGGGTTATTGGCTTTAGTATTTCAGCATATAAAGGAATACTGCTCTTGAGAATGTAGTAAGAGTCTTCTTTGCCTCCCTCTTTCTTCCCTCATCTCTGCTTCTCTTCTCTCTCACTTCCTCCTCTTTTTAACGCTTTCCTTCCCCCTTCCCTTCCTTTTCCTACAGGTTGCAAACTGTGAACAAATTTGTACACAATGGTATGTTCAAAGTGAAAGCTGTAAGAGGAAGGACAACAGTAAGCTCTAGGTCTTTCCACATTTTTGTGTTTCTTTTTTTCTGCCCCTAATGTTTTCCAAAAAGAGGCAGCTCAACTTTGGGTCATAGAAAGTTCGGAACTATTTAAATTGCTTCTGTAAGGAACAAAAGATAAATGCACCCAAACACAGAATAAAACTAAAAAAAAATGTTTCACATTTGGCTAGCTACAGTAAGGGCTCTGCAATTTGTGAGATAACAGTTGCATAAGTATTACCAGGGCAGAAGGCTCCTGGTCAAAGTTCCTTGTGTAGATGATGTACTTTGTGTTTCAGACCTATGCTTATGTAGCCCATTAACAGTGATTAAAGATAAATGCATTAAGCACATGTGTATCAGTTTCTGCTGCTTTTCAGTGAGGTAATAAATGTAATGGATTCATGGAAATTGATGAGTAAAGAGATTAAAGGCCAAGTGAAGGGAATTATGAACTTGCATTAGTTAAAATTTTATGTGAAAATATTTATTGCCATGTAATGGACTGCATTAGCAATTTTTATTATTATTTTTTTGAATGAGACAAATGTACAATTTAATGCCAAGACAACAAAACAGAATAACTGTTTTCTGTAAGACTGAATGTTCATCTTCATATATTTGTTTCAGTTCTTCTAGAGTTTGTTTTGTCTCAATGTTCTCTGTTTATCTTACTATGTTAAAGAAATCCATTCTCCACTGTTTTCTGGTTGCCTCTTTCCAGGTGAAAATATCAATCATGACCATAATTTTGATACAAGAATATCAAAGTATTATTTTTTATTTTTTTCACTGAGCATGAACAACAAATTTGTTGCTATTTTTTCACTGTTTAATCACTTCTCTTTGAATCAACAGATTCTGTAAAATAAAGTAATCTATCCCTGCTACATTTGCAGCATATCCTCAGAAAAAAAGGATACAGCAGAATATTATTATTAAACACTGGATGTCTGTTTATGGATTAGAAGTACTTCTAAACATTAAAGCAAATATCAATTAGTAAATAACTAAAATATTTTCTGACACCATTCAAGACAACCCTAGTGTGACAGATTTAACAAGCAGGTTTAAAACATATTTTTAAGCACTAAATTGCCTTTCCTCTCATTTGCATAATGTAAAAATACACATTAATGTTCTTCTAAAATACTAACCAGCTTTTCATAACATACAGATACTGTCTTCAGGAGATGATAATCAAAGCTCGTATGTTTGAATTTAATTATAAAATCAAAATACAAACTGATTCTTGTTAACATTACCAGAATTTTTCAGTGGCTTGTGGTTCTAATGGCATATGTGGCCAATAAATGTAATTTTATGATGAAAAGCTTATAAAAATAATTTGAATTGTCCCTTGCATCCTAATGGACGAATCAAAATGTCTGTTAACATTACTGGAACTAGAATTTCACCTAATGGCTTCAAGATGTGAATAAAAATGTCATATCCGTAAAAAGAAATCCATGCATTTCTCCTACAGTAATTAAAAAGATTTTTTTAAGAAACCTTCATTAGGTTAACTATAAACAAAAATAAAAAAATATAAAAAAATAAGAAAAGAAACAAAACTCCGATTTTAGAAAGAAATATAAGAAGATAATAGTATAGTTACTACAGGTCTGCTTTCTTGTAAATCACTGAAGTAGCAACATTGGCTCTATTTCTGAATGAATACTGTCTCATGAGCATGAATAATTATAAAATAGTCACACTTATTTGAGGAGTTGTTAGCTTATTCAAATCTATGAAAGATTATAGTCTGAAAGCAGTCCGACTAATTACATTGCTTAAAATTAAATAAATACCTTCCAAAATAAAGACAAATTTTAGTTCATTTCATATAAGGCCTTGTAAAAAAACAATCTGCTTGAAATAATCAATGAATTCTGATAAGCAAAAATTTACAATAAAAATAAATGTCAGACTAGTGAAGAACACAAAACTATAGAACATGAAATTTACATGGTAAGGATGTTTGTAGCAAATAAGGCACGAGCCTGCCTTGAATGAGAAGTACTACTATTTGTCTCTATTTCTGATAGCTGTCTATCATGTAATCAAGAAAATATTTTTTCCAGTTCCTTCCTTCCTTCCTTCCTTCCTTCCCAGAATCACAGAATTGTAGGGATCACCTCCAGAGATCGAGTCCAACCCCCCTGCCAAAGCAGGTTCCCTGCATTCTTTCTACATTCCTTCCTAGGAGGAAGAAAAATGCAGGTTCCCTGCATTTTCTTTCTACATTCCTTCCTACATTCTTTCTCTCTCTCCCTCTCTCTCTCTCATTTTTTCTCCTTATAATCTATATAGAATATTACATCTTGATATTATCTCTTCCTTACATTATCTACAGACCTATTCTCAGCTGGGACCTCTAGGTGATACTGTAATACCAGATGATGTTAATAACTTCAGCATTTTGCAACAATTATAAGGCAGCTGAGGAAAGAAAAGTAAGTTTTCTTTCTTCAATTCTTTTGGTATTATATCTTTCATACAAAACTAATTTTTTTTCCTTTAAATTGAAAGTGCTGACACAGCTGAAGTGAAGAAGAAATGACTCCTAGTGGTGTTCTGTGAGAAGACAAGAGATAATAGGCGCAAATTGAAACATGAGTAATTTGTTTTAAGAAGAAATTAAAAAACAAAAACATTTTTTATTGCACATGTGGTAAAACACAGGAACAGGTTCTCTGAAATACTGTGGGGAATAGATAATATCCTGGGCAACCTATTATAGCTAGCCTTGCTTTGACAAGAGTATGTGATTTCCTTCAGGGATACATTCCTATCTTAGTCATTCAGTGCCAATGTGATTCTTTTGGGGTTATTTTTGTCTTAAAAGTTAATCTAAACTTTTATTATTTCTATTCAAGTTATACTAAAGACATTTTCAGATGGGTATCAAGACTTTCCAAAGACCACCCTTGCACTCTACATATTTCAGGCACAAAAAAAAATGAATTCTATCATTGGGCAATTTTTTCCATAGTTATTTATCTTGACATTCCATTCAGGTTACAGTAAGTGTATTAATTTCTCATCTGAATGCAACAAGCAAGGGAAACTTGTGACACTTTCGTTTTCAGGAATAAAAGGCCCTTCAGCATTTGACAACTTCATCTGAGTTCCTCTTGAAGGTCTTTCACTAATAAGACTTCAGCACTTCACACTTCTGCAAGGTCTCACATGTAATAATTTTGTCTATTACACTGTTATTGTATCAGTAAATCAACGCACTTAAATAAATTTATTAATCTGTATTTTTAAAATTCTGGCAACATTTCTCAACTTGAAGCACCTACCCAGGCACTATAATGTACTATAATCATTTTAGTTCTTGAATATGCGATTTTTCTATTTTCTCCTTTTAGGTAATTTCCATTATTTTATTTGTGGTTTTGCTTTAAACACAAACTTTCATCATTAATTTGTTTAAGTTTCTACAACAATAATCCAAAGTGACTTTTAAATCTCTGCAAAGATTGAGATGGCATGTTGGGAAATAGTACCCAGATTTCCTCATGTATCATTTAAGACTTACTTATTCTCAATTTAGAAGCAGAAAATTCAGAGGTTTTCACAGAATGAATGCCAGAACAAATTATTCACATAACTGTATGCAAGAGCTTTGGTTATACTGAAAAAGAGACTTCATGAGTCCTTTTCTGTTTTTTGTTTTGTACTAATATAAAAAGCTTTCAAATCTACCCATTCAAACTCTGCTGGTTTCAAAGGCCAAGAAGACTACCAAGAAAATGGAAAAATCATCACTACTTTTGGAACTAAGTTCAAGACTGGCCCAGATGCTATCATATATACATATATAGTTCCTTCCTTCCTTCCTTCCTTTACAGGAAGAAGTTTGTGGTTGTATAAGCGCTAGTTTCTCTTCTCTGGTGACAAGTGATATGACGCAAAGGAATGGCCTCAAGTTACAACAGGGAAAGTTTAGATTGGTTATGAGGAAGAATTTCTTCATGAAAAGGGTGGTTGGGCATTGGAACAGATAGTGGCAGTGTTCTCAGGTATTTGAGACATATGGATATGGCATTAAGGGTTGTGGTTTTGTAATGGACTTTGTAGTGCTAGGTTGACAGTTGGACTTGATTTAAAGAGTGTTTTCCAACCAATTGCAATGATTCTGTACCAGATAAAAGGTATTTTCCATCTTCATTCTCCACAGTTAAATTATATTTTTGCACCTCTTGTACAATTTGATTTCCGTGGCAGCTCCCTATTGTCTTTCTCTAATCTAGAGAACAAATATAATTATTTATTCTTTTAATTATTTCTGAGGTCCCTTTCTTCAAATGCTGCTTGCTTGAGGCTTCTTGGGAAAAGTGAAGGCTGTAGTCTCTAAAGCTTTTTTGCATCTCATTCTTTTCTTTATCAGAGTGAAATATGTTGGTTAGATTGGTTGTTGCTGTGCTAATCATCACCAGCTGTTCATAATTGTCTAACAGTTACAGGTGCAGCAGTTTGCTACTGTGCTGTAGGCTCCAATCTGCTTTCTGCTCTTCAGAAACGGCTTAGCAACAAAATCTTTTTCTCTCCTTTGTAAATGCTCAAGGAAGTCATCTGGAAGGCATTTTATGCAAGATACATTATCATCTCCAATCTCTTTGGTGTTTTTTTTTTCCCTCCCCTCAGGAAGAAGCATATCAAGTTAAGCAATCTTAGTGACTTAGTAAGAAATGTCAGTCACTGATGTACTGCTGGATAAACAAGTTCCTTTACATGTCATCTCTTCTTTGGTAATAGTGGCTCTGATAGAGGAAACTGAAAGAAAACATGAATTAAAAAGAAGTATATATATCAGCAGATGAATTAATGTAAGACAGAAACAGAAAGATTCATATACAAACTGATTGATTATCCAAGGAATGTGATGGTAAATTTTATTTTTTGTTACTGTTTCTTCTGGCCAAACAATAAAAGAAAATGTTATCTCGTCTCTCTGCAGAGGAAAGAGAAGCTGGTGTGAACTTTTATCCAATAAATATATAGCATAGAAAATATTTCCACTTTTAGAGAGCAATTTGGAATGTGTTGCTGGCTAGGAACATGTCAATAAAATAGACGGCTAGGAAAATACATTTCCTAAGGTCTACACCAGCCACCACCCCATCCTTCTAAGGTGTCCACTGAAAAACTTGGGTTTGGGATGTCTGCACATGTTTGGATAATTAGGGGGGTTATTATTCTGTAGATATATCTCTAAGTTAGGGACCTGAAGTGCCCGGTAGTAGCTCTGGAAAAGAAGATAGATAAAAAAGAAAATGGAAGAAAAAAAAAAAAAAAAAGAATGCAAAAACAAAACGAGTGTAAATGACAGAATAGTATCAGAGGGCCTTGGTGTTAGTTTAGGCATAGGCCTAAGGTAAAGGTAAATATGAGAGAGGCTGTCTTAATTTTTCCTTTGCATTTTGTTCATGCTGTCATGAACAACATGTGTGGTCTAGTATCAGATCTGGAGGTTGGTGGCCCTGCATGTGGCAGAAAAGCTGGAACCTGATGATCCTTGGGGTCCTTTCCAAATGAATCTATTCTATGATTCTATGGTTCGCTGTGTTTTGTCTCCTGAATGTACTTTTAAAATTGGATATCAAACTCTCCATAACTGGTTGGGAATTCTTTTAAATTAATGTCGAAAAAATTTTCAGAAATCCTGACCTCACTAAGCAGAATGAGAAGCACACCCAACCTGACCAACAGGATTATCAGCTGTCAGTGAATACTAGGTAAGTAATCCAAGAGTTCCAGTGATGATTAGTCTTTTCTTTCCTTTGTTTCTTGCTGAAAACAACAGTGAGACACTAATAGAGAGCAGAGTCGCCAACACCAACAAGAAGCCAAAATATATTCAGGAATGAATAGTGCATGGAAGCTGTCATTTAATAAATAAATAAATAAATAAATAAAATTAAAGCTGCAAGAAATTCAGTCTAGGATCTAAAATTCTTTCATCCATCTGTCACTAATTAAAAAGAATGTCAAAGAACATATGGTCATGAAGCTACAGGGAGTTAAAAAAGAAAATCAAAAGAGCTGCTCTAACTGTGCACTTAAATAACTGAGTTTTCAAGTAAGTGCCTTACAAATCCCCCAGGAAGGTAGATAAAAGGTAGGAGGGTGACTTGGAAAGGACGACCACAAAGCATTCATCTAAAATGGTGACTTCATGTCTTTTTTGGATACAACAAAGTGTCTGAACACCCAAAATTGTTACTTTTACTTTCAGGGTCACAAACACAAGTTTCATTGGCCCCTTATAGTCTATTTCTGCTGATTTAAGATCTTGGGGACGCTGTGTATAAATATTTAACACAAATAAACTGTAATATTCAAAATGAATTGGACAAGTGATGAAAAACTTTGCTTAGAAAACCAAAGAGAGAATGGCTGTAAGGAAAGCCAGCCTCTTTCTATTAGTTCATACATCAACAGTTTTTCCATGTATGTCATCCTCCTATAATTGCTTTTGTTGATCTTCTCTTCCTGTATATTTTACTAACTTCTGTATTAAAAAATCATAATCTACTTCTTCTCTGGCATTCCATTAAATTCATTATTAAAGAATGTAGTTTACAACAATTGAGAATCTCTTGCTTTTTCAATAATAATGGTCTCTTATGTCTTACAGGCTGAACAGAAATATGAGAGAAGAGTTGGTATAATAAATAACATTATGTGGAATACATTACATTAGGAATACTAAATGAATATTATTTTTTTATTATCACAACTTATCGTATACAAAATCTATTTCAGTAGCCACACATCATTTTCTGTTTCTTAGTAGTTTGCATAATGGTGTTTATTCTTTAACAACATAATCATACCTTCATCATAATTCAATCTTATTGCATTGTGAGTTTTATACAGGGAGTATGACTTCAGTCTGCAGTTTATCTCTTCTGATTTCCCTCTGAAAAACCATTTTCCACTCTCCTCCTTATCAGTCCTTCTTCTGTGTTCATCACTATTCCTACAAATGCTTTTTTTTCCTCTGGCAATTATTATTATTATTATTTTTTTTTTGAGAGGGGGAGAAATAGAATAATTAAATATTGACTGCCTGGAAGTGTTTATGTAAAGATTTTGCCAGTAATATATTCACCTCTCATTTTTTTTTTTTTATTTTTCTTTCAGTGAAGTTTCCTTACTTTAAATCAATAAAAGCTTGAAAAATATGTAGTAACCACCTCAATTAAATAAATAAATAAATAAATAAATCTTTTTATTATTAACAATTAAAAAGAACTGGCTTTATAATTATAGGCCATTTGATGATTAAAAAATAGAAAAGACAATTATTGAAGCAAAACATTTTAAAATGCTCAATATCATCTATCAATAGGTGAATTTTCGTTTTCTTCAAAATTGTAATTGAATTTGAATTGAATGCATGAAATATAATTATTTTCTTCGTAGGTTTCAAAACCTCAGGAAAGTTAAACTGAGAAGTTACTTCTAGTCCAGTATATTTATATATAATAGAGCTCTTTGTGTATGTATTCTTTCATCCTTCAAACACAGACAACTGGAGACTGGAAAGCATATATAACAAGGAAGTAAGGAGAGAAGATACCACATACTATTCATCTGTTCTTATGCACTTCTGTACATTTAAAAAATAAATTGATGCTAATAATAATTTTCAGTTGTTTTCTTTTTCTAAATTTTTACCTTTGAGATTTCGTCAAGGTTTTCCTCATTGTCTTCATAGCATAAGACCTTCAAGTGCCTTCTTATCTATCTAGGTTTTAAAATATAAAGAGGGAAATAAGCTCTCCAATGAGAAGTTCAGAAGAACAGCTGAGTTTAAGTATTCTAGTGTTCAGGTTGGCTGATGAGAAGTTGAGTGGCGCAGCTGACATAACAGAAAGAAGGGATGTCATCCAGAGAGACCAGAACATGCTTGAAAAGTGGGCGCATGAGAACCTAATGAGGTTTAACAAAGCCAAGTGCAAGGCGTTGTCAAGGCAATACCAGATATGAATACAGACAGGGAGTAGAACTCATTGAGAGCAGCTCTGGGGAGAAGACTATGGAATTCTGATGGACGATAAGCCAGACATGAGACAGCAGTGTTCACTGGAAGACCAGAAGGCCAACAGTATCCTGGACTGCATCAATAGACAGGTGGCCAGCAGGGAGAGGAAGGTGATTGTCCCTCTCTTCCCTTGCCTTGTAACCCCCATCTGGATTGCTGTGTCCAAACCTGTGTCCTCTAGCACAGGAAGAATGTGGAACTGTTGGAGTGAGTCCAAAGGAGGGCCATAAAAATATCAAAAGGCTGCAGTACCTCTAATATGAAAATAGGTTGAGGAGTCAGGCTTCTTTAGCTTGGGAAAGAATCAGAGAATCACAGAATGGCCAGGGTTGGAACGGACCTCAAGGATCATGAATCTCCAACCCCCCGGCCACATGCAGGGCCACCAATCTCCCCATTTAACACTAGACCAGGCTGCCCAGCACCCTATCCAGTCTGGCCTTGAGCACCTCCAGGGACGGGGCATCCACAGCCTCTCTGGGCAGCCTGTTCCAGCTCCTCAACACTCTCTGGGTAAAGAGTTTCCCCCTGAGACCCAACCTAAATCTTCCCTCCCTCAACTTAAAATCATTTCCCCTTGTCCTGCAGTCATCAACCATTTCAAAGAGTTGATTTCCCTCCTGTTTGTAGGCTCCCTTTAGGTATTCAAAGGCTGCAATGAGGTCACCCCGCAGCCTTCTCTTTTCCAGGCTGAACAAGCCCAGCTCCCTCAGCCTGTCTTCATAGGGGAGGTGCTCCAGTCCCCTGATCATCTTTGTGGCTCCTTTGGACCCTCTCCAACAGCTCCCTGTCTTTCTTGTACTGAAGAAGCTTTGGGGAGATCTCATTGTGATTTTTAGTACTTGAAGGGGGCTTATAAGCAGGACTTCTGTGTCTAATAGTGATAAGGGGAAATGTCTTTAAATTAAAAGAGGGGAGATTTAGATGTTAGGAAGAAATTTTTTTACTCAAAGCGTGGTGAGCGGTGCTAGTTAGAATGCCCAGAGTAATTGTGGATGCTCCATCTCTGGAAGCATTCAGGCCGGGTTGGATGCGATCCTGTGCAGTTTGATTTAGTGGTTGTCAATCCTGTGCATGATAGGGAGGTTAGAACTCAATGATCTTTAAGGTCCCCTCCAATCTAGGATGTCCTATGACTCCATGGAATGCATTGATTGCTTGAAATCTTGGTTCTCTGCATCTCATTATGAAAACAGTTTCATCTTGTATTTGAAAAATTAGTAAGATTATCAGTCATAACTGAGATTTGTGAAAGTGGAACATTTTGGCTGATGTAAGAAGTGTTCAACCTTAAGGAATAAAAGCCTAAGTTATTTTCCTGCTCAAGTGTACTTAAAACAGAACAGTGCATATGTATCAGAGTATTGATAGCCTGAGAATTGAGAAAGAACAATAAAATAAGCATCAGTTCAGAACTAATTTGAACTATGTTTTCTCACTGGGGTACAAGGAAGGAGAAATTATACATCAGTTTCAACATTCTTTTAAGTCCTGTTGTTTCTTTTAAAGTTTAAAAGGAAAAAGTGGGGAAAGAATGGGGCTGAAGAAGGAAAAATAATTTTAGAAAGTACCACAGAATGTAAATATACACATATACATACATAGATATATATATAAATATGTCTATATTTGGGAAAAATATAGGAATGTTGTCAGGGCCAGTAGGAATGCAATGACGAAGGCTAAGGCCCTCTTGGAATTTAAACCTTGCAAAGGTGGTAAAGGAAAAGAAGAGATCTTTAAGTATGTCAACAGTGAAAGGGAGACTAGAGAAAATGCGGATCCTCTACAAAATTAGGTGAATGGCCTGGTAACAGTTGACTCTAAGAAGGCAGAAATTCTGAATATCTTCTTTGCTTCAGTCTTTAATACTAAGATTACCCTCAGGAATCCTATACCTTTGAGATAAGAGAGAGAGTCTGGGGAATGGAAGGTTTCCCTAGAGTTGTGGAAGACCTGGTCAGAGACCATGTAGACAAAACCAAATCACTCTGATCCTTGGGCCCCAATGAGGTGCTCCCTCATGTGCTGAGGGAGTTGGCAGAGTCCAGCAGAGGTCCACAAAGATGATACGGGCATGGAGCATCTCCCTTATGAGGAAAGGCTGAGTAACCTGGGTCTGTTCAGCCTGGCAAAAAAGAAGACGGAGAGGAGATCTGATTCATGTTTATAAGTCTCTAAGGGGAGATTGGAGGCAAATGGATGAGGCCACATTCTTCTTGTGACATGTAGCAATAGGACAAGGAACAGTGGCCTAAAATTTGAATGTAGGAAATTCCATAGAAATAAATGTCATATGTCATATCTCCCTTTATTCCAGTTTTTACATAGGCAAAGTGAATGACCACAGTGTAATTGGATAAGTAAGTTTTCAACCTGAAAACTTGGACATAGGTATAAGAATTATTTTGAATTAATTGCTTTCTTTGTTCAGGCATCTGTGATTAGACACAGGGGGAAAAGAAAAACTGTGAGCAGTTGGCAAAGATAGAATCAGAGATTGTTTAAGACAATTCAATTTCTATAAAACTCAGGGACGCAGGGAGCCATGTTCAAGGGTACTGACAGGTCTCACCAATGTCCTTGCAAGGTCACTCTCTGTCATCTTTGAACAGAAAAAAACATATGCAAAAACCATCTCGAGTAAATCTATGTAGGTGATCTTCTGAAACACATTTTTGGGCACATAGAAAAGAATAACTTCATAAGAACTAGAATTAATTTTTCCCGGGTAAATCACGTGTGGCTAACCTGGTTTGCTTCCTGTATGCATGCATATGTGGCTGAGGGAAGTGTAGTGAATGCCATTTATTTTAGTGAGACTTCAGACATTGTCTCCCACAATATCCATTTATTCATTTCTCCATGTTACAAGTGTCTGGGAAGCCAAATGGATAAAACAGTGATCAGTGAACAGAAAACAGTTATTAAGGACTGTATTTCACCCAGAGAATGGTTAAAAGATGAGTGCCACAGAATTCTATCTTGGGACCTGATTCATTTAACACCTTGACCTGGAGCAGGAGATGGAGTACACATTCCTCAAATCATCATACAATATCAAACTGAGTGGACAAATTGATGCCCTTAACAGTAGGGTTGCCACTCAATGGGACCTTGCAGGGTAGAGGAAAGAGTCAACAAGAGCCTTACAAAATTCAAACAGGTCAGATGAAAGGTACTAATCCTGAGAAGAAAGAACCCCTTGCAAAAACAGAGCCTGTGATTGACAGACTAGGGAACAACTCTGCAGAAAAAGCTCTGAAAGACACTGAGGTAATTATGAAGCCAGTATGCATCCTTGCTGCAATGCAAGCTAGTGGTATCTTGGACTGAATTACACAAAACATTGCCATCAGGTCAAGGGAAGTAATCCTTCCCCTCTGCTTATTGCTGGCAAGGCCATAGGATATACAGCTCCAGTATAATTCAGTATCGCCATAGTGGGCAGAATGAAGCTCCTTTTTTTAGGAAAAGCACCTCTCTTAGTGTTGCATGACATACTGAAAATAGCATTATGTAGTTATACCAGTGATTTAACCTTCATTCCAAGAGAGAAAAACCTTAAAAATAACTTGTAATTTCTCAAGTCCTCTCAAGTTGTTTTTTGTTTTGTAATACAGCTTCAGGCATGTCTGAACTGCCATTCCCAAAGAAAGGAATTTAGCAGTGAATTTCAGTCAGGTATTTCAGTGCTTAAAAAAGTACTACCAGTGTGCTTTTTTAAAACCACAAAATCACATGTCTTGAACACTCATACCTCAGCTCACCCTTAACATCCCAGTAATATCTGCTTGCAGTTACACCAAGTTTGGATGACATCCTGGGGTTAATTCATTCTGAGGAATAGCAGAATGCTGAAGGAATGGGATGGGCAGCAGGAGGAAGCATAGTGAGCCCATCAGTCCTTTTGCAGTATCCAAGGGATAGGGATGGACCTGTGGATAGAAGGTACTAAGAAGGGCAAGGAGAACACACTCAGGCCTACAGGAGGATGGGAAGGAATGATGTACCCATAGCAACACTGGCAAGTGCATACGCAGGAAGAGCCAGAAGAAACAGAAATGAAACAGTAAGGAGTCATAGACATGGGAAGAGGGCTGGGGAGAGCCAGGTCTGCACTACAGGGAAAAGTGACAAAAAAGCAGCTGGGCAGAGTGGAATAATATGAATAAAGAACAGACAAACACGTAGTCGCCATGAGAAGCATATGTCAATTTTGACAGCTAAGCTCCTGCTATTTTGCTTCCAAAAACCTGGGTCTCATTAGTTCAACTAAGGAGGAATCTTTTTTGCCTAGATATAATCAGATAATGTTATCATTATTGCCATTTTAATCCACACTTGAAATAGTGTGAAATAGTAACTGTGAAATTACAAAGGGCATACTTTCATTAACAAACCAGGGTGTTGCAGGATGATGGTCATTGGCAGAACACATACAATTCGGCAGCTAGTTTGCTGAACTGGTTGTCATGTTTCATTTTCACAGTGTCTATATGTTCCACTGCTATTTGGACGGAAATTGACAGCATACAGAGTTGGACTCCTGGCTGTTTTAAATAGGTGTGACTTAAGTGAAATTACTAATGATCCAATCCATCAATTACAGATCTGGCCTTCTCTAATCTAAGCTGTTCTTTATCTTTTAGAATAGGAAAACTGCAAGTCCCCAGATTGTTTATTGTCTCTTCAAGGTCTGGTTCTCAAATACAGCTCATCAATTCACATATGAGTGTTCCACAATAATCATAAAATAAAGTTAATTCCCAGACTTTCCTTATCACCATGGTAACACACTCAGGCAAGCACAACTCAAAATGGAGGTAGCCTGAAAGATTCTGTCTAAAAAGTAAAAGCCTAGTCATATTCTGAATACACAGAGGATTTTTGTGGACTTTTTTTTAATACAGTCTATAAGTTTACCTATCGTTCAGTGAAATAGCTCTAGACGTACTATAAAACAAGATAGTTTTTCAGCTTCAAGTATGCCAAATGGTGTTAGCTTTGAAAATTCAAAGCAATATCTATCTTCTTCTGATATTCACTGACATTTATTAATTCAGTACTATAATTTGATTGTGGGTAACCTCTATTATAGGTTTCAAAGACAAGCCTTACTGATTTGCCTCCTTTAATAGCACCACCTCTTATTATAAAGACTCCTTTCCTTCCCAATACATTCATAGATAATTTTGTCAGTCTCTTATGACAGGACTAACCAATTATTTTGTATGCAATACAGATAAGCATGTACTTGTCTTTCATTGTACTTATTATAGGAATACTTATCTCCACAGGAACATTTTCAACTCAGTTTTTGCAAATAGAGGATTATCAAAATGATACAACTATCCTCAATGAACTCTCATCCTTGCCTAATACAATGGCATGACAAGCCTTCAGTCTTCTATGCCTGTGTTTAAATGTGGCTGCTTTAAATTGCTATTTCTCCTAATTTTGATGATTTCTATTAGATATAATTTCTCTTATTCTTGAATTGTCTGGCTTTGCAATATATGTGCCTAAAGTTGATTATGCATTTATTATTTCTGTACCTAATATAATCAGTCTTTTCCAATAGGACATCCAAATATTTCAGCCTGCTGGTAACTTCTCCTAGATTTGTATTACTATCGGGTCTCACTAGCAAATTTGATCAATCTCATAAACTGCTCAACAATACTGGTATCAAATCAGTGCTAGAAAAAAAATAATAATAATAATAATAATTTTTTAAGATATTCTAAAATTTTATGTCCACACACAAATCTAATTAGTTCAATAGTGCACACCTACCAAAATCCTATTCATTGCCAGTAGAAATTGCAAGGCAAGCCTCCCTAAAAATGACACCCAGATTCTCTTTATAAATAAAACAAACATAAAATCATATAATAATAGAATCATAAAATCATAGAATAGCTTGGGATAGAAGGAAACTTAAAGATCATCTAAGAAACCAGATGAGGTTTAACAAAAGCAAGTGTAGAGTCATCTGGGGAGGAATAATTCCATGCACCAGTACAGGCTGGGGGATGAGCTGCTGGAGAGGAGCTCTGCGAAGAGGGACCTGGGTGTTCTGGTGGACGACAGGTTGGCCATGAGCCAGCAGTGTGCCCTTGTGGCCAAGAGGGCCAATGGCATTCTGGGGTGCATTAAAAAGAGCATGGCCAGCAGATTGAGGGAGGTGATCCTCCCCCTCTACTCTGCCCTGGTGAGGCCTCATCTGGAGTACTGCGTCCAGTTCTGGGCTCCCCATTACGAAAAGGACAGGGATCTCTTGGAAAGAGTCCAGTGGAGGGCCACAAAGATGGTGAGGGGCCTGGAGCATCTCTCCTATGAAGAAAGGCTGAGTGAACTGGGTCTGTTCAGCCTTGAGAAAAGAAGACTGAGAGGGGACCTGATCCAGGTCTATAAATATCTACGGTGTGAGGGGCAGAATGGCGAGAATGGACTCTTTTCAGTGGTGAATGGAGAGAGGAGAAGGGGAAACGGCCGGAAACTGCAGCATAGGAAGTTCTGCACAAATGTGCGCAAGAACTTCTTTACAGTGAGGGTGATGGAGCACTGGAACAGGCTGCCCAGGGAGGTGGTGGAGTCTCCTTCTCTGGAGATGTTCAAGACCTGCCTGGATGCCTACCTGTGCAACCTGCTGTAGGGAACCTGCTTTGGCAGGGGAGTTGAACTCGATGATCTCTGGAGGTCCCTTCCAACCCCTGTAATTCTGTGATTCTTTGATTCTGTGATTCTGTGATTATCAAATTTCAGCCCCAAGACTTGTATAGAGTTGCCAATCACCAGATCAGGCTGTCCAAGGCCCATCCAATTGGATCTTGAATATTTCCAGGGATAGAGCATCCGCAGCTTCTCTGGGCAACTTCTGCCAGTACCTCATCATCCTGAAAGTAATTTTTTTTTTTTTCTAACACCTAAATCTTTTCTCTTTTAGTTTAAAACCATCCTCCCCTGTCCTATCACTATCAGACAGTGTAAAAATTCAGTCTCTCTCCTGTTTTAAGCCTCTTTTAAGTAGTGGAATGTCACAATGAAATTTTTTCAGAGCCTTCTCTTCTCCAAGCTAAACAAGACCAACTCCCTCAGCCCTTCTTGATAATGCAGAATGCTTTCTTCCGTCTACTCAATTTATCACACATTAAGTAACAATCTTGCCTGGTGTGACTGTCTTCCTGATATATCTTTAGGGAACATCACAAACCCACTACAATTTGCTTTACAGTCATACTTCCTGGAGTGCCAGTTTCCTGTTAGCTTATCATAGGAGTTTGCACATTCTGTATCAGCAGTTTATGTACTGTCACAGTGCTTCCCCCATTTCTTGCTTTGGTGAACAAGTGCTTCATTTGTTTGTCACTGATTTCATTCAATTTCTTAGCTGGATTATGCATAATCCATTGATTGCATGTATTACTCACTCTGCAAATGTTCCTGCCTATATTATTTCTTTTTTTTCTTTCCATCCATGTCATCTATCCTCTTTATCCATGCTGTTCTTTTACATAGCTGTTGCTCTTTTACACACAATTTTACCATATTGAAACTCATCCTGAGGATAACACAGAGTCTCCCAGCCTTCTCCTCATTCCCTCATGAACATTCTATAACACTGTGCTCATTTTCTGATAGATTTTGCCACTTTATGCTCATGTGTTTCATGTCTAGACTTTCTTCCTTGCAGCTAACTCAAAGAATGCTGCAATCTCTTAATTCACTTGTATCTTTTCAGGAAATACAGAAGGCAACAGAAAATCAGTCTAAAGCAGTAGATTATTCCTTATTCAGGACTAGAGTTTCTAAGCTGAGATGAGTTAACCTTTGAAAATGGTTGTTAACCTCTAAAGAATGACCAGAAGTAAGTCAAAAGCTTATGAGTGAGAGTTACAGACTGAGGTAAAAAGGGTGTATTGTGTTTTGTGTCTACTGCAGGCCACCTGATCAAACAGAGCCTGTTGATGAAGCATTCTTCCTCCAGCTACAGCAGGCATCACAATCATGGGCTTTTCTTCCTGTGTGGAGACTTCAACAACTCTGATACCTGCTGGAAAAGTAGTACAGCTATCTGATGGAAAAGTTGTACTGCATCCAGATACAGATTTCTCAGTACAGGAGAGAGATGGATCTGTTGGATCATGTCCAGAGAGGGGTCACAAAAATGATCCAAGGGATAGAACAGCTTCTCTATGATGACAGATTGAGAGAGCTGTGGCTGTTCAGCCTAAAGAAGACTCTAGGGAGATCTGATAGTGGCCTTCCAGAATCTAAAGGGGAGCAACGAGGAAGAAGAGGACAGACTTTTTAGCAGGTTCTGCTGTGATAGCACAAGAAGAAATGGTTTCAAACTACTAAACTAGGAGAGATTTAGATTGGATATAAGAAAAATTTTTTTACATTAAGGGTAGTGATGTACTGGAATAGGTTGCTCAGTTAAGTGGTGAATGTCCTGTCCCTAGAGACAGTCAAGGCTGGATGGGGCTCTGACCAACCTGATCTAGTTGTGGATTCTCTACTCATTGCAGAGGAGGTGGACTAGAGGATTTTTAAAGGACCCTTCCAACTCAAATGATTCTATGATTCTTTGATTTAATGGTCAGCAAGTGCCCTCAAGCTGCTTTCTCAACAGGACAGTGGAAGAAAGTAGAATTAAAATGTTCATGGTCAAGATGAAAACAGGGCAATCATTCATCAATTACTGTCACAGTCAAAAAAGACAACACGGGAAACATTAATCTAACTATTTGCCAGTTAATAACAGAATAGCATAATAAGAAATTATTTAAAATAATAGAAACTTAAAAACATCTTTCCCCTTGCTCCTTTCTTCCCTGGCTCAACTTCATTCCTGACTTTTCTACCTACTCTCCCACAAGCAGTGACAGGGATGGAGAAGAGTGATCATGGTCAGTTCATAGTGCTTTATCTCTACTTCTCCTTCCTCTTCAAGCTCTTATGTTCTAGCATGGGTTCCCTTCTACAGGTTACAGTCCTTCCCCAGAAGCTGCAGTTCTGGCTAGGAACCTGTTTCTTCGTAGACTCCTCTATATTGAACATTATTTTTCCCACATGCTTGGCCCAAAAGTTTCCACATTATTTTACTGATTGAATTTATAATCAATATTTGCTCTAACACTATGGAAAGAAAACAAACTATAGGGCCAAATGATAATAAACAGACGATGGCAGGGGACAATACTATTAAATCAATTCTGCTGCTAAAAATAATGAAGGTTACATCATTACACTTGGAAAATGTTTTAGAGGTAACAAAGTTGTATGTACCAATTGCTTTCTTTGGGATGAAAACACTTGACAAAACTAAATATTCCTGCACTCAGTATGAGATCTTCCATTCTGAGATCCTAATAGGATCTTTCAGCTGTGTTCTCTTGTGGCCAAGAAGGCCAGGAGAATCCTCGGGTCCCTACTCTACCCTGTGAGGCTGCATGCAGAATGCTATGTCCAGTTCTGGGATCCTCCAGTTCAAAGAAGACAGGGATCTCCTAGAAGGAGTACAGTGAAGAGCCACAAAGAAGATAAAGGGCCTGGAGCAGCTTCCTTCTGAGAAAAGGCTGAGTTTTCTGGATCTGTTCAGCCTGGCAAAAAGATGGAGAGGAGATCTCATTCATGTTTATAAGTCTCTAAAAGGAGATTGGAGGCAAATGGATGAGGCCAGGTTCTTCTTGGACAGCTATAGGACAAGGAGCAATGGTCTAAAATTTGAACGTACGAAATTCCACAGAAACATTCCATTAATATGGAATAACTTCTTTACAGTGAGGGTGATGCCACACTGAAATAGGTTGCCCAGAGAGGTTGTGGAATCTTGTTGAACTGTGGAGATATTCAAGACCCATTTGGATGCGTACCTGTACAACCTGCTATGGGGAACCTTCTTTAGCAGTGGAGTTGATGATCTCTTGAGGCCCTTTTCAAACCTTGCAATTCTGTGATTCTGTGATTCCAGATCAAGATTCATGTTTACTCTGTGTGAAAGCGAACTTTTAGCCTACTGGATGATAATCTTACTCTCAAGGACACAGTTTTTTGGCACACAAACAAACAAAAACCTCTGGCAGCTCGAAAGGCAAATGGGATCCTGGGCTCCATCAGGAGAGGGGTGGTCAGCAGGGACAGGGAGGTGATTGTCCCTCTCTACTCGGCTCTTGTGAGGCCCCATCTGGAGTACTGTGTCCAGGTGTGGAGCCCTCAGTACAAGAAAGACATTGAGATTTTGGAAAGGGTCCAGAGGAGGGCGACTAAGATGATCAGGGGGCTGGAGCACCTCCCCTATGAGGACAGGCTGAGGGAGTTGGGCTTGTTCAGCCTGGAGAAGAGAAGGCTGCGGGGTGACCTCATTGCAGCCTATCAATACCTGAAGGGAACCTACACCCAGGAGGGGAGTAAACTCTTCAAAAGGGCTGACAACAGCAGGACTAGGGGAAATGGATCGAAGTTGAAGGAGGGAAGATTTAGGTTGGATGTTAGGGGGAAGTTCTATACAAGGAGAGTGGTTAGGCCCTGGAACGGGCTGCCCAGGGAGGTTGTGGATGCCCCGTCCTTGGATGTGTTTAAGGCCAGGTTGGATGGGGTCCTGGGCAACCTGATCTGAATGTGTGTGTTTGGTGGCCCTGCTAGGCAGGGGGGTTGGAACTACATGATCCTTGAGGTCCCTTCCAACCCGGGTGATTCTGTGATTCTGTGATTCTGTGAAAAAAAAAACAACCAGACAAATAAAAAAACACAAAAAACCCCACAGATTTTAATGAAACTGATCAAGGAATTCCCCTCCTGGAAACCAACCCACAGACCTAAGGTAACTTTCCTTTAAGAGAGCATACTGAAACTGTCCATGCTAACAAGAACCTGGAAATGCTAAAGACATCCTTTTCATTTGCTTTGAGAAAATACCAGACTAGCATGCCTCTCATAACTCCAGCTTAATTTCCCAAGGCTGCATTTTTCATACTTGGCCTTGTGGGACAAAACTTGGATCCCAGCTTGTTAGCCTCTAAGTGTGTGTCTGGTGCCTTAGTCATTGCCAAGTGGGTGCGTTACAAAATTTTTCAAGAATCTTGTTTGGTTGAGCTGAACAGAATACTTATCCAAAGTTTCTGACTTGTCCTTCATAGCGAATCTCTTTTTATTCTTTTTGCTGCAAGAAATAATATCAATGTGTATAAACAAATCTGATTTCCTGACAATGAGTTAGCTGAGATTGTTGCATAATCCTTCATAATGACTCTTCTTTTTTTTTCGTACAGAAAGCACAGATAACTTAAGAATGTATTATTGTTTCTTTTTTTTTTTTTTCTTTCACTGTGAAATTCTATTAGTAACAGTTCAGCAAATGTTGAGGCATAGAGAGGTAGCAAAAAAAATATGCTTCTTGAGCAGTCCCTTCGTGGGTCAATCCAACAACCATCTTATCTACAAGATGTCATTATCACAGTAGTTTTGAGGAGGGCTTCATGATGTTCTCTGGACATCTGAAATAGTCAAGCTTGCTTTTCCTTTCTTCATAGTATGATTTGAAGTGGGAAGTTTGTAATGTGCAAACAGATAATTGCTTATAGTTAGAATATTTATATATGAGGGAATGTTCGCATAACATTCTATTAAGAAAAGGGATCATTGATATCAGAAAATGGTTTATAATATCTATAACGTCTTTTATTTTGTCAGCTACATTCGTATCCAATCAGCATCTTGCCAAAAACTAAATACAACTATTCAAAATCTAAAATTTGGACTAAAAGCTAGCAAATTCATCAATTATTATTCAATTCAGCCTCCAGTTACTACATATACATAGTGAATTTTCTTAAGCCACTCTTGTGGGTTTGTTTTTTTTTGTTGTGTTTTTGTTTTTTTGGTTTTTTGGTTTTTTTTTTATTTTGTTCTGGGTAAAATACAGAAAATACAATGTAGTCCTTAAGCAAAAACAGGAAATGAAATGTTATAGAAAGTATGACAAGTATGTTGCTTTTGTCTTACAAGTATTGTTTTCCCTATGGCTATCCTTACTACCTGCATGCATTCCATTAGAGCAGTATCCCTGTATCTTTTCATGCTTGCTTTACTTGCAATCTGCTATGAATCCTTTGTGCTTCACTACTGTGTGTGTCTTACAGAGGACTTGACGCAGGATCTGACAAAGGGGGCCTCTTACATCCTCTCCAGGCTACAATTCCTCGGCAGTGGAACTGACCTTACAGGTAGAGAAGGACAGCATGAACACCAAAAGCAACAGACAACTTCTCCATTTCGCATTCATTCCCTCTAATATTTTAAGGAAAGAATTTCAGTGAGTGTAATAATGTAACATTTGGATGTTAGGGTTAGGTATGGAGGTTTTTTTTGTTTGTTTGGTTGGTTGGTTGTTTTTAGATAGTGAGAGCAGAGCAGTGTTATGGTATTTGAGACAAAACAAAAGATTGGTCATATATATGCTTTTCACTATGAGATTATGTTTTTCACTATGAGATAAGTTTAGTTTTCTTGAATCTAACAGATACCAGGCATATTAACAAACATCAAAGAAAGTGAATCAGAAGCTGATCAGCAAGCTAAACCCTTCAGAACTACGTCTCACATCCCACCCCCTACTTCCAGCCTTATTGTTCTTCAGCAAACTTCCATAACTGTTTCAGACCTGCCAGTGAGAGCAGGAAGCTGAAACATTTGTTTCACAAGTAATTCTGTTTTTAAGGTGAAGAATACAAGTTAGAACTGCACTCTGGCAAAGGAATAGGAAAACAGTGGCTCCTTATTCAGAGAGGAAAAAAAAAAAAAAAAAAAAAAGTGTTCTAAAACAGACTCAATAAGTATGCAGGAAATAGGACAATGATTCTTGTAATGGTTAATGAACATGGACCATATGGCAGTGACATAAAAAGGCTGTCCACATTTATTTTGGATAGGAGGAAATAAATATTTTATATCTGAACTGGTCACATCCAAACCCTACTGAACTCTATACTGATCTACTTAAGCTCAATACCTTCTATACAGTGCAGCAAACAAAACCAAGATTTGAATTTAAAATTCTTGAGGATCCCACTGTATGTATTCTGGTTAGAATGAAGAATTTCACTGCAGAAACAAAAGCTCATTAAACTGGATGATGTAAAAAACATCACAAAAATTGCAATTGTATCTTAATGAAATTTTATTTTGAGAATTAGGCATTTGATTTCAGGTGGCTGAACATAGAAGACTGGAGAACAGAAAAGTAATGAATAATATTGATGAAGTCACCCATCATGAAGAGTTATCAGTGCACATTTCACCTCTTAATATTGTGTGTTGTATATATTATATACAACAAATCAAGTGTTTGTCTTCTTGCATGTGATGGAAAGTTAAATTTTACAAGACCTGTTCCCATTCTGATGTATTCTATTGTATTCTATATTATTTCAGACAATCTTTCTAGTGCCCGAAGACTTTCTATAATATTTCAAATCGCACGGCTAGCAACTCTCAGCTGTTGATTTTTCTCTCAACCACCCCCTGAGAGAGAAGTACATGAAATGATGTGACTTATTTTGCTTTGCGTTTTCCTTTTCTTCAGAAGCATGTTACTAAGTATTTTTAGAGAAAGCACTTAGAGTGAGAAGTGGTGACACTTATGACAGTTCGAAGTTTCTGAAGTGAATTACTACACAGTCTTGAACTGCCCCCTGAAAATATTCCATTTTTCTCTCATTTGCTCTCCTGTACCTGAAGACAGCTCCCTTGTGCTAAGGGACTGAAACTGTCAAGCAGATTCTTCATCTCAGAGATTTAGGTGATTTTTTCTCCCTTAAGTATCCTAAGCCAAGTGTTCAAACACTTTGAAGAGAACATGCAAGATCTTGAACTTCATTCATCTTTTAATAAGAGGCAGTGTACACCAATGTCAGCTGCACTGCTTTGGAGATGTACTGTGATAGCATGTCCTATTTAGAATTTTTAAAAATATTATCATCCTTGTGCTCTGGCAGGTCAAATAACTGTGTAAGAGCTTAAAGAAGAAAACGAAGAATCATTGTAAAGTAGGATGTGACAGTCTCTTAGTCAGAGCTGAGAAAAGACGTAATCTTAAGGAGTAAAAATACAAGTTAGCTGAAAGTGCAATTTAATACAATTTGCCTTAACAGTTTTTCTGGTGTGCACAGTTTTCTTCTAGTGAGAGATTATCACTAGAGATGAGCTGTCCATCAATTTATCTGATCTAAAACTGGAAAAAATGGCCTAAAAAGTGACAATTCATGTTGCATTTGCATTTCTACTGGGAATAGAAGTAGCAAGCTAGTTATATATCATGTCAAGCCAGAAACAAATTTAGTAGGAGAAGTAAGAGATTTACTAGAAGACTTCAGCCACCCATTTAAGTCTTTCTAAAGTAATACTGTGCTTTATCTCTAGATTTGCTATATATATATCTAGATACCTCCTAGGTGGAGGTGGTGAACTAAGGAATTCAATGTCCAGCACATGATTCAAGATCCTGAAAAGGGGGAAATTGAGTTCCTGTTTTCACCTCTGAATTTGGACAGCATTTTCATCATTTTTAGTTTGTTAATCTCTACAAAGATTGAAAGACATTCAAAATGTGCTTTTAGAAGTGTTCAAGCTTATTTACTAACACCAATCTTTGCCAAGTGTATTATCTTCACTAAGTTTCAGCATCTCAAACTTTGTCTTTATCAAACTCTCAGAGAGCTGCACAGATATTCATGAGCCAACCTTGCTTCATCATCATAATCACCTTTTTCATGTCACATATAATTTCATAGAAGAAATCCCTAAACAGATTCACTTGATCATTCCAGTGTGATTTCAGTGCAAAGCATACTCTTATGACTGGCAATGTGCTTTGAAGTACTAGTACTTCAAAGTTCCCAAATGTTTCTAGATAAAAATATATGAAGGTGCGAAGATGAAGCATTATTCTTTGACCCAAATCTCATCTTCTTCATTTCTCAAAAGTCTTGGAAGTCTGGGTAGGTCCCTGCTGACTGGATGCTAGACAACATTTTACTCATGTGGGCATGAGATAAGATCCAGGAAACAACAGACCTGTCAGTCTAACTTCAGTACCTGGAAAACTTTGATAAGATTTTCCTGGGTGCTACTGAAAGACACTTAAATTATAATTATTATCTGCAACAGTTAACTCAGATCCATAAAGAGAAATTCCGACCCTAGTAACGTGATCTCCCTCTATTATAAGGTCACCTGCTTGGTCAATGGAGGGAAGGTGATGCACGGAATCTTTCTAGATTTTAGGGAAGTTTTTGATACCGTACCTCACATAATCCTTCTCTACAAGTTTTTCAAGGAAGAAAAATGTTGATACTTAAACTAGACAGACTGCAGAGTAGGACAGAGATGAACCTGATGAGATCTAACAAAAGCAAGTGCAGAATTGCGCACGTAGGGATGAATAACTGCATACATATTTATAGGTTAGGAGATGACCTGCTGGATAGGAGCTCTGCGAAGAAGGACCTGAGTGTCCAGGTGGAAAACAGGTTGGCAGTGAGCCAGCAGTGTCCCCTTGTGACCAGGAAGGCCAATGGTATCCTGGGGTGCATTAAGTAGAGAATGGCCTGCAGGCTGATGGAGGTGATTTCCCCCCTCTGTTCTTCCCTGCTGAGACTGCATTTAGAATACCATGTCTAGTTCTGTGATCCTCAGTTTACAAAGACAGCTATTTCCTGGAAGGAGTCCAGCAAAGGTCCACAAACATGATTAAGGGCCTGGAGCCTCTCCCTTACGACAAAAAGCTGAGAAACCTGTGTCTGTTCAGCCTGGCAAAAAAAAAAGACAGAGAGGGGATCTGATTCATGTTTAAAAGTCTCTAAGGTGAGATGGGAGGCAAATAGATGAGGCTGGGTTCTTCTTGGTTGTGCATAGCAATAGGACAAGGAGAAATGGTCTAAAATTTGAACATAGGAAATTCCATAGAAACACGTGAAAAGAACTTCTTTAAAAGGTGAGGTTGATGGCGCACTGGAATAGGTTGCCCAGAGAGGTGGAGTCTCCTTCTGTGGAGACTGCCTGGACACCTACTTTCATGACTAGCTGTAGGGATCCTTCTTTAGCAGAGGAGCAGGGCTTGATCTCTTGAGGTCCCTTCCAGCTCCTGAATTTTGTGGTTCACACAATGGTAAGTGGTCAACTGTTCTGATGGTAGGTCACAAAGTGTTGCTGCAAATGGGGCTACATCTGGCTGGCAGCTAGTCACAAACGGTGTTCCTAAGATCCAATTCTTGGTCCAGTTCTCTTCAGTATTTTTATCAATTTTTAGGATGCAGGAATAGAATGTATCCTCAGCAAATTTGCTGGTGATACCAAACTGGGGCATGCTGTTGACCCCCTGGAGGGATGAGAGGCTTCGCAGAGAGTGTTAAAATTTGGGAGAACTGGGCAAATCAGCAATGGTAAAAAGTTCAACAAAGGTAAACACTAGGTGTTGTATCTGGGCAGAGTAATGCAATCCTTCCTGCGGACGGGAAACAGAGAGATGTGCTGTTCTCTTTTCCTTGATAACCAATGACAGGACACATGGGAATGGCACAAAACCACACCAGAGATTCAAACTAGCTATTAGGAAAAAAATGTTTACTGTAGAAGTAGTCAAAAACTGGAACAGGACTCCTAGTAGGGTGGTTGATGCTGCATGCCTTTCAGTGGTCAAAAAGCATTTGAATAACACCCTCAACAATACATTTCAACATTTGCTTACCCTTCAAGAGGTCAGGCAGTACGAGTTGGTGCTAGCTTTAGAACTCTTCCAACTGGACTATTCCATTCCATTCTGATTAATTCCATTGCTATAAAAGTTTTACAAATTTTAAAATGAGTATTTTTAAGTTTAATTTAAGTAATTTGGTCCTAATTATAGATAACTGAATGTATAAAATTCAGAACCAGCCATATAACAGAGAATTTTGGGGGGGAAGAGGGATTCCTTTCATTTGAAATTTGTGTGTTTACACAGATCTTATTGGCATAGTGATTTTATCAGTTACAAGAATGCACTGGTCATCTCAGAGTGATCTGGTTATCTTAATCTATCCTTTTGACTCTGTTTAATTTGAAATAGGAAATTAAATATGCATTGATCCTTAGATGATAATTTTATAGCCTAGAGGTTAAGGAGCTTGAATTATTCCTGTACTACTGGGATTCATTTAATCAAAATGCGATTATTCCAGTACAGATCTATATAACAATATCTAAGTTACCTAGGCTCTACTCATACTGACTTCATAGAAATTGTATCTTCTAGGGTGCAGTTCATTTCCTTCTAAAGTTGATATCTATTTATCTTCAATTATCATATGGAAAACCTAAAATGGATTTCAGTGGAGCTGTCAAAAATCTAATGAGATTATTTTTATTCTCATAGACAAATTCACGTTGCTTTTCTGTATTCAAAACATTGCTGCTCTATAACAGTAACATAATCAGGAAGTAATAAAGATGGAGAGAAGTCATCTCTTTCTACTGGCCTCAGCGGTTCTAGACCTGGTTTTCAAATACTGTAGTATCCTCAGGGAGTCAGCCACTGAGTGAAAACAAGTATAAATTACAAACCATATGGTTATGTCAGCTGAACTTCTGAAATGCAGAAGACCCTACTTCAGGCTGCTTCTTTCTCTGTATGTAGAGAAGTTGACTACAGAGCAAAAGAGTGACCACTGTTCTGTGATTTCTTAACTACTTCTTTTTAACCCTGAAAATGTATTTGATTTCTGTCTATTATTTGTACAGACACTGGGCTCTAATACTCAAGGCACTGGATGAACGCAAGGCAGAACATTAGAAACAGCACACAAGGAATGAGAGACAACATGGTTTTCTTGAGCAAAGAAAGTAACTCAATATTATAACAACACAGAATATTCTGAGCCCTGTTCTTGTGCTTTATGCATTGAATTACATTTTTTCCCTTTGATATTTATCTACCTATTTATCTATCTACAAAGTTACCTATAAAATCAGTATCCTATAAAAACAAGCAGCACATTAGAGACAGACATTAAAAACAAACAGAAACAATCAAGTTCCCTGATTTCTTAGAAATGAGAGATTTTTACCTGAGCGTTCCAGATATATATGAATGAGTGTATACATGTGTGTGTATTTTTAATATTTTGCTTTTCCAGGACAGTACTTATACAATAAAGCAAACAAGTCTTCATCCCACCTGTTATTAACGTTCTATCTCAGAACTTACTGCCTGGCTATAAAATGGTTCACCCATGAAACAAGTAAATTTAATGGGATTGATTTTTTTCAGTGATATTCAGCCCCAAACTTTACCCACAGCAACAGAGATTCAAAATTCATGATTAGGGCTAGAAAACTAAGATGCTGTATCATTCAGCATGACTAGGCAGTTATCTTGAAACCTATTATTAGACAGTGTTTCTGTGTCAAAGTAAGCTGGAAAAAGTTAATGTACTTGGGAAGGGGAAAAATACCTGATTCAGTTTTCTGCAGGAATTCGTAGTAACTGGATAACATACAGTTCTCATACCACGAGAAGATAACTAGAAGAAATGTCTGAAGATTGGATGAGAAAAGATGTCACTCCTATCTTCAAGAAGGTCAAGAAAGATTCAGAGAACTACAGATTATCAGCCTCACCTCAGAGGCTGGGATGGTAACAGAGCTGCTAATCCTGGAAACCATCTTCAGACACAGGAAAGATATGAAATTTATCCGAAGCAGTCAGCCTGGATTCACCAATGCTTGACCAATTTCATTAGATTTACAATAGAATGACCAGCCTAGTACAAAAGGTGAGAGCAGGTCATACTTTCTGGACTTCACTAAGGCCTATGGCTTTTATGATATTTTCACACAGATGGTTAGCTAAACTCTACTACAGAGTTCTCTAACTCCTCCTCAAAAGGACAAGGAGAAAAACAATGAAAAAAGACTCAAGAATAGAGATAAGGGACAGGAAATCACTTATCAGTTACTATCATGGGAAAAACAGACACGATATGAGAAAATTAACATAATTTATTGCCTAATGCTAGCAGGATAGAAAAGTGAGAAATTGCAAATTGCAAACACCTTCCTCCCCATTCTACTTTACCTGTAAATTTATGAAGCTTCTCTGCCACCATACTGGCAATTAATTTGTATGAAGTTTTTAGGACACAGGATTTGATAACTAAAAATATTTTGTTCGCAACTTCAGAATTTCACTGGTCGAAGATTTTCTTCGAAAATTTCAATGTATAGCATATAGTGTCCCCTTGACTGATAGAATCATAGAGCCCTGTATGATAGTGAGGCATAATTTCCCTTTACATAAGCCATGTTCACTATCTGCGCCCACCTAAATGTATATTTTCTAGCTACATAATAAAGTCCATATAGCTTAGACTAAGTATCTATCAGTAGAAGAGACAATCTGTCCTTCTCAGGCAAAACATACCAGACTCAAAAAGGAAGAACCAAACAAACAAAACAACAATTTATAATGTCTCACACTTCAGTGGTGATGCCTTTTTTAAGGAAAATCAAGACAGGGGGTTCATATCCACTTAAAGAAGTACTTGAACTTCTCAAGTCAATCCTAATATATAGCCATACAATGGGATGCATTTATTTGTTCATTGCCACATACAGCATGAGGTGCATAAAGATGTTATGACCATTCTGAGTGACCTAAGGCAGTCAATATACAAACGGAATATGTATAACAAAGCTGGAATTACGCAAGATACTTTGCTGTATGAAAGCTGTAGTCATATGGAAATTTATGAATACCCTCAGATAATGGGGAAACTAGTTTGAGTCCTTCTGAGTTTTTGTTGTTAAAAACACAGCTCCTTACCTTATTTCATTTTACAGGGCTGAAATAAAATCATTTAATAAAGTAAGTTCAGGCAAGGAAGAAAAAATATGCCTCTACTGTCACAAAAAAGTAGGAGATAAAACAAGCATAAATTTCTAGGTTATTGTCAGAAAATAATTTAAATGTTCCTGAATAACATAGTTGATGAGGAATGTACAAGCGGTTTAAATGAATGCTTGGTGTATAATGTCTATGCTTCAGAGAAACAAGGACTTTTTGGACTTGTAAGTTCAGCTACTCTTACCTAGTCTAATAGGTTTTGCTTAGTCTAATATTCTTAGTGAACACCATTTCTAACTGTTTAAATCTAATTCTCTGTATTTACCTTCTAAGAGGTGTTTGGGGTCTTATTCTCTTCACTGAACTAACAGAGCAGATATATGACAGTACCATAGATAATTTCTAATTTCTATGCCCTAAAATCCCATCACGATGCAAACTTATGCTTTTTCCTGAGACATTAATCAGAATTTAGGCTAAGGAACTTGGAGACAAATTTCTATCTGTTTCATCACAAAGGTATGCTCTATTGCACAGAATTTATTTTATGCCAAGAATGTATGTGTGTCAGTCATCGTTACAGAACCAAGAACTTGAACTGTGTGTAAACTGTAATTTTAATTGCAGATGAGTATGTCCTTCCTTTCACTAGTTCACTTAACTTCTAAGACAACCATAAAATGACCTGTAGACAGTTGACTGTGGCTTCTATGCAGAAGTTAAGGAAAGGATGATTCCTTAAGCAGTTTTGGAAATTTACTTTAGCTTTGATCCTTATTATTTCTTGGCTTATGCCTGTGGACTCACTCCTGAGTCTTGTATGATACTTCTTTCTGATACAAACAACTGATGTTTAAAATGAGAGCAAGATATCAATTTTTATCAGTGCCCTGAGTATGCTTGTAAGTATTCATAACCTACAATGTCAAAAAAAAAAAAAAAAAAAAAAAAAAAGCTAGCAGACTAAGATCACAGTAAAAACCTTCAAAGAAAAGTGCTATATGCTTAAATAAAGCATATGCTTAAATATGCTGTATAAGCCTTGAAGGCAAGCTCAAAAGAAGTTCAGACTGCCCTGAGCCAGTCACAGAATCCCCAGTTTATTTTGGTCTCCTCACTATTACAACACTCATCTAATATGTCCCTACTTCATTCCATTAGTAATAGAAATGCTTTCCTCACACTGTATTTTCTCTCTTTACTGTGCCTCTTCTTTCTTCACTGTGAATATTTATATGATGGCTAGACACAAAGGGACCTCATCTTTGATGGACATTTTCTACTACTAAAAAGAAAGAACAAAAAAATATAACAGAATGTCATAGACAGAAATCTTCCTTAATTGTACAGAGCAGATCAGCTACCACACAGATATACTGCATGCACATGCATAGATATAAAAATGATTGAAAACTGCTTTGGAAAAGGCAGATATCTATGCTGATTTTATAAACAATTGTCAACTTCCTTGACTGCTCATAGAGTACCAGGATAGTCTGTAATGCATTTGTAGTCACTTAGCTGTCATTCAGGCAGAGACTGGATGAGGAATCTGATGCTTCAGGAATAGATTTAGATTATTACCATGATGAGGATGTGACCATTCTGTTGCTCCTTCTGATAAAGTTGCAGATATTGCAGTGACACACATTATCTTCCCAGCTGCCAACATATCTCAAGAGACAGAAGGAGAGGGGGAAAAGACCAACTCCTTACACAGAACCTTATCTGGAAATGGAAGTTTTCTTCATTTTATCCTCAAGCCAAATAAGCCAGCAGTCTGACTTCCACAAGAAATACATTGTGTTCCTGTAGATGGCTTATATGTAGGACCAGTGTTTTGACAATTAAAGGTTAGATTCAGATCTTGTGTTTAGAAAGTCAGATGCTTTATTCAGTGTTCAGTTCCACTGGACTAAAAAAGCATTACAATATAATATAATGCAGAGGGAAAAGACTAAGACGTCACCCAAGGCATACCCTTAGGAAATCATTTTGCCTTACAGTGCCTCAAAAGACATCTCAATGAGTGCCAGAGGGCAGGTTTGTTATCACTTTGCCCAGTATAATAGTGCTTTCATTCAATATAGTTGAGCTATCTCTACTTATGCTAAGCAAAGTAATTCTAGGAGCATAGCTGTGTTGATGTGTGACTAAACGTGGACTAGCAGCTGAGAATCTGAAAATACCTCTGAAGAAGTTTCTGAAACTTTCTTCTGGGACCTTTATGCTTTTCATCATTTGTTGGGTCTTGCAATGGACACTTTTTACTGAGTCCTGTTGGGAAGACTCGATCACAGTGCTCTCTTCTATCATAAAGACATGACTGAAGAATGTGTGTAAAAGAATGTAAAAGAATGTTAAAAAAATGTAAAATGTAAAAGAATGACTTAAGAATGGCTTAATAATAATGACTCCAAAAAAGATAAGAACATACATAGTCATAGGAACAACAAAAAAACTTTTTGTGTGTGTGTGTATGTGTGTGTGTGTATGTATCTAAGTCCCTGGAGTTCATCAGCTTAGCTTCCCATACTTCATGACTAAAATTTTTCTCTAAAGAAATCAATGAAAAAACAATGAAAATTAAAACTTTCATCAAACAGCAAAAATCCAGAAGTTAGGTTTGAAAATCAATAAATAAAAACGAAAAAGAAAAAAGAAAATGAAAATAGGTATTTGTGAGGTCCTTATGAACTAGCATTAGTCAGTTCTCATCAATGTGCTAAAAACTTGTCATTTGGGGATCTGATCTCCGTTGCTGATTTTCCACAGTGCTTCTGGAATGCTGAGAGAAGGAAGTAAAATCTCTCCCTATTTTTGCTGTTGCAGTTTCCCCCTCCAAGGACCTTTAACATTTCTTCACATGCTTGTTCCTCTGTGTTATCTTTGAAGGATGTAATGGTACTTGTAGTGATGAAATAAATAGATAGATTGATAGAGACAGAGAGACAGACAAATAGGTAGATAGAAAGAGAGGGAAAGAGAGGGAGAGAGATAATTTTTCTTCTTCGTTCTTAACCCAAATGAAAGAACCTCAGATCTTCATGTTATAGAAAATAGTAATGAATGTATGCAAATCTAAAAATAAAGTTCTCATTGAATCATAGGATGGTTTGGGTTGGAAGGGAACTTCAAGATTATCCAGTTCCAACCCCCCTGCTATAGGCAGGGACACCTCTCACTACACCAGTCCACTCAAAGCTTCATCCAGTCTGGCCTTGAATGTTTCCAGGGAGGGGACATCCACAAACTCAGTGGGCAACCTGTGCCAGTGTCTCAGCACCATCATAGTAAATAATTTCTTTCTAACATCTAATTGAAATCTACCCTCTTTCAGTTTAAAACCATTTCCCCCTCACCCTGTTGTTACACACACTTTTCAAAAGTCCCTCCCCAGTTTCATTACTGAGTGCTGACACTGTGGTTTTCTATTTCTTTGTGAATCTAGCAGAAAGATTATATTATTATCTTCCTGTGAAACAAAATAACCTGCCTAGGTGCACAGGAGAAAGTTGAGAAACGAATGTTGAAAACTTCGCAGTGCTGGTGCTTTTAATTTATGTATACATATACCATTATGTCAAAGTAAACAACATCCTGTATGACTTTTAAACATTCACAGTATTTCAGTTTAGATTCCAGTAAGTGTGAAGAGGCTGGTATTATTTTTACCGGTGCAACACATCATTAGAGAAAACAAAACTGAGAAACATCTTTCAGCAGCTCTGTTTTCTGTCTGTGTCTGTTTTATGGCCCTTGCGTGTGTTAATAATGAAAGCGACAGGGAATTCTTCACTCAACACAGAAAAGGAGCAGACAAAAACAAAAGAAACAAATAATAGTGAGATAGTAAGAGAAAAACAGAAAGGAGTGTAGGATTCTTTAAAGAAGTGTAAATACAGTTTTCTCCCAACACAGTAGTGATAATTCGTAACTCAGTCTCTAGAATACAAAAGATTCAGTGAGTTATGACATGAAAACTCTGTATGGATGCTATTTATGACTAATAATCTTTTTGATTATATGATCATCTTTATGATTATTTTTATGATTATATTGATAAAGGTAATAGCATCACTAAAGTGTTCTTAGAATTCTATGATGCATTCAACATTTTAGTGAGTAATATTCTGTTTTAGGAAACTAGAATGATACTAAATCAACATATTCTGCATTAAATGGGTGGAAATATGATTAATTCATACATCAAAGGACAGATCTATCTCTTTTCAAGAAGAGCTATTATTGATTTTCTAGAGTGATTCAAACTGAGTCTACTGTAGTTCTGTGCTATAGACCCACGTATTCCTCAGAATGCTGAGTTTTCCACATAAAGTGAACAATAATAAAAAGTGATTTTTAGGGAAAACTGTCTGCTTTCCTGCCTGCAGTCCTAGAAAACAGTCATTCAGTCCTCAAGGAGATCTGCTAGAAGCCGTGGAAATACTGCATTGTAGAGCAAGGGTTTTTATGTTTTGGAGATTCAGAGATATTGCTGATAGAAGAATGGTAGGTCATCTAATCTATACTGCTTTTACAAAACCTGAAATGAAGGAAATTGTACTTTAAGATACCACTCAGAAAAATGCTTAGCTTGAGATAAACTTTAGAGAATGTCATTCATCTGAGACTTGGATCTCTGATACTTGTTGTCCAAAGGAAGTTGTAAACAGCTTCAGAAGGCCAAGCAGAACTGCACAGTGGTTCTACTGTGGCATAAATTACACGCTGCAGTTTGCCATGACAAGAGCGTAATGAGGGATTTAATTTTAAGACCTATTAGGGTTGTCATTCCTTTAAGAGAATATAACTTCCTCGATTGAAATTGGAGTTATTAAAGTCAGCAGTGACAAAGAAATCTGTCTTTAAATTTTCTTACTCATTTAAATGATAGCAAATCTGTTCATATTAAAGCTACATCTTCATTGCAAGCATTAATTTAGAATTTTTCAACATGAAAATAATGAAGCTGGTGAAGAGATTAGAAAGCAAGTGAGGAGTGGCTGAAATAATTGGGATTGTTCAGTCTGAAGAAAACAAGGCTGAAGAGAAATCTCACCACTTTCTACAACCCTCTTAGAAGAGATTACAGGGAGGAGAATATAAGTCTTTACTCTTAGGTGACATGATGTCATTGCTGTTTCTCAGGCAATGGTATCGTGTTGCAAGGTTGCACCTAGTGAGTTTTAGATTGGATGTTAGTAAGAATTTCTTGACAGGTAGGATGGTTAAAAATTGGAACAGGCCTAAGAAAGTGGTGAAGTCCCTATTCCTGGAAGTATTTAAGAAATGTGGATTTGTCATTAATGACATGGTTTAATGATGGGACTTGGCTGGTCAGGTTGATGGTTGGACTCGTAAGCAACTGATGAAGTAGTGATGTGCTTGTATTCATGCATACTTATATAGCTGTATGCATGCACAAATACTTGTATGCAAATCTTTTTGATTGTGTTTGTTTTGTTTGGGGGAATATTTGGAGAAAATGAAAGAAAATCACAGCTGTGCTAACATATTCCGCAGCAATAGCATGCATTGAATGCATCTCATTGAGGATAAGTAGCAACATCTGTAGTAACAATTAGAGAGTTAACGAATACTGTGAATTGAAGCAGCTGCAGTCTATGCTGAGGTACTTTTCCTACTATGTAAAAACATCAACATACCCTTCTCACAGATGTTAGACAACCGCTACCATAAGCTTATAATAAAAAAGGAGAAGTTTTTACTCTTTTCTCACTCAATGCTAACAATAAACATAGACAAATCCTATGACATCCATTATTTATTCCATTTGATAGCAGGATCTTCCATTTGGCATTTTGACATATCCTGGAAAACTATTTACAGATCTTCAACTACAAGTTAAAATCTTCCAGCACATACTTATGTTGGTTAAATTAACAAACTGAGTTGTGTTCTGAGTTAGAGGAACAAGAAAGTTTATGAGTCCCAGGCACCTGATCGAAAGCAGGACAAGAAGAGGAAAAAGATTGAATTTTAACCACAGAATTTCCATACTCATTAGCTCATCTTCTGCAAAAGTTTCATGAACTAAAATTAAAAGAAGTGACCAGATGATTGTTTTTGACTTGTTATAGGTAGTTGCTAAAGTTTTCAATTTGTCCATTAAGAAATATTTTTGTTTTCTAATTATGCAGCAAAAATAAAGCTTGGTTATAGCTTCAATATCTTTGTCCAAAATGCTTAAAGCATTGAGAATTATTGATTAGTGAATACAGATATCAGCACACACTTGCATGTAGTCTAGAGCATTATGCATTTTCTGCTTTGGAAATGTGACTCTGCGGAACATTTCTACCATGTTTTTATGGGTTTGGCCTACAGCCATTTTATTATCTTTTTTCATCATGTTCCACCCTGCCAGCTGAATCATCATCTTAGCAGATCACGGTCTACAGCTGTGAGTGAAGAAATTACTTCCAAGAAAATTTGATTATTCATTTTCTACATCTTCAGTCTTTTAACGTGTCAAGGTTAAAGACGTACATTGCGACAGTGCAGAATTATCCTTGTGTTCTCTCTATTACAACCTGCTTACCAATCTCCACAAATTAAAAATAAGAATATAAAAAAAAGGCTTACTTTTATATCTGGAACTACTGTGAAGATCTTAAACAGATGAGGCTTGCATATGGAAAGGGCAATTATTTAAAATGTTTTAAGAAAACGTGTCATATAGAATAACTGTAGTGAACTTCAAAGAAAGAACAGATTTAGGAGAGCCTTGTCTGGCTTCTGGATACATGACTTGATAAATGACTTGTTGGGTGACAACTCCAGAGTCAATTACTTCTTGTCAGCTTCCAAGTGGAGCAACTTATTCCCTCTCTCATCAGATGTCTGCTTCAGACCACATGTATTACACAGGTGCATAAGACAACTGTTCCGATGGCTGAGTTGTCATTGTGAACAGCTCTTGCAAGGATTAGAAGCTGTCAACAGAAAAGCTTTAAAGAGATACTATTTTATTTTGGAACTGTAGGGTCCCTTCGGACCATACACTGTGCAGATACAATTCTTCAGCTTGTGTTGTACCAATCTAGAATGAAAGCCCTCCAAGCTGAAGAAAACATAACTGTAATACGTATTTGGTTTCCCATCCTTTGCTATTTCTGGCAGACATAGTGCTATTTTGTGAGAAGATGTAGATGAAAGATACAACTATACCTCTGAACTAACAGGGGATTGAAACCCAGGAAACTAAACCGTTAGGACATCTTCAATCACCTTATGTGGTATGATTCAAAGGACAAAACTTAGGAGTTGAGATTATCTATGTAGCCAGAGGATGGATATGGCAGTGAGTGGAATGGATAAGCAGAGCAGAAAAGGAGATTGAGAGCAATTAATTATGAGCTCATCTTTAACTGATGGAGAATGTGCTTTGTGCTGTGTTATTTCATTACTGAACTTACATGAAGAGAAAAGAATAAATCAAAAATCACATACAAACAAATAGGAGAGACAATAGACATTTACTGTATACATAGAAATGCATGTGTATATCTAATGCAAGCACACATATACCTTAAATTCCTCCATAACAATGTTATCTTTCAGGTATTCCGTTACACAACGAATATACACACAAACACACACCTATGTGATATAGGTATGTATAATTACATATATATGTGTACACTTAAGTACAGGAAATCTACATGTAATAATCAAAACATGACTCATTACATAAAAGACAAAACAAGAAGCAACAGTATCTGTAAATAACTCAGTTCTGCTAAATTTGAAGTATACTAATAGCCCCATCAGAAAATATTCTGAGGAGCAACAAAGTGTTTTGATCGTTCATGTGGGAAATGATTTCAGTGTGTGTGAAAGTGATTTACTGTGTTGCCCTGAGAGGAAGAACAACAAATTGCTCATGGTTTCCCATGAGTTGCACAGGTACAGTAATCAGGAGGAACATGTTTCCACGCAATTATCTCCAAAACTTAGAGAGTGTAAAAGCTTGTCATTTTGAATATGGCTTAGTTTTACTTTTTGGAGTCTGCTATTTTGACCAGGCACGAATTACAAGTACACCTACACTAAGTAGCTTGTTAAAAGAATATATCACTATGGCTTCCTCAAGCAGGCATGAAAATTCAGCATTCTGTATAAACTTGAAGAAAGCCAAAACAGAAAAAGGACAAATTTCACTTGTAAGAGTATATAGAAGGAGATTTTTTGCTCCTTGAAGGATATTTTTCCAAAGCAACAAGGGACAATAAAAATGGGAAGCAGCAGGGGGAATCGAGTCTGGGCAGACACAAACCAATGAGGGCATGTGAGAATGTAGGAATGTTTATTCCAGCAGGTTTTTCTGACTAAAGACTTCTAAGCTGGGAGACAATAGCTAGTCTGTGAGCATCTGGTCAGTGGTAACAACTGATAAGGAAAGTAACAGAACTGGGAATGTTGATTCAAGCAAGGTTGTATGATAGAGAATTTCTAGATCAGGAGGATAAGAAAAGAAGGTTGAGCAATAAATGAAAATTCTGAGACACAGGCTTGACAAAGTAGAATGGAGCCACTTCTCAGAAGCAAACCTCACATTCAAATGACAGGTGCCACCCCCAGGAAAATCAGTCTGGACTTTGCAGACAGGGGGAGCCCCAGGCTAGGAAGGTGCAGAACAATGCAGAGCTCTGCACTTTCCCGCTATGGAACCCCGAGGGGGTTGCAGCAAACTTCATGGTTTTTTTTTGTTTTTTTGTTTGTTTGTTTGTTTGTTTGTTTTTTTCCTTTTTTTTTTTTTTTTGTTGTTGTTGTTCAAGTCGGGCTTTTAGGCTTTATATTTCTGTAGGATAATTCAAGCAGTTTCAAATGAGGGCAATTATATTAAAAATATAATAATTTCAGTACCGTTTTGGCAATTACATTTCTAAAGTGAGCTTTAACTTAAGAAAAAAGTAGATTAATTTGGAATTATCGTAGTAAAACATAGAAATTATTTCATGAGTAAAAGAAGGGTAATAGTATTTTTTAATTCACCAGCTTAAAAATGAAAAGCTGCATTCAATCTAAAAATAATAGTATTAAAAAACTGCAAAAATGGGGGAAGTTATTTTGATCAAATTAAACACGACAATTTAGAAAAAAAATTTTTTTGGTCATTTTTGTCTGTGGCATCAGCCAAAGGAATTTGAAGCAAAATATTGTCTCAAAATGTTGAATTCTAAATACTTTGTTAAAAAAAAAAAAAAAAAAAAAAAAAAAAAAAAAAA
>NW_024884253.1:5176591-5249927 GCF_019232065.1 Centrocercus urophasianus
TTTCTTTTATTTTTTGTTGTTGTTGTTTGTTTGAGAAGACACAAAAAAAAACATGGTACAAATCTGAAAGCACTTAATTCTAAGCCAAAGAAAAAGATTTTGCACTAAAGAAGGTGCCTGGTACCTACTATTAAAGTTTAATACCTACAGGTTTAACTCAGATATGGCATACATATTTTTTCAATGAAAAAGTAATTTAAATTGGGGGGTTGGACTTGATGATCTCTGGAGGTCCCTTCCAACCCCTACAATTCTGTGATTCTGTGATTAACAAAACAAATGGGATCTTCTGCTCTCAAACTACAGATGCTGCTCTGAAAGCAATGTCTCCTGTTTTATTATGTTGGTCAGCGGCAGACGTTTGTGGTATGGCAGTACAGGTTGAATTTTCCCGTCAAAATTCCATTACATGTTGTTGTTGTGTGACAAATGGCAGCAGAAAGGTAGTCTGTCAAAATGGAGGCTGATATGGAAGTGCATATGAAGCAAAGGTATGGAACTGAATTCTTCCATGTGGAAAAAAACTGCACACATTGACATTCATCACCACTTGCTGAATGTTTGTGGAGACCAAACAGTGGATGTGAGCACAGTGAGGTGTGCGGTGGTGCACTTCAGCAGTGGCAATAGTGACAAAAGGTCACTTGTGCTGGTACAGATTTTTTCAAGTGTGGCACGCAGGCTCTTGTTCATCAGTGGCAAAAATACATAGCTAATGGTGGTGACTGTGTTGAAAAAGAGTGTTTTGTAGCTGAGAATGTGTTTTATCCAGTAGTATTATTGTTTTCTTTGTATCTGTTTTAGTTTCCATGGAAATAAATAGGAGTGCCACCTACGTACATGTTCATCTTAGTATTCCACGCTGCAGGAAAAAAAACAAAACAGTAAATAAATAAATGCATACATACAAGGATTATGTAGAAACTGATTTTTTTTTTCTTTTTAATTCACTGATTTCAGAACAGAAAGTGTGAGAACACAACAGGAGAAGCGATAAGTAGGCTTTTCATTTCCTCTTCCATTTTTGACAAAGAGAGGAAAAAAGATGTAGTTTAATGGGATGATTAAGACTTGCAGGACCCTCACAGCATCTTCTGATGTTCTGCCTTCAGAATTGAAATCATTGAGCACGGATGAGAACAGAACATACTCAGCTGAGAGCAGACAAGAGCTTAACTTCCCCTGAAGCATGGCAGATAGGAGGAAGGCTGGATTTTAGGGAAGAAGGACTAGAATTCCCATTGCCCATGTGAGCAACCCACCTCCAGCACATCAGTGTCCTCATATTTTGTTCAAGAAACGTTATCTTGTTGCATTCAAGAAATGTTTAGATGTTGTACTGAGGAACACAGTTTAGTGGGAAATAGTGGTGATGGTTGGTTGGACTGGATGACCTTGGAGGTCTTTACCAACCTTAGTGATTCTACTTGTGTAGCCTATTTGTAAGCTGAAGCTGAGTGTGGTCTATTTCTACTAGTAGTCTTTTCAGGGCAATGAGTCTCTGCTATTCACAGATAACATGACTGCCACAGGTTTAGACATCGGCTGCTCTCCAGAGCCCTACTCTGCACAGAATTTAAGCAGCGTTCTTCAGATATAAAGTATTTATTAATACTCAAATGAATCCAGACACAATTTTTCAGGGTCTACATTCAGGTTGTCATAACAACTTGACACAGTTCTAATAATCATATTTTTATTACACTGCTGATGAAGAAGAACAAGATGTATTTGTTCCCCATAAAAACAATTGCAATTCAACCAGTCAAAGTCTGTTCTTGTAATTAGGTGTATACCTCATAGTCACATCAGGTTGCTCCCAGAGTAACCCTGCTGATTTTGGTAGTTTAGTTGCTATTTATATGGATGTATCAGAGCTCCAAATATGGCACCAAGCAACTGAACTTTGTCTGCTCTTAAACAAAGCTCAAATCTGTTCAAATCAGAAAGGATACAGAAATGTAATCATACTGAAAAACACTGAAGTAGAATAAGATACAGTAGAAAATTGTGTTTGCTTAAAGACATGAACAGAAAATTATCAATTTTGTACATCTAACAGAAGATAAATAGCCACACTGGAAATTTTTATCTAATTCTGAGACATCTACATGATACCTGCTGAATCTACAGTTGACTTGCTTCCTACGTTTTCTGGGGCAAAAAGTGTACAGTTCACAGTGTACAGTTCACAGTGCCTTTTTCTTTTTTTTTCCCTTTTTTTTTTTTTTTTTTTTTAAGTATCTCTAAACACTATCTATGTATCTTAATCCCCCACAGAACAAAGCAAAACAGATGACTGAGACAAATTTGGTTTTGCTTTCTCTAAAATTATTAGAAAAGTGCATGTAACAGCTTTTGTGATGGGATTCACTTCATCTCATTGTAGTCACTTACATATAACTAATCTAAACTTGACTAAATTATAGTTGTTTAAGAAATTTGTTATGTGCACATAAAGACTGTCATCTGACAGGGCTGGATCTCATACCTGTAGGAGAAACAAGATGTCATGCCTGAATCTGGAGTCCGATTTGCAGATGGCACAAGTAGGATAAAAAGGGTCTGCTGTCAATTCCTAGCTGTCAGCTGTAACCTGATAGCTCTGTGATGGTTGCAACAATGAAATTTTGAGAGGTGAACTTCAGGCCATCTAATAGATAACGTGTGCTGGGCCTTGTGACGTCCATTCCTAATCTTGTTATAATAAATACACTTAATACTTAAATACACGTAGACTTATTTTTTATTCCATATTGGGTTATGAAGGATGTGAATGAAAAGTATGTGAAGGTTCAGACGAGGTATCTATGAAGATGCAGATCCATTATGTGGGATTATGTGTAATAGAATAGAAGGTCTTATCCACAGTGTTCATAACCTAAAACAAAAAGTCTGCTTTGATAACACCACCTAAACAAATGTAACAACTATTTAAAACAGTAAAAGAAAGTGAACTGTCTGAAAAAACACTTATTTCCTTAGGAACTAGAAGTCTTTGCGAAAATTATTAATACAGTGATTTTTTTCTCTTAAAAAAAAAAAAAAAATTAACAAAAAAACTTATGCATGACCATAAAAATAAAAGGAAATCATTAGTATAACAGTTGATTTTTAATGTTTCAGATTGAAGTAAAGAAAGTATTAAATATATTAATTTTTAAAGTCATAGTTGTAAAAATGAAAAAAAAAAAGTACATGTGTATGCCTATATAAAACTATCTTCCGAAGTGAAACAAGCTTAAAATACTGATTTTTATTCCAATAATTGGGATTATCATTCAGAAAAAGGCTGAAAGATGGGGCACTCTTTTTCCAAACACATTTGAGTCCAAGTCTTTCATGTAAGTAAAGTACTGTTCTATCCTCCATATTTTTATCTATTAATAACATATCGAGTACTTCTCTATTCTGTGCTGTTGGATGAACCTTAGTCTGGAAGTTCAGGGAGATGTAATGATGGAGGGAGGGAAGGAGTTCTAAGGCATAAAATCTTGCAATTCCTCAAAGTTCGCAGAGGTGGCAGTGCCAAGAGAGGAACTAGACTCTTGCTAAGAGAAAAATAAGCAGTATTGAAAAGCCTTATCCAAGAAGGTCATAAGAAGGTCATGTTTCCTGTAATCTCCAAAAAACCAAACTTCCTCTATTTTCAAAAATTGTTCATTGCTTTTTTTTTTTTTTTTTTTTTTTTTTAAAATGCTTGGATATTTATTTTTTTTTCCTATTATTATTTAGAAAGGATTGCTTTCCTTTATCAGATTTCTTTGGCATGCAAAATAATCTGCCAGCTGCATCATGTCTTCTCTGGACACACATCAAAAACTGGTTTGGATGCCACCTGTCTGATTATTTATCTAGTGATGCCAAATCTGATTTTGCTTGAACATGCCAGGAGCAGAACAAAGAATAGCAGAATATATACTATTCTCTGAAAAAAAAATGAAATTCAGTTGAAGAAGTTGGAAAAGTCCTGACCAGGACTAGACTTGTCATACCACGATATAAATATCTACAAATAGTAGTTGACCAATATATCCTGACTGATTAGAAGAAAATCAATCAAACGTCAAATATAATTTTATTTGTATTCTTTTGTTCAGTTGTAGAATTTCAAAAGTATGTGTGTATATTTGTTACTGTATTTATATACATTTTTATTTATATATAACTATGCATTAAAAAGAGCGTGGCCAGCAGGTCGAGGGAGGTGATCCTCCCCCTCTACTCTGCCCTGGTGAGGCCTCATCTGGAGTACTGCATCCAGTTCTGGGCTCCCCAGTACAAAAAAGACAGGGATCTCTTGGAAAGAGTCCAGCGGAGGGCCACAAAGATGGTGAGGGGCCTGGAGCATCTCTCCTATGAAGAAAGGCTGAGTGAACTGGGTCTGTTCAGCCTTGAGAAAAGAAGAGTGAGAGGGGACCTGATCCAGGTCTATAAATATCTACGGTGTGAGGGGCAGAATGGCGAGAATGGACTCTTTTCAGTGGTGAGTGGAGACAGGACAAGGGGAAACGGCCGGAAACTGCAGCATAGGAAGTTCTGCACAAATATGCGCAAGAACTTCTTTACAGTGAGGGTGATGGAGCACTGGAACAGGCTGCCCAGGGAGGTGGTGGAGTCTCCTTCTCTGGAGATGTTCAAGACCTGCCTGGATGCCTACCTGTGTGACCTGGTGTAGGGAACCTGCTTTGGCAGGGGGTTGGACTCGATGATCTCTGGAGGTCCCTTCCAAGCCCTGCAATTCTGTGAATCTGTGATTCTGTGAACTATATAAGTTTAGATACTAGGATATTCATAAACATTGCAGTGTTTTAAATGATTCTTATCTATATTTTCAAATGAGTTATTTACAGCATTGTTAGACAAAATAAAGGCATTGAAAATTCCAAATTAAAAGTCTTCATTCACAGAATCACAGAATATCCTGAGTTCAAAGGCAGTCACAAGGATCAACGAGCCCAATGCCTGGCTCTACAGAAGACCATACAAAATTCAAACCCTATGCCTGACAGCATTGTCCAAATGCTTACTTGAACTCTGGCAGCACGCCAATAGATAAATTACGTGATCAGAGACTTACAAAACTGAATGTAGGAGATGTCTAATAAGTAGGATCAGTTGCTTCATTTGCATAGACATTCACTAAATATTTTGAGTTTGGGACATGAATGAATGCCACTTTTATCTAGGAAACCTTCCCCACTAAATTCACGACAGTCTGGATTAAAGAGGAAAGATATATAACTAAAAGGTAATGTGAATAAATGGAAGTAGTACCAGTGTCATTTAAATGTTGAAGTTTTGACATTTAACATTTAATATTTTATGTTTTTAATTTCACAAACTTGTTTAGATTTGTCTGTTTGTCAACATTTTGGAGAATCTTTTATTTAAATTAAATAATTTTCCCTTTCTCTAGGGGAAAAAAAAAAAAGGAGTTTTAAAGCTTTATAATGAGAGATGTCTATATCATTTGATATGCATCTGGCTACTGACAATTTATTCACCAATTACATGGAGAATGAAAACCAATTAATTATTCCAGCAGCTTTCTTAAAAGTTAATCAACCACTGCCAATGGCTCTCTGCTGCAATGACTTTAATGTCTGTCACTGTCACAGCTTATACATGTTCCTAATAATTGAATATTATGACTGTTGGCCTGTTTTGCATTATACAATTTAAGCTAGGCCTACATGAAATGTAGTGAAGGGCCTTACAAGACTTTTCTTGAAATAGATCAGGATAAAAGTATGAGGTAATTAAGAGACTTGTGTTTAATTTCTCTTTCAGAAAGATGATCATTCAAAGTCCTCTTCTGTGAAAAAATAAATGAGAATACAATTCTGTATTCAGATCAAAGTGGGCTTTTATTATCAGCTTCTTAGGACAAGGATAAGTTTCTTTTAACTTGCACTTACAAAGAAGCTCAAACATTGAACATATACCATGGGTTATTATCATTGAGTTGTTAATTATAAAGAGTCCAAATACAAGGAATGTAGTTGGTCTATGATATAATTAATGATATAATAAAGCAAATTAGATGACCATAAGGATTCAGTGTGATTTATCAGACATTGTGAGGGATTAAAATATTCTTTAGGTTTAATTAATATTGAAAATTAACTTGATATGACAGCAGCATAATAAAACTACAATATATAAACCCATTGAACTCAAAACAAGATTGAGTCCCTATTTTGCAAAGCATTCTCCTTATTCTTTTGCTTTAGACCTAGTTTTAAATATGCTTTTCATAAGAAGGGTAGATGTATAAATTAGTGTATAATATTCCCTGGTACTGATGCACTTGGCTTCAGTTAGAGATCTAATGCACAACAGTCACTGCACTACAATGCATTGATCTTAATAATTTTATTTCATCTTGGATTAGTCTGATCTTTTTTTTCCCTTTAATTCTCTATTTTGTCTCTTTTTTCAGTACTAAACTGAAAAATTATGCAGGCTGTGATTTCATAAGGGGTGTGAACTGTCCCTAGCACAAGAGATCATTGATCTCCCATTTTGTACTTGAATATAGATGCAAACTAGTATTAAAATACCAAAGATATTATAACAATAGATGTTGCTACATTTTTCAGCATTAGATGATTAACTGCTGCTGGAACACAAACTAAGTCCAGTGACAGGAGAGTCTATTTATGGTAAAACCTGAGAGCTGTGTTGTACATGCAGAATGTGACCGCATAGTAGATTGATGTCACAGGCCAGCCTCAGAACAGCCACTTGCTTACAGCTATTGGTGATATATTTATTTCTGAGAGTGCTGGTAAAAAAAAAAACAAAACAAAATGAACAAAAAAAAACCCATCAATAATTATCTTGACTGGCATAACAGTAACAGCTCCAGCATATAAGGTGGTCTGACAAGGCCTGTGGGTCTCCAAAACAATCAAAAGTAGAGAAGGTCAAGAGACAAGACAAGAATAGACGTTGTCAACTGAAGACCTTTTAAAACTCTAAGATCAAATCTGATTAACTGAGGCTATTTATGATAAAGAACAAAGATAATGACTTCCTTAGGGAGCTGATTCGAATCTCAACTGCATTTTCCTTTCCTTCCCCTTTTCCCTTCCCCTTCCCCTTCCCCTTCCTTTTCCTCTTCCTTTTCCCTTTTCCTCTTCTCTTTCCCCTTTCCTCTTCTCTTTCTCCTTTCCTCTTCCCTTTTCCCTTTCCTCCTCCTTTTCTCCTTTCTCCTTTCTCCTTTCCCCTTTTCCACTCTCAGTTTTCTGATTTAGATGACTGAAGGAACCAAACTTTTTTGCTATAATCCATGGCATGAGGGACTTTTCAAAAGGAATTTCTAAAAACTCTTCTTCTTTTTTTTTTTTTTTTGAAAGTTTGACATTGTTAATTAAATGAAACAAAGGAGTGACAAAGAAGCTCTAGTTATAATAGTGAAAATGTCAATAAATAATCAAGAAAGTACAGGTAGCATAGCTCTTTTCCATGGGTCTTTCAGTATCTGAGAAGGATACTTGGTAGCGTTACAAAATGGCAATTTCATAATTCTTAAAAATTAAAATAAAAAAAATAGCAAGCAACAACTTCCCAAAGGAACTCATTGTTTTTCATACTTTCAGAGATTTTGTAAGAAATCTTCTTTCCACTTGTACTTTCTTTTTTCTCTTCTATCTGGGCCATTTATTTTCAGTGATAAATTCACCAAATGAGTGTTATCAAACAGAACAAAGATACAACATACAGTTCCTAATCTATCAGTAGGAAACTTCATTATGAACACAATAAAAAAAGTTGCCTATTAGCTTTCCTTTCCTATTTTCTAAGTCACTGAAAAGCTAGGGCAGGGCTGTCCTTCACAATGGTTTAAACAAGGTTAAGAAGCATTACATATTGCTCTATATTTTCCATACTTGCTGGATATTAATTTATAGGATGTTGTAGATACATATTGCACTATTTCAATCTGTTTTATATCATTTGCTTTTGTACTTTATTGCAGTAAGAAAGTGACTTACTAATACGTTCATACTGCACTAATACCTGGAAACAATCAACCATATAATTCAGTCATTACACACTGTAATAAATATCAGTGCAATTTTAAAAGTGAAGAAATAAATCTGTCTGACTAATATTTCTCTAAGATGTGTAGAGATCTCTAGTGTCAGTATGTGTATCTCTAACATGACTGAAATCTATTTTTATTGGATGAATGGGCAATCTGAACTGTTATGCAAATATGACCTTCAAGAAAGTTGAGACAGAAAAATGAAAAAAAGAAACAGAGAAAAGATGACATTATCTGTCCAGAACTATATAGTAAATGCTCCTTATTTCTAAACAATGAAGTTATATTTTAAGATTTTAAGTTCAATCATAGCAGTCTGTTTGTATCCTTTGCATCATAAGAGGTGAACTATAAATTGTCTTTCCAAATCATAGGTTCTGAGATGAAATCAAACAAGTTGGGTATTTCTAAAGCACAGAGAGTGTACTCTAATATCCAAATACTAATGGTTTGCAAGATATATAGTCCACATAGTCAGATACTTAGGTAGGATCATCTCTTAGGTAATATCATCTGTTAGAAGATATTTCCTTTATCTTTTATCTTTTTTTTTTTTTTTTTTTTTTTTTTTTTTTTTTTTTTTTTTTTTTTGAGTATTTGCACAAATTGTGCTTTGCTTCCTATGATTTTACAAGTAAACTCCATGTCATAATAGCTGAAGACTAAATATTCCAACTTAAGGAAACTAAGCTTATGAGATGATGGCAGAATTAAATACATTCCTACAATTCTAGTAATTTGCAGGAATGTGACTCATCTACAATTTATAATGCAACTGCTGCTGTTGGCAAAATGTATTGAAGATCTGTTTTGGCTTTTATGTTCGTAGACACCCTAGTATGTATGAATATGAGACTTACTGAACTCCATTCATCTACATCTTCAGAAAGAACTGAACGATTTCACCTCATTTCTTTCTCTTGTGCATCAACCCCAAATCTGAATGAGTAATACTCATTATGAAGATGTTAGGTGCCTATAGCCTCAGATTCGATTACTTCTTTGTTTGGGCTACAGGCAAATGATCAGGCTGCTGACTAGGTGCTGACCCAAGGTTAAACAGACCATAACAGAAACGTCAAAAACTGCTGGATGTGACATGAGAAATTGTCACATGTAGCAAATAACAGTGTTAAAAGCAGACAGAATATACAGATAATGACATAAAGGCTGACTGCATTTCACAGACATTTAAAGGGTACTTACATTTGAAATGTGAAGCCAAAGTCATTGTTTTTACCCATACCATTTTAATCAAAATCATTTTTATAATGAAAGGAATAGAACAGCAGGGCACTTTTCTTGGGCTCAGAGAGAACATCTTGCCAGGCATATCAAGCATCATGTTATCAGTGTGTTGGAGCACACTGCAAAGCTCCAGAATTGCAGAGTCCATTGCCTACATAATGTTGTTATTTTCTTCAGGCTATAAGTTCAGTGAGGTTATTTAGTTTTGATCAATGAACTATATTAAAGTTAACCATCTACGCTGAGTTAGTTCTATCTTTGCTCTGTAGGAAATGGAGTAATGCAGGAACAACAAGCAATTAGTCCAAGACTGGAATATAATACAGGAGTGATAAGTAGTCAGCTGAATGTTTTTGTCTCAGTGTACACATGTGAATTACAGAAACAATATGATAAAAGATGAAAATAGTCTTTCTGCACTTTCATATATGCGTGTATGTACATTATGTATATAAAGATATATACACTTAAGTAGTATTTTCTCCCTGATCTCTTCATTCACATTTTATACATTTCTTCTTTATTATTGCTTACTACTTTTCATGTAGCTGACAAATGTGTTGAAAGCAGAAGATCGTAATCAGATTTGGAGTTCTGTCACATTTTGTGTAAAAATAGATGTCACTGAATATGCTTGCTGACCAGAAGGCCAACAGTATTCTGTGCTGCATCATAAGGGCCAGCCAGCAGAGAGAGGGAGAGGATTGTCCACCTCTACATTCAGGCCCAGAACAAGAAAATTGTAGAGATGCAAGTGTGGGTCCAAAAGAGACCATGAAGATGACCAAAGGGCTGGAGCATCTCTCCTATGAAGAAAGGCTGAAAGGTGATTGTCCCTCCCTACCATGCCCTCATGAGGCCCCAGCTCTGGAGCCCCCAGTACAAGAAAGACAGAGAGCTGTTGGAGAGGGTCCAGAGGAGGGCCCAGAAGATGACCAGAGGGCTGGAGCACCTCCCCTATGAAGACAGGCTGAGGGAGCTGGGCTTGTTCAGCATGGAGAAAAGAAGGCTGCGGGGTGACCTCATTGCAGCCTTCCAGTACCTAAAGGGAGCCTACAAACAGGAGGGGAATCAACTCTTTGAAAGGGTTGATAACTGCAGGACGAGGGGAAATGAAGTTGAAGGAGGGAAGATTTAGATTGGATGTCAGGAGGAAGTTCTTCACAGAGGGAGAGGTGAGGTGCTGGAATAGGCTGCACAGAGAGGTTGTGGATGCCCTGGAGCTGTTCAAGGCCAGGTTAGATGGGGCCCTGGGCAGCCTGGTCTAGTATTAAATGGGGAGGTTGGTGGCCCTGTCTGTGGTGGGGGGTTATAGCTTGATGATCCTTGAGGTCCCTTCCAACCTGAACCATTCTATGATTCTGTGATAAAGAGATATGTGTTCTTGTTGGCTTTGCATCATTCATACAGTTTAACATGTGCTGTCCCATCATCAAAATAACTGTGAATATATGGAATTTTCTAGTCTAGTTTCCTATTGAGATTTTAGTATTAAGCAAACATTCCTCTCAACCACTGTCCTGACCCCAGTAGTATTTAAAATGAGCTCTATTACAAATATGAGAAAAGGATCACTCTAGAATAAAACTAAATTCTGATTTTCTCTGTCAAAACCTTACTAGGCTATTCCTGATTACTACCATTAGTCTGACATTTCCTTCCTAAATCAAGGACAGAGAGGCTATCAAATCATTTGTAATATCACAAAAATGCCATATTGGCATTATATACATTAGTTTGGGAGGGATTTTTGGCAGATATCTAGTTATAGCTATTTGATCATAATTTCCAGAAAAGATTTTCAGAATGCTCCTATTATGTAGAACCATATAAGCATCAGGAAAACTGTTAGGAGTAACTTTAATTGAACAAGTTTGATAAAAATGTGTGTTCTGTAAAATAACTTCCATTCTGTTTTGAAATATTATTAGAAACAGTGTTAAAAAAATATATTAAAAAGCCCGTATCCAAAACTTAGTTAACATTAAAAGGATTTGTCATTTCTCAGTTGTGGAAAAAGGAGCCCTCTTATTAGCCCATGGTAGTCCTGACCAGTTGGAGCATCTCTTGCAAGTCTGACAGCATGGGGGAATGATTATGAAATGTAATCACTGAATCAATATGACTGTGGGGTTAGTTTTTGTTCTTTTGTGTGTTTTTTTTCTTCATCTTTACTTGGTGGTGAATTTCAAGGCAATGTTGCTGAAGGGAATTCTGCTATCTGTCACTACATAGTCCCACTTTGGCATTCCGTTCATGAAATATTGAAAAATAAAACAAAACACCAGTGTTTATTGGCACAGCTGTTCCATTTGCTGAAAGTTTAAATATTTATGACCAATGCATGACTAGCACTGTGACAAGATGCATTTCCAAAACAATAGAGCTGTGTACTTTAAAGAGATGTGACTGTCTTCCATACAGAGGATGTCCCTAAACTTGGATGCTGAAATCTGTGCAAGCATGTTTTGAATTCAAACACAGGAAGACATTTCTTCAAAGAAAATGGTTTCAGTCTTGGGAATTTTGCAGCAGACCATTTTTTAAACTCTGATGACTTTTGTCATTGAAATAATGTAGATAATAAAGATGTACAAGCTAATTACTAGGGAATAGGCTATATTTTCTAGCAATTGGTGTGTTTGTTATTGTTATTAATTATTTCTAGTACGATATAACACAGAGCATCTGCCTTAAAACAACACCATGCTAAGTTATAGGCTTAGTAACAGCCTACTTCAAAGAATTTGTAATTAAAGAATTAGGTAGCCAAATACAAAATTATGAGCCCTAAAACTGTACTTTTCTTAAAATTCTATAATCCTTTAAACTGTATTAATCCTTAATTCTTACCAAATGCTTGACTTATTTCATCATTTGTTTCTTCTTTTCTTTTCAAGGTTGTTGAAGAATGTTCTGTTTCTATAAGAAACAGGATTTTCTTCTCTTAACCCAGTCAAAATGCTGCAATAAGGGATGACTCAGCCTCAATGTGGGTACTCAATTGTTCAAAGAAAATTTATGCATTGTTAAGTTACCTTGGGTTTTTAAGAAATCTGCAATGAGCTGACAAATACTGCTCTATAGCTTTAGAAGAATTATGCCCTCTTCAGCACCTGAGAAGGATGTATTCCTTTAAGCAGCTGAATAGCTTCTACCATTCTGCATATGTACAGCCTGTTGTTGTACTACTATTGCTAGAGTTTAGTAAGCCATTCATATCACACAAAAGATGGGACATGGCATGTCTACATCTTCATCTACTAAACATTTGTCTAACGCCACTTGAGATGCCCTGTACATCTTTTTACTGTGGGTATCTTGAACTTCCTATTTTGGACCTGTATGTCCTATGCAGATGTTGCGGATGTCTGAAGTGGTAACATGCCACCAAATGCTCACTATTAGATAAGAATTGGGCCCATGCCAGATGAACATATCAATGGGTTTTTAATCTTCACCGTCCTAACATGATAGCCACTGATAAAATGGAGTTTAGATACACCTAGTGCCTTAACAGTGCTGAAATTTATAAGTTCAGTCCCTTGCTTTTTTTCTCATTCATAAAGTTTTGTAACAAAACTATTGGAATCTATATAAAATATACTCAAACTCTCCATTTTAGCTCAATCCATGTTTGTTTGTTTGTTTGTTTTTGTTTGTTTTTAAAGCAACTTTCTTTGTATGCAATAGGTATACAAATTGAATCCTGTCTTTGGATGAAGCAAATCAACACTTCATTCTCTTCACTTCAGAGACCAAAAATCACACTGCTCTCTTCATGAAGCATATTCTTGCTATCAGTAAAGGAGTCTGGAATGAAGCTTAAGAAGAAAAATTTAATTTTAAGAAGGAAGCTTTTATTATCCTTGCCTTTAATTTATACAGCTGAAAATCAAAATATGAATGAGACATGGAGAAAAGGAATATGTCTTGTCTCTGTATCTAAATGGTTCCGTTTCCAAGCAGAAGTAGTCTGACATCTCTCCTGTAAACACTTCCTCTAGCTTGTATTACTCAACCTCTTGATAGAATAATATTCTACTGGTATGTCACTTGAGCACATCACTCTATTTTTTGTTTGTTTGTTTGTTTGTTTTGTTTTTTATGCCTTCTCTTTTTAGACTAACATTTAAACACTGAGGATATTCTCTAAATGACGTTGTACTTTCCATTCTTCTGGTAGTAAACAAGCAGCATGTATTGCAGAGCTTTTTCATAGCTGTTCATCAGTTCTTTAACAAATATGTCTAACCAAGAGGCCAAGGCAAAGAAATCTGAGATTTAATTATTTATCTATTTTAAGAGCACATGAGTTTTTGTCTTCTCCATTTACTCAGTATGTCAATTTTCATTAAATTTATGATTCGGCTGATGTTTACAACTGAACCTAAAAGTTATCAAATGGATAGATAGTTCTATTTTTGTTGTTGTTGTTGCTTTAAAAATTAATGAAGACATTACAACAAATAAAATAAAAAAATCTAAAACCAATTCTAGGTTTACAGATTAAACTCACAGATATTCTATACCCAAGCGGCTTTTTGAATCACTTAGAAACTTACAACATTTCTTAATTTATGTCTTATCATTATCATGTCCAAATTAATTTCTGCTGAATAATATGACAGTAACTGAAGGATTGAAATATATTCTATCTTAGGAAAAAATATAAGCTAGTGATTAGGACACACTCCTCATAAATGATAAATTCAAATCTGAAACCCTTTGAGATGGCACTGGGATTAAATCAGAGTGCTCTAACCATTCAAATGTTAGAAAAACATGGGTTGGTTTTGCTGTCTACATGGAGAGCAAAAATTCAAAAAAAGTGAGCAGATGACACTTTCTTTGTGCAGTCTGTACTTTTGGTGTCATTTTTGGATGTTATCAAAATATTTCTAAATGACTGGATCCCTGTCATGGTTCTATGTTTTTTGTTTTTGGATTTCAGTATTCCACATCAAAACATCATGTAGTATACAGGGCATTAAAATGTTAATGCCCCAATCCCAGGTACCTATCCCTGTACATTACAGCAGTCACGGGATCTGGCCCTTCCAGGTGGGGTGGCGCTCTCTTGCTGCCTTGCAGTGGGTGCTGGAGGTGCTTTCCTAGTCATTCCAAGCTTTTCAGGTTTGAATCAGTCCCAGGAACTCTCTCTCTCATGTTGTCTGATTTATTAATCTCAATTTCAATTAAATTGTATTATATTGTGTTATCTTGTATTCCAGTATTATAGTAAATCAGTTTTCCTCCATAGATTGTTGCTGCTGCTCTTTTTCTCCATTCCTTCCTTCCCATTTTTGTGGGACTGGGGTGGGGGGGGGGGATGGCAGAGGCCTGTTGCCCCCTGTCACGGATGTAGATTGATCTAGTCAACTCTGTGACAATCTCTCAAGGGTTTTCAAAGATAAAACCTAGTTTCTGGATCCTTGTTGGTTATTGTTATCCAGCTATGCCAAAACTGATTTGATTTTTGCCACCTGTGTGTTATAACTCTCAATGCCTAGAAAATTTTCAACCTGGGGAGGTGAATTATAAGTTCTATTATAGCAGAACTGCAAGTGGAAATAGAATGAAGAATCTAAATCCAACTTTATTTCTTTGTCTTTTGAGAGTATTTTTCTTTGTTTCCTCATTTTATCTTCATTTCTAAAACCATATTATTCAAGATTAGATAAATTGGAAGTCATACTATTTGCAGATTTAGTCTTATAAATGGTGCCTGGAATAAATACTTCTTGAAAATGTCCACTAGCAAAGTGACTTGTCCAAAGGAAGCTAGATATAATTTATTTATGACAATACAGATAAATCAAGAGAAGTAACTTGAGTCATCTCTGTGAGTCTCTAAATATTGTTCTCTTGTTTCTGTTGTGGATTATCCTCAGTAATAGTGATTTAGATATCTTGATTGCTTGGCCTTTCAGCTAGAGATCTGATCTAGAGACTCAGGCGTATTGCTTTGACATGAAAATCTGTCCCTTTTTGATGTAGTTTACTGAGAGGAAGTTCTTGTTTGGGATTCACGCTGTTGCATGAATTTACCGCTTCCACGTGCCAAATACAACCTGGCGGATGTTTGTTGCCTCAGGAACTGACTGATGTACCAGATGAAGAGTGCCTGTGACAGCATGTCAGCTACAAAAAAAGGAAATGACTTGGAAAACACTAATAAATCTAGAAAATAATCATTTCCATTCAAGTGTATAGGAGAATTTGCCAGAGAAAGAACAAACAGGCATATGGTAAGGCAAGAGGGAACAAGACAAATTATCTTTGATATCCCCATGTGAGATATTTTTTTCTGAAATATTTTGTTAATACTCTGAATTCAGATGTGAATGCATTTAAAAAAAATGTTTAAGAGAAATGTGTAAGCCAGTGCTGAGAATCTGTGTATGCCTTAAAAATAGGAAAGGCTGCTAAAAACTATTCCAAGGTTTTTATTGTTAAAAACGTGCAGTGCTGACCTATGTTTTTTTCTTGGTGATTCCAAGTAACTCAGACTTACTTGATTCAGTTGTCTAAGAATTACCCATGCTAAGGTATAAAGATTATGTACCTAGGAAAGGCCTAATACTGCTTAAGAAGCTTCTCTCAGTGTATTCTTACTCTTGTCTACACTTTTGTCTGAGATTGCCCTGAGCAAGGTGCAGCACCTTGTATTTGACCTTATTGAACCTCATTAGGCTCACGTACACCCACTTCTCAAACCTGTCTCATCTGCCCTTCTGTTAAACAGAAAGGCATGTGGAGATCCATGTGGAGATCTCTGAATTGAATGGAAGACCATCAAAGGTTCCCAGACACATAGAAAGACACTTGAAAATCACTTTTGGAACACATCAAGGCCTGTTGTGTGCATGGAAATACACTTTGAAGCCCTTGGGTCAAAATAGAACAGACCTTGGAGGTAGTCTGAGAACTTCCGGGTGAAAAAGGAAGACTCTTGGAGGACTCTGTGTTGAACAGAAAACATTCCAAGATCTCTTGGATTGACCTCAAAGGCACTATATGGCCTCTTGGCCATGTGGATAAACAGCTGAGAGTCACCCATATCAAACACTCAGAGGCTACTGCTGAGCACAGATTGGCATTCAGAGGAGCCTGTGTGGAACAGCAAACACTTTCTGGGCCCCTTGAAATACAAAACTTCACACAGAGTCACCTACTTTGATCTGAAATGTGCTTGATTGACTGTTGAACACAGAAATACACTTGCGGGTCCCCAGCGGAACAGGAACACTGCAAGCACCCCAGTTGAACCAGATAACAATGACATATCTCTGAGTTAAACATAAGGGTGCTTTGAGTCCACTGAGGCTCACAGAAAGTTACTTGGAGGCCTCTGAGGATCACAGAAAGGAATTCTTTACCCTATGGACTACAAACAAACCTATTCCTAGACCCCTGTGCTGAACAGCGGGAACTCAGAGGCCATTGTCAAACAGAGAAAGGTACTGAGAAAGCCTTTAAGTTCAGAAAAAGTTACCAAGATGATTTCTGAACAGACTGAAACTAGAAGGTACAGAAATGAGAAATTGAGAGATTATCAATCCTTTCACTGCATTCCTCAGAGAGAGGCCTGGCTGGAATTGGGGCCAGATGTTCAGATTCTTAAGCAGTGAGCCAGTATGTGGAAAGAAGTTTGGCGACCAGGGCAGAACACAAAATATTATACAAACTCATCTTCAATCCCAAATATTCAACTGTATTTATCTTTTTAAATTGTTTATTGAATGAAAAAGTGAATCATTTGACTAATAATGTTGTGCTGCATTTTCTGAGGAGAAAATTTCAAAATGCAAAGAATAGTCAAGCTCAACTTTGCTTAGATTTTGGACCTCCAAATAAAGGATCACTATATAACACCAATGAAATGGTTAATTGATGAATTCCTCTGTCCCAGAATTTAGCCAATTCTTAAATAATCTACCACTCTTGTAGAGTTTCTGACCCCTAAACATGATATTATGTGAGCTGACAAATTAATGTTCCCTTTGCCCTCTTGCAATTCGTGTTAATTATCCAGGACTGATACAGATCAAATGCATTGGCTTCATCTTATCTCTTCTTAGCTATCTCCAAATTAGGCGACAAAATATTAATCTAGTTTCTATACAAAATCAGTAGGGAGAGCTTCTTTCAGAAAGTGATTTATTACATATCTGATGTGTCTTTTTCAGGAAGGAATGGAAATATTTCTTGTTCTCCACAGACTACAGAAGGAAGCTTAAGTAGAAAATTCAGGATATGTTGCCAATTTCTGGATGCTTAGATGAGCTGAAATCAACCTGCTATGTCTGTACACCATTCTGAAGGTCAGATTGTTTCATGGTACCTACCTATGTAGAACCTACCTACTGATACCTAGCTAGGTATCAGTAACACTGAGCATATTGAAGGGTTGTAGAGAAGTTTGCAATCAGAGTACAAATTATGGTACCTGGTTAAATTTAATAGCCACGTGATTTCCTATCTGGTTGTACTATTTTGTCTCCACTGTGTCTGTTACAATAACTATTTTTTTCCCACGTATTCCACTCTCACACTTTACCTGAGAAATGTTATGTCCTCTGATACCCATCATCTTGTGTAACTAGTGGTAGAACTAGAGGGAATGGCTTCAAGCTGCACCAGGAGATAGTTAGGCTGGATGTTAGGAAATATTACTTTTCTGAAAGAGTGGTCAGGCACTGGAATGGGCTGCCCACAGAGGTGTTGGAGTCACTGACCCTAGAGGTGTTCAAGGAATGGTTGGATTTTGTGTTGAGGGACATGGTTTAGTGAGAACTATTGGTGATAGGTGGATGGTTGGACTGGATGGTCTTGTAGGTCCTTTCCAACTTTGGTGATTCTGTGATCCCCTCACTCCTGCACTTTCCCACAGTAACTAAATCTTGGTAGAGCATCACAATATTGTACAGATTAATTGACTCACCAGAATACCACTTGACTTTCTTGTGAACTGAATATTAAAATATTCTTATTTTAATAACTGTATCTGATACAACATATATTTATAGAAGCAGAAGCCTAAGAGACACATACCATTCTGCAATAGCTAGCCCCACTTATTTCAGACAGAAACAGTGCCAAATCCAACTCTCCAGATAGAGTTTGAACAACACAATTCACGCATTTGTTCCCAAGATTGCTTTTACACAGTTCAGTATGCACAGGCTAAATCTCTCTGCACATGAGCATGAAGTCTGTTCACCTAATATTGTTGTCAAGTTTCTTTCGTGAAGAACAAATACCAAAAGTTAAATGCACACTCATGCTGTCCATGTCCTACCAATTCAGGATGTGTCAAGTAGAGGTGGAGCACATCGTGTCCCAGCAGTCTGCTTGAAGGACAATGTTTAAGAAGATCCACATGAATCTACATGAATAGAGTACTGTATTTCATTCTACACTGTACTTCTATTTTGTGGAATGTGCAAAGCAGGACAACAGCAGAACTTGCTGTTTTGTTAGTTTTTTTGTATTTAAAAAAATGTGAGTATATGTCAGAAATAACAGGCAAAAATCATAAAATATTTAGATGTAGGCAAATAAGATTCAACATACATTGCACAAAGGTAAGGAGAAAAGGACATTCTTATTTACTAATCACAGCAGAAAAGCTTTTTTTTTTTTTTTTTACAAAAATTTAATTTTACAACAATCTAATTTTTGAGAACAAAGGTGTGCTATACTCAGAAAATAACTCAGAAAAGTCTGGATGTGAGGGTGGAAGAAAACGAAATCTGGAAGAACCCTTAAGTTTCTGTGACAAGAACAATAAACATGGATTTTTAGGTTTCACACAAAATTTACATTTATTTTCATATTATTTAGTCATCTTCAGTCACTCACATAATTAATGAAGATGTTAAGCAGGTGCAAGCCAAATACTGAAAACAGGATGCATCACATTACAAGGACCTAACTAATTTGTTTCCTTCTTTTGACTATAGCTTACTCTTCACTTCAGTGACTTTACTTTTGTCAGGTTTTGTTTTTGTGTTTGTGTGTATGCCAATTGTTGTCTATTCCAGGCATCAAAACTCAGTTGTCTACCATTTTTCCATGGCTTAAGAAGTAAGGAAGGAAGGTTAAAAGTAACGGAGAAAACGGAGAAGAAAGGTCTCCAGACACGATCACTGCCTGTTTAGGAATTGAGCTTCATTAAGATCTCATAAAAACAAACTTTACAGCTCACAGGAGGACAGAATAGTAAAAGAATGAAATTAAGTTTAAGTAGATGCTTCTCCTGAGATAAAAAAAAAAAATAAATAATAAAGAAACTTGGAGACAAAAATAAAAAAAAATTTCAGAGGAAAAAATGAATCATCAAAGGTAATCTGAGCTGCTTCTACCTCGAGAGATAACTCCATTAACCAAATACAGAAAATGGCCAACGTGAACACAGCAATGACAAAAAAAAGTACAACGTACTTCAAAATACTGTCAAAATTGACATGATTATTGCATTTTATTAATGTTAAGATTCTCAGGAGAGTAAAACAATTTACATTTAGCTGATTCACATGAAGATTACAAACATAACTTAGATTTTCTGTTAACCTCAGTAAGTTGAATCAATAATTTGAACTTTTCTCCTTGTGCAGATGCAGTAAATATTAATCTCTCTCCTGGTTTTTGGGAGTACTTTTTAAAATATTTATGTATTCTTTTTATTTCTGAATTACACCTATATAGGACAGAACAAGAGAACAAACAAAGCAGCGTTCTTTAAACAGCTACTCAACCTCTTAGGCTAACATTTGAAACACAGTAGAATTCAACAAAGCACTCACTCCGAGCAACTTATTAGAAAAACCTCATTTATGGAATCTCAGTATTCAGTTATTATATTTAAAAATTTTCAAGAAACGAAGTTTCAGGAGCAGTATTTAAGTATAATGAATATACCAGTCCAGCTATCACTTAGCTAGAATTACGATGCCAGTTTTTTTCAAGAAATAAAGGTGAATGAAAACAAAATTTTAATTTCACATGAAGTTTTGATGTTTTGATCTTTGAAACAATCCTTTTTTCACCCTTAATCAAGGCAAGATGTTAAAATTTTGATATTTCCCATGGAAGTAAAATTTATCTCACACAATCTCATGATGATTTCCTGTTTTTTTTTGTTTGTTTGTTTGTTTTTGTTTTTGTTTTTGTTTTGTTTTGTTTTGTTTTGTTTTCCTGTTCTGTTGTGTCCTAACATTTTTTCTCTTTTTTATTATTATTATTATTTTGGGAGTTTATTTATTTATTTGTTTGTTCGTTTATTTATTTATTTATTTATTTTTATTTTTATTTTTGGGAAGGAAAGAAGAGAAGAAGGAAGAGAGGGAAAATAGGAAGTATGGTAACAAAAATAAACACAAAGAAGAGCAAAAAAGAGGAAAGTGAGAGAGAAATAATGATTATCGTCATTGTCATTTGTGGTTTAATCCAAGTAAACAGCTCAGCACCACACAGCTTACATACTCCTCCACCCTCAGCTGGATGAGGGGGAAGGCAGAAGTTAGAAAACTTGTAGTTTCAAATAAAGACATTTAAATATAGAAAATAAATTAATAAACACAAGGAAATAGGGAAACAAGTGATGCACAACACAACAGTTCTGGTGCAGAACCTTTCTCTAAACCCCATCTGACCCTTTCCTGACCCAGCTCCATGCTATTGTGTCTTCTCTCCTATCATACTTATGTGCATTTGCATTACCTGTAGTTCCATTTTTTTTGCTAAATTTAGAAAGTGGGTACAGTTCTGTTATATATATATATTTTTTTATATGTATATATATGATATATGTATATATATTCCTATTTCATTTCAGCATTTAAATGAACCCAGAAATTTCAGTTAGAGTTCTTTGCATATTTTATACTTTTCAGTGACTCATTACATGGCACACTAGAGATTTGTAATATTAAGAAAGCACTAGAATTACTTATATTAATTAACAATATTATAGTTAAATGCCAGCTAAATTACTGAGATGCACTTCTCAGTACTATGGGGAAAATTATGCTGAAATGCTAGAAAATGCTATTCCTACCTGTACTTCACTGACAGGTTTGTTCTTTTTCCTTTAACTAGATCCATTACAATCCTGATTCAAACAGACTTATCTTTTCTCAGTAAGGTAGGATTAACTCAGTTTTGAAGATTTTATAACAGAACTGAACATGTAGAAATAGGTGAACACATTTAGATGAAATAGGATCTGATCTGATTCAAATGTACCAAAGTCAAAGTCACACAAGAAGATTCTGTAGTTTCGAATATAGACAAAACTGTTGTAAGAATCTCTATGCCTTTCTTAGGATTATGATGGATTTGGAAATAATAATGGCCAAAAAGTTTTACATCAATAGCAAACGAGCTCTATAAATTAACATGAGTATTATTTAACTGTGCGCAGTATATGTGGGTGAGCCATGCTTTAATATTATACCACATATGCAGTTTCCACATATACTGTACTCTGACACTACTTTTAAAAGTAATCTGTTTGTCTGTGCCACAGTTCACTATGAAGCCTGATACAGGTGGGTTTCTCTCTATTTGTGGTGTTTCACCTTTCTCATTAGTATCATTGAGATGTTCTACCCAGAAGAATTTCACACAGATCCTAAGTAAGAGACGTCAGCCACAACTGCTCTACAAATGTTAACCAAAAGACAATTGAGATGGTTATGTCTATAGATGTTAATTAAATATATGTGAAATTGTCCTTGCCATGATGTTGGTATTGACTAGTTGTTCAACCCACTGGGTGTCTCTACTTGCACCAGTTCTTAGGGAATAACTTTTAGCACATTGTATCTCCCAGCTTGTTCCCATGGACTGCATGCGGGAGAGTTAACTCACCTAAGATTATTCCAGGACTTGTCCTATTAATTTAAATAATGCATACAACTAATTTCCAGTGCCTAAAAATTATTTGGAACTGTTCAGTGTAATATCCACATGCAGCTTTTGTAAGTTGTACTTTGGTTAGCAGTGATCTCCTCTGGGAATAAGTTTTATTGTTTTATTCCAAAATAATATCACTCAGACATAACTAACTACAAGCTTTCTGGATGTTCTTAAATGTTCTGTTTGTTTGGATGCATGTTGCAGAAATACTATGCCAAGTAGGAAGAAAACATCCACAGTTTCTCAGCCAATGCAAACATATAGAATACCAGGGATATCAGGAGAAATTCAGCCAAGTCTTGACTTGAAAAGATGACAAACTTCATAGGAATATTGAGAATGATTTAAAAGAACTTAATTCAAAATGAGACAACTGTGAGCTTCTAATTTCCTTGTTGGTTATTAAGAGCGAAATTAAACATCACTATAAGGCACAGTGATCTTCCCTATTCTTTGCATTCTCCCTTTTAGAGATTATTCACAGTAATTCCTCTGATTACATTGGACTACTCTCTGCTTAACTTGCTCTAGAACTTAATTTACTCCAAAAGCATTGGAAAAAAAAAGATGCTTCTGAAATGTCAGTCATGCACAGCCAAAGAGATTGTGTTAACAGTCCTCAGTAGTATAATCTGTTATATTATGTCACTGGGAAGTGTCCTCTGGGGAGCAGAGATCTGTGGAAAAACAGTTTCTCCAGTAGTCCTGCAAGGCAGAGTGGCTCTTCTTTATATTTTACGTTAATTGCAGCTTTAAGCTGCTTGAACTTCCATGAGAAAGTGATGCACTTTAGAGGAAAACATAATGCTGGATCCAATAGCCCCAGAGAGGCAAGACTACTGCTGCTCCATGTCCACATGTCCAACTAACAGTGATGCTGAAAGTGTGTTCCCAGTAGGCACACATTAATGTGTGACCATATACCTACATATGCATATATACATGCATGGATAGCCAGCCATGTAGACTGCAGAGTGACACACGGAGCACCCACACAGACACATACAGCTCCAACAGCCCCATCCTGCTGCCTGCTCTTGCTGAAATGGATGGAGGACTGCTAGTGAGCATATACATATGTGTATCTGTACAAGGTGGAACCCTCTAGTAGCTACTAAGACATTCAGTCTGCTCAGCAGCTTCTGCTAGATCCCAGTCTCTGCAGTTGCTGACATTCAAGCCCATGGAACCACAGTCCCTCATTGCTGATAGAGTGCAATACATATATACATATATGCATACACATATACACAAACCCTGGCATACATGCATGCATACACATATACACCAATACCCAGAGCTGAATAAAATCTGAGGGATCACCACGGAACTGCATCAGGGGAGGGTTAGTTTGGGTGTTAAACCAGAAGGTTGTTAGGCCCTGGAATTAACTCCCTGCTGGTCATGGCTCCAGGCTGCCAGAATTCAAGGAGCACTTGGACAACTCTTTCAGACATAGGGTTTGCATTTTGGGTGGTCCATTGTGCAGGCAGGGGTTGGACTCAGTGATACTCATAGGTCCCTTCCAACTCAAGGAACAACTATCACTCTGCACCCTTGGATAGATACCCTCTGAGTCCAAAAGGTACTCCAGCACTGACTCACCGTGACAGGTTTCACACCCTGACAGCCATCCTGAAGCTTTCCTAGGACAGTCCTAGGAGGGGTCCAGACAGGGTGTCCTGACCTCTGAGTCCTTAATTTGGATTTTCCTCTGCAGTTATGCCCATGTGATTCTCTGGGTATATGCAGAATTACAGGTGATGGGATGATGGCTCCTTGAATTGTCCTTGGAGGAGCCAGGGTAATACTTCGTCTCCCCTTCCTGTCATTTTTTTTTCCTTTGTGAGTGTGCAGATGAGCTTTTGTCACACAATCTAACACTGCACATTCTTTGCTTCAATAGCTTTTCAAACATGTTTTACACAGTCTGGCTGATATGAACTTTGTACAATAAAAAGTATATTTTTTAAGTTAAGGAGAAGTTTTACAGCTTGGTATGTTTATTTACTAAATACTTCTGTTGCAAGATGATGGGGAAAAAAAAAAAAATATAAAAGGGAAACTATCCAGTGATATAATAATAATAGGTTAAATCCAGGCCAACTCTATCATAAAATAGAACAGCATTTTATAGCCATTCACTGCTTTGGTCCAGCTGGTATAAATTGAGATAAGTCCTTTGAAGCCAATTTGTAGCAGATAATGAGCAATTTCAGTCTTTCAAGCAAAGAAGAAAGAGAAACAAGATGTTGAAAATGAAGGAAAGGCAATTCACAGAATGTATCAGAGACAAGAAAGGCAGAGCCCAGGAAGCTGATTCAGATGACAGTAGAATCAGTCAGTAATAGTTCTTATACTGTTTCAAGGTGTCAGTTCTTCAAGTCAGGTGCTGTGATGAATTCTGCCAACAGCAGAACATCCAGTGTTATTTTCATGGCATACTGTTCCCAGCCCAAAATAACAATCAAAGGCTGTATTTTCTTTTATCATTGAAGGACTTTTCTGTGCGTACATATGCGCGTTTCTATTAGTGCTGTTTCTGTTTAAAAGCAGAGATTTTGTTAGCCTCTGTTTTAACAAAGTTTGGTAGCCAGTCTTCAAATGAGATCTTCAAAGCTGGATAACCTTTACCAAACTCAGAATTCAACAGAAACTTAGCACAAGACTCTCAACTGATATTAAATAGCATAGGTTTCCATGCTAATGCAAATACTCTACGAACCACCTGATGTTATGACATACTGTCTCCAGTACAGGCAATTATTTCTACATTAGTAATGTTTTAAAGCCTGTATATGAACCACAAAGCTCTAAGGTTAAACTGAATTTTCAGTGCTTCCTTTTGGAACCAAAGGCCACTGTAATGCTTACATATCCAGAACTCTTATATTTTCGTGTCTTTTATTATTATTATTATTTTGAATTTACAAATATTTACAAATATTTCTACAAATGAATTAAAAATAATTCCTAAATACTGAATTCCATAAGTGTGTTTTGATTTCCCCATCGCTGTATTCTCATTACATGTGATGCACATTGTAAGTGAAGGCAAATTACAAAGTACTTCAAGCACTTATTAGAAATCCAAAGAATATTTGTGATTATTAGAGGGAATTGCAAGTCACCTATGGCCATGGTTTCACAGTGATGAAATCTCCCTGAGCAGCCCTTATTATCCTTCAAATTAAGTTATAAAAATAAGCTGTGAATACTAAGTCATGAGATTTATTTGATTTAGCCGGACTTCTTAATTCACTTAGACTTACGTATTCATTGGTCATTAGAATGTTTCATAGTATATTAAGTTTAGTCTGGCACTTAGTAATTTTAGAATATATTACTAATGTAGTGGATCTATTTCTACTTCAGCTCTGTCCTTTCTACCATGCGTTATGATAGCATCTGTCATAATCTAACTAATGCTGTCTTTTCCATAGTGTACCCCAACACGGTACATAGCAGCAGAGGTAAAACCTCCGTTGCAAAATAACAAAATTAAAACCTCCTAATATAATGTTATTAGTAGTAAAACACAGAAAACAAAACACTTTCTGTATTCATTTCATTAGCACAATTAAATGTTTCATGATGTGATTTCCACAAAAGTGGAATATCTGCATGAAAGATCTAACTTAAAAATCCCACACTAACACAAAAAACTCTTACTTTCCAAGCACCTGCTGAGTATTCATATAAAGTTTCAGGAGACTCAAGTGTGGCAGATTTTCAGGAGAAGATATATTCACCTGAAATATCACAATAGTGAGTTGTTCATCATTTGATATTTACATATTTGATAATTACATTTTCTCATCGGGAGAAAGAATAAAACAAAACAAAATAACAAATTCTTTTAATCAGTCTCCTGTCTTTAAAAATGCATTTTTAAGTTCATAAAATGTCTAAATACAGCAGAAAGGGTGAAATGCACACACACACACACACACACACAAAAAAAAAAAAAAAAAAAGAGTTTAAAGAACATAAGAAGAAGAAAAAAAAGTAAGTTATTAAACAATACAGCATATTCGAACAGCTGATATAAAAAGCATATGTGATATCAGCAAACTGAAGTTCACACTTTAATGGGCACGAGTGAAACACAACTCAATGAAAAAAAACAACACAACAAAACAACAAAACTAGAAAAAAAAAGTTTACAAATAATTAATTAAAAACACGACAGAGAACCTAGATCAAATCCAAAGCATGCTATTTCTAATTAATTCAATCAGACATGTCAATGACGAAGGAAACATTGATTTCATTATTCTGTGGCAGCATACATTGAGTCCTCTTTTCTGACCAGATAAATCTGAATACAATCAGTAAAACACATTGAAGTGCTCACAATATCCAGAAAGTAACACAGGGAGAATGGTCAACACGTCTCTAAAACACAAATATCGAAATCTCTAATGCTGGTGGCATACGTGAAAGCGAATGTTTCATACCCTTTGGAACCAGATAAAAAACAGAATACTTCAGAGAATTTCCTTATTGTTTTTTACTTCTCACCATTCCTTCATCCTAATGAGTTTCCAAGGTACATTTTAAGTCTGTCTAAAAGGATTTAAGAAACAAGAAGAATAAATGAGACTGTTAAAGGGGTCTGCAATCTTAAACAGGAGCAAATGAGTCTGCAGCTGTGCTAACGCGGCACGTTCCTCTTTTCTTGAGGTAGCGGTTTGGAACTTCTAGTGTAGTCTGCGTGGGGATTATGCACAACATTTGCAGCTTGTTACCTGGTAGCTCGAGCCCTGTCAGACATTCTCTTGGGCCAAAAGAGTAGATTACTTTCTTTACACCTTCTCCACTACCTTTCCTCTGGGTATTACCAAATTCTTCATTTAGCCTTCGAGAAATTTCAGGAACAGTACCTAATTAAACTCAGGCAAAATGATCTGGGTTAACGGCAGTAGTTTGTTAGTCTTAATAAACCTGGTAATTTTACCTAGAATGAATTAGAGAGCACTTAAATAAGATTCTCTGCCTGTGGATTCTGGAGGGATGGAGTCTCAGCCTGCTGAGCAGTAATGAGCTGCTGAGAATTACAGCTCTTTCTAACATTGCAGCTATATCAAGAAAAAGGCAGCTGCCTTCTTTCTGAACCCTCTCAGCAACTTAACAAAGAGTGAATAAAAGTTGCAGACAATCCTCTCAGTGTCTTCTGCATACATTCTCACACTAGCTTCCACTTGATCCATTAAGAAATAACAGTACTAACAAGAAGGGTGTACTTCAATCTGTTGTGCTGCATACAATACAGAAATTGTCTAATCATCTGGGGTAGGGGAAAAGAAAAACAAAAAACATTCATAATTATAAGTAATAGTGTGTAAACAGTGATCTAAATATAAGAATTTTAATTTTAAACCAATTCCCTCCATGAGGTGTAGTATATTCTACTCACCATAGGTGTCTACTTCCATTTAGGATACCTTAGGATATATTCAGTATTCTAACTGATAACTATCCATGCATGCTTAATATTTCAAGTAAAATTCCTTTTTTATATTGTTGTGAAAATCTAGTTTTGTTGAAGGTGGTTCTCTTTTTGGAACTGGCTGCCCAGGGAGGTGGTGGAGTCACTGTTCCAGGTGGTGTTCCAGAAAAGCGTAGATGTGGCACTGAGAAGCATGGTTCAGTGGGTGTTCTGGAGATGGGTTGATGGTTGGACTAGATGTTACAGGTCTTTTGGCATCTCAATGGTTCTATGATTTTGTGATTCTTAAGTGCCATTGGTTGCCAGCTTATGCTAGTGGTTCAACAGGACTCATGAATGAGAGATGGAAAGAGCTTGTTGCTGCTACAGCTAATGCAGTACATGTATAAGATCGCCTAAATTTTACAAGAAGGCATATGTGGAGAGGTTCTCTCACTTGGAGCCCAACTAGAAGAGTCAGATACGGAATACTGATCAAAAATCATAAAAGAACGACTGAAGTGAACAGGTTGAATGTAGATGCTAAATATCAAAGGAGAACAAAAATGCGCACTTTCCTCTGGTTGCTTATGAATCTACAGAATCGCTTAACCCTTGGGTTGAATTATATGATTGAAATGGCCAACCCTGTTTATGTGTTTAGCAAGGACAGAGAGGGATGAGGAAGTAAAAAGCAAAGGTGAATATGAGAAAAATTGTAGCTCAGTAGCAGCAATGTCAGCACAGTTACGATGCTGGAAAGTCCGACGACTGCTGTGTTCACAGACAAAAGTACTAAATAGCAAAGAGTGGTGATGAAATTTATTCAAAATTCCTAAATCAGAGCAGAGAACAGATTATTCACTTTTTAATATCTGTATGTAAATGAATAGAACACTGTGTTACTAGAGAGGATTTCAATCTTGGAGAAATATAATAAAGGTCTCACACAGCCTGTAGTTAGTCATTACAATTCTTGAATATATTCAGATTGGTGGGATATATTTTTTCCCCCTCACACTAAGGACATCATGCTTAATACAAGGAAGCTCTATTTTGGACCTCATTATATGGATAAAGATGAATTAATTCCTGGATTAGTATCAGACTGTTGCTTAGAGACTAGTGATTATGACCTGATTATATTCAACATAAGCAGATAAAAGATAGTCCCAATGAGTTTTGTTTCCTTTTATTGGTTGTAAGATGGTGCTGACCACCACTTCCTAAGAAAACACCGGGTTCCAAACTGGTGACTATCTTGTCTTCATGAATTATGTATGGAATTTCAGACAAGTTCAGTTTCCAAATTAAGAAGAATTAAATAGGAAATGGAAGATGAAAAAGATAAGAGGAAGCAAAAATATCTCTGCCTTCCCCTAAAAAATGGGAGTGGGGTTGGTGATGAAAACTGTTTTTGAAATTATTTTATTGTACTTGAGAACTAATGATTTCTTCTTTGTAAAGAATAAAGTTTTGGTCTAGAATATGTTCTGTGTTAGTAGAAAAATAAAGTTAGAGGCAAACAAATCCAACTTAGAAGTCCAGATATAAACTGTTAACAGAAAAGAGCTTAACTGCCAGAACAAAGTGCATAGTGATGGTTCTCTCTCTGCTGATACCTTACAGGAGAGAGAGTGGATGACAGGCTGGAAGTTACTCTTCAGCCAACAACCATTAGTTGAACACTAACTGGCTGAGTGGAATTTTGTTTCCTATATGGAGAGAGAATAAATAGAAAAAAATGTTTTATTTTTCTTCTGGTTTTCTAATGCTCGAGTGTGCAAACAATGAAAATAAATTTCATTTTATTTTTTCAACTTAAGAAAAAAATAGGGAGGAGAAACAAACTATTCACCAGGGAATCAGAAAGGTAATAAAAGATTGGGAAAGAACTTAAGAGCTCTTAAAGAGTGCAGGATGCCTGTCTGTGGGTTTCTGTCATGGTCTGCTCTTTCTTGTCTGTGTCCCCATGCTTCTGAGTCTTGTTTTGATAGATGAAAGTTCAAGCAGTGAAAAACACTGTCAGACTAAAACCATTTGTCACTGAAAGCTAACACTGTGCTGTGTATAGATATTGGGTCTGAGTCATGTCTTTTCTTTTGACAAGGATGTCAGTGCTATTTGTCTCAGACTTGTTTATCTGCCAGATCAGCCTGCCATTTCCACCCTGGGTCAGCACATAGGAGAAGCTCACCTCCAGTAACACTGTCAAATTGCCCTCGGCACAAAGACGCCAAGCTGATGCCTTCGCATATTTTAACTTCTATAAGACGCGGTCACTAAGAGTGGTTTGCCCAGACAGAATGCCGGGGCAGTATGCCTATTTAAAATCCCTGAAAGAAATGCATTAATAAAGCTTTTAATTTTTGTTTCAAAGAAGAGATATCAGAAAGGACCATTTTGATCATCCTTGTATTTTTATGTTTTGGCACATCTGGTCATCAAAACACATTTTGACTACTGACAGCTCATGTTGTTAAACAGTGGCTTTTGGGCTGGAAATTAATCCTTGCTTTAATCTTCATGTTAGCAGAGAAATGAATTGCAAATGTAACTACAAATGATTGGACCTTGTCCCATTATTTGGTTTACTAACATCAGTGCTGGGATTATTTTTTTTTAATTTTTTTTTGTTTGTTTGCTTTTTGTTTTTTGTTTTTTGTTTTGTTTTTTATTTGTAGATTGAAGGATTTAAGGAAGGATTTACATAGTTCCCTTGTTCTCTGAAAACTTCTGTTGCATTTCAAACATGAATTACACAGACAAGGGCTGAAGACATCAGAAACATACTGCAAAGTAATGCTACAAAGGGTACATTTGAACTGGAAAGGCAGATTACTATGCTAATATGAGAAGGAAGGGAGTAAGAGCAGATAAATATTTCAAATCCATCAGTCTGTTCCTGAGAAGTGCTATTATCACTGAAGATTATTTTCATTTGTTGACCTACTGTAAATTATGTTCCAAAGGGTACAAAATGGTTGACCATTTGGATGGTAATATAGCACGAGAATGAGAAATACTAGTTTTGATTGGTATGAGTGAAATGGATTAGATAAAATGGTACTATTTCATTCTTACACAAAAGGTTTTCCATCTTGGTGTCTGAATTTAACTAGAAATACAAGTTCTAAATTATTGTCAAATTCCCTTTTATTTTCTAATTCTCCTTAGTTTCAGACTTCCACAGACTTTTAGGCTCCTTCAATTCTCCTTTTTCTCCTAGGTGATTAACTACCCACACAATTCAGAAAAGCTTAATAATAGACTTATAGAGTGGTCTATTATTCAAGCATTCTGAAAGATAAGGTACACAGATATTCGTTTCATACTATTCCACAATCCTATTTTCTGTGTGTTGTTGTGAAAGAGATAAGAAAATGTCAAAATACTGTTATTTCAATCCTCTGTGTTGTGGTCACAGTATTCCCAGCAAGAGTGAAAGAATAGAGAGCAATTTGCAAGTAATGAAGTCCTCATAAGCATCTTGTAACAGTGAAAGTAGTTATTCAAACTTGTTGAAGGGAGTCAAACTTCATGCATGTAACACAGGGTAGAATTTCCCATAACCTTGAGGACTTTTCTCAGCTTAACAAAACTGAGCCTTTTAAGCTAACAACTCATTCTTGATAGTACCCCATAAAGTGGTGTAGTTATCTTCTTAAGTATTCTTGCAGACAGATGAATTTATTTTCTGTGAGTCTTGTTAAAAGAACAAGAGATTTTCACACCATTTATTTAAATAATTGTTCTTATTCTCTTCTTTAACACATTTAACTCCCTGCCCAACTCCAGCATTTCAACGCACAAACTTAAAATTAAAGAACTTCAAAATGAGCTTCATCAAATAACAACAAATACATTTCCTTGTCGAGCATATAAACTAATTTAAGTTTAGACACTTCTTTTCCCGTGATTCCCTTACTCTAAGTGCAAAACATAAAGCTCACAAACTTCTGCCAGTAAGAATTCTTTATTAAATGGGGAAAAATAATAAGAAAAAAATAGAAAATAACAATTTTCTAGCTTTTCATATGGCTCCTGTGAAAAGCCATAAAAACGGCCTGCCTGGAGTTACAATCTATGAAGTTCAATGCACTTTGAAAATCTGTGTTTCATTCTAATTTGATTTTGACTCTGGAACTTGACTGGAAGAATCTGGGAAATGAAAGCAGGAATTAGGAGACAGGCACTTGGATGGCAAAGCCTGGAGAAGGCCTCAGTCCTTTGATAAGAAGACGTGAAAGTTGCCTGAAGAGCTTATCTAATAAAATCCTTTCATCTGGGCTGGTCCAACTGTACTTAGAACATGCCTGACTTACTTATTTATCTTAATCTAAACTGCTCAAAAACTGCTAAAGATGAATCTTCTCCTAGCAGATGTATTCATAAATTGCCATCCAAAATTTCTTATGTTGAAATTTTTTTTTACGGTTTTTGGAGACAAATGATCAAAGTCAGTATTTTACTCGTCATTCTTCTTATTAAAAGATCCTTTTCCTCACAGCTTCTGATATATTTTTTTCTTTTCAAAGCTAAAAACCAACAACAAAATCACATAGATCTTGTTTTAAGTAATTTTTGCTTTTCTCTGAACTCCCCAGTACCAAAATACAGCTGAATGACTACCTCCCTTGTCTTCTCTGCCCTATTATAATGCAGATTGAAATTTTATCTAATTGCTGAATGGTAGTTGTATTTTGATATGTAATAACAGATCATGAAAAATCACCTGAAATCCTGGCAAGACTACCCTAATGGAAATGCTAGCAAATACATGTGGTGTGACAGATTATTAATTGTTTCATTTGTCACCTAGTGATACCTACGGCAAACTCTCGACTATTGCAATGAGCACCTTGGGCTCACAAGTAGTGTGCAGCTGTGTGATGCAGTGTTTGATCTGTTCTTTCCATCTGATTTAATGTATGAGTCCTGTAATATAACAAACCTATTTAGCTGTGAGATTGAGTTTCTGTAACTGTCAGCATTTACCAGGTACTGTCCAGTGATCCAGGCAAGACACCCGCCAGACAGACCTATGATCTAATCACTGGTTATCAGAAGCTGCAATACTTCTGCTCACTGAATACATAGTTGTGGCTCTTGTGTAGGATGTTTCACAAAGCATTTCAACTTAAATTTATCTTATTATCAGGTTGACTGTTAGGTCAACCTGTCCTACATACTCACCTAATAATTAAAGAAAGACAACAGTTTTCTAGTCTAACTATAGTATTTTAGCATTGTACTTGAAGTTTCCACATTGTCAAGTTCACTGCAGAATTGGTTTCTTGATATATCATGAGATATGCATATGTGCACTTTCCTAATTTACAATAGTTGCCATCTAAGGATTACAAAACATCTTTAGTGAAAATTTTAATGAATTCAGTCTCACTTTATCATAGAACAATTATATTTTTGAAGTCTAGAAAAGTGATTTTGCATACCTTGAATGTGGAAAGGATGCCAGAGGACCGATCACGAGAGCCAGGAGAATATCCTCAACTCAGATTAAGTTCTGTTTTGATCAATTTAAGCCAGCAGATTTATCAAGGAAGTCTAAGTCAGACAATTAAATAGTTGCATGTCTGTGTTACAGGAAAAATTTTGTATTTCATGGAAGAGATTGCTGGAACTTTTCAGACAACCTGAAGATATAATGCATTAGTAATGTCTGACACTGCATGTACATTCCTGGTATAAACTGTCTTGAGAATTCCAGACAATACTGTTGCTAATTGTTAAGGACCTATAATAGATATATAGTAGCATGTCAGAGGGGAACAATGGTGATGTCTGACATAAGATCTAGTACACAATTAATCTTAAAATCTATGTTGATTAAATTGTGCTCTCAGATCATAATAGGGTACCATCAGTGACCATTAACAGAGAAAAGTAATAGGAGGATCTGAGAAGCCATGAACCTTTGCAAAGATCTGGATAGAACAGGTGCAGCTCAGTTTCACATCAAGAATGATATTTTCTGTAATCTCCTGATAGGAGTTTGGTCAAGTTAAATAGGAATAGTTTTTAAATCATTAACTTCCATGGACTGGGGAAGGAATAAAAGCAGAGTTACGTTTGTGTAGAGGTCTGTGCTAAGCATTGTAGCCTTTAGATGCTCTGCCATGAAAAGCATTTGGAGTTTATACGAGGGGCTGGTAAGTGTGCATGCACATCTGAACCTGAAAGGTAGGGAAATGAAATGCAGAACAAAGATATTCTTTGCTGTATTTGTCAGTATATTATTCCTGTATTTTATCCCTGCCAAAAGAGAGGATTTACTAGCTAGGACACCATTCACAGCAAATATAGCTAGGATGTTTGCAAGCGCAGCTGGGCAAAAGCACGTAATACTGTTCAATATTTCATGGACATTCTTAGGTTTCCACTGAGTCAAAGATCTCTGTATTATGCTCTTTTCCCCAGTATAAATATGTTCACATGCAGAAATAAATAATTTCTAATGGCATCATGTCATTTAGTGACTAACTAAGATTATTCAGATCCTTTCTGAGCATCTCCAAGCCCCTGGAGATGCTTAGAATTTTCAATATCTGCTGTCTCATTTGGCCTTCCAATTCTTACGCTGTGTTCTTAGACTGTCCAGAGCTCTGTGCTGTCACTGTCAGCCATCCGCAGTACATCCTCTGTAACCTTCTGTCCACAGTGTTGATAAAATAAATAAATTCTGAAAGGAGTGGAGAAAAGTCAGTGAGGTCACAAAGGATAGACAGCACATTAACTGCAGTTGCACAACACTGGCACTGTAATGTAACAAAGTTAATAAGGTATAAAGCCTGACTACTCGTTTTATAAGCAAACTCTTCCTGGTAATCAAACCAATAGAGCAGAGAGAGTCAATTATGATGATCTGTGGTCATATATGCACAGGTACTGGAGATGCCAGCCAGTTTTACACAGTAACAGCAGACATTTATGAATGTGGGATCAGATGGTCTTTAACAGTGAGCTGCTGCTAACCAGAGCCAAACTATTACCCCTGCTAGAAGGAAAACACTTGGCATATATACTTATAAGCTCTACAGTTCAATAGAAGGCAGTCACTCACATACTGTTTGGAAAAGAAAGAAATCCTGAAAAGGAAGAATCCTGAACAATTCTAAAATTACTGACACTGCTGTAACAGTTAAAGCTCTTTGTCATAGACATAAACTAGTAATGCAGGGATTACATCTGCCCTGATTTAAAGGACAGAAGAGCTGCCAAACACACTGAATTAAAGCAAAATTTTCTCCAGTGCAGTTGCAACACTAATCTTTGCCAATATTTTCTTCAGCATTAATAGGAATAGGGAAATCTTGAAAGTAGATCCAAGATTATTCTACAGCATCTATATTAGGTCAAGAAAATAAAGCCAGCAATGCCGTGTTTATTGTCCATGTTATAAACGTTTTGGTATCAGCTAAGTTCACCATGTATGAATGTGAATCATAAAAACAAAGCTACTTCTTTGTTGTAAGTCAGGTTGGTGAGACTCAAAAACATGCTCATGAACAAAATTCATGTCTTTGTTAATATTCAGTGTTTTAATAGAAAGACCTGTTCAGAAAAATGTGCTGTCTATGAATCTAAGGAATGAATTTTAGCTTAACCTAAAAAGATACATTTCCATAGAATTTGGACAATAAACTGGATGAATAAATTACATTTCAATCCTGAAACCTTCTCATATTTAATTAGGTTAAAAAGGTCAAAAAGTGGTAACACATTACAAACAGGCCATGTCCTGTTCTTGTGTTCATTTTGGACTACAGCCCCCTGAAGCCCCAAGAAAGAAGCAGATGGTTCCAGCTGGCTGTAACAAAACAGAACAATAGTATTGCAGAGCATGCACTTCTATGATTTTCAAAATGTATTCCTAAATTCACGAACCACTCATGGAGCACTCAGAAGCTCTTAATGAAGTGCAAAACAATACCAGGCATGCTTATATCTGTAAAGCATAGCTCAGAAGAAGACTACTTAAAAAATATACTGTGTTACGTATATTGTCAGTTAATCTCATGCAAGAAATAAGGAACACTATGCATTCAAAAAAAAGTAGTGGATATTTTTTATTCCTTCCCTCCTTCCTCCCTCCCTCCCTTGCTTTCTTATTGCTGTATGACAATTGTCACAACAAAAAGAAGCTAGAATTAGCACATGCTAAGACACATCCAGGCATACCATGCAATATTGCAAGGTCAAATCAATTTAAAGCTTATAGCCTTTTGCAAGTAATGGTAACATGATATATAGCAGTCTGAAAAACAAACAAACATGAGGGCTTCTTTTCCAAATTGCAGTCACTTTTGTCTAGATTTTCAAAATAATTAAAAGGCTATAGAACTAGGGAAAATTCAGCAGAGAAGAAAGTAAAAAGTAGTTTTTTTCTAGTTCTGTTTTCTCCAGAGTAAGTGATTCTGTTTGAATCAATATAGATTTCTTGCTTTTGCAGTTGAACTGCTTATGCTTTGCAAAAATGCATGCCTTTAGAATTGTTTTCATTGTTTTCCAATGAAGCATATTTAAATGACAGCGTAGATTCTCCTGTTATTAAGATGACATAAATCAGGAAGTGTTCTATTCTGTCAAAGAAAACTGCTGTGAGCAAGTGCTGAAGAATCTTGGCACAGCATTTAAAATTAATATGTATTCTCTGTTAGTATTCCTTGCTTTCTGTTCACTAAATATTTCTTTGTTTTTTAGAATATAAGCCATATCTCTCAAGGGTAATGTTTTATTCTTTAACACAGTAAACATACTGACCACCGCTAAGAATCTTGTAAGACAATTTGCACTGCAATAGCAGGCCATGAATCTCCCTTTCCAAGAATTTCCAAGAATATTATAAAACAGAAGCTTAAGCAAAAACATGGCTTTGTATTGATTTCTTGGGATGTGATATACACAAAATGTGTCTAAAAAACAAAGATACATGTTCATATCCAAATCCATAGAGTTTCATAAAAACTGTGTATTTCACAAAAAAAAAATATTGTTTTCTTTGCTGAGTTCTCATACCTGTTACCAATTCTATCTATAAGAATTTTTGTTTATTAATCAATAAAAAAGAGTATAATATAAAATTTCTGTTGCAATCCACACATTTTTCCCCTCAGATTGTATAATGCAGTACAATAAAATAAATTTCTATCCACATTCAGTATTTATGTATATTATATATACCAATACATATACTGTACACAATTACAATTGTATTGTGGCAGAACATTTTCTTGAGAAAGATAAACATTTTTTCCTACTAAATTATAGAATTGCCTGAGTTGGAAGGGACCTTTAAAGGTCAGTTCATCCAACTCTCCTGCAATGAACAGTTAGATCAGGTTGCTCAGCTACTGAAGGTGAGGTCTCAACAGTGCAGAGCAGAGGGGCAGGATCATCTCTATCAGTATGCTGGCTACACCTCTCTTGATGCAGCCCAGGATATTGTTTTCAACCATTTAATTTGCTATTATGGAATTTATCTAGACAGTCACAAGGGAGCATAAGTAGGCATTCTACCTTGTATGACTTTGGCTGATTAAGCTTTATATTTCGAAAAGGACACATGACATATATGATGTTAAAATAGATATTTTTCCTCTCTGTTGTTTGTCAGCTTTGATTCTAGCTTATTTTCCTGCCTCTTGCAATAATTTCATGTCATTTTTCCCACCAATTACTAACCTTGTTTATGTAACTATTTTACAGGAGTTTTCATGAGATTCATGCATTCTTACAGTAAATTCACTACCCATGTGGGGGGGGGGGGGGGGGCGAAGTGCTAGAATTCATCAATAGCACACTGAAATAAAAGGATGAATGAAAATGTTTGACTCTAATTTCTTGTGAAAATATTTGCATCATTTGGGACCTACATTAAGGTAGAGGTATTCTTAGCAAGTTAGTTTCCATCAGTAAGCTTGAGCTGTGTAAATACCATTGAGAAACAGCTAATTTGAGGAAGAGAACTCATATTTTATTTCTGCAAATATAAAAATTATTTTTTAGTATTGAAGAGTCTGTCTACTGTGGTCAAATTTGGAGTGCACCATCCTCAAATTCAATGTATTTTCCCTCTCTCCCTTTCCCTGACTGTCTGGAAAAAAAAAAAAAAAAAAAAGAAAAGCATTTGGAACATGTGAGAGTGGACATAAACAATTTTAACAAATGTTTCACTCTGCATTATAGACAGGATTGAGCAGTGGGCCCAGGTGAACCTCATGATGTTCAAGTAATCCAAGTGCAAAATCTTGTACATGAGTTGAGGCAGCCCTCACTACTGGTACAAGGTAGGGGATGAAAGGATTGAACACCACCCTGCCATAAAAGACCTGGGGTTACTGGCGGATGGGAAGCTGCACGTGAGACAGCAATGTGCCCTTGCAGTCCAAAAAGCCAACGGTATCCTGGGCTGCATCAAAAGAAGTCTGACCAGCAGGGTGAGGAAGGTGATCCTACCCCTCTACTCCGTGTTGCTGAGGCCCCACCTGGAGTGCTGTGTCCTGATGTGGAGTCCTTGGTATAGGAGAGACGTGGACCTGTTGGAGTGCATCCAGAGAAGGGCCACAGAAATGATCCAAAGATTAATGTCCAGCCTCTGAGCATCCTTCTAATTCCTTCACAACACATTTGAATGTGGCTGTTGTGCTTTACAGCTGTCTTTTCAAAGGTGAATGATATTTAGGGCAGAATAATACAGCTATGGCATGGAATTTCCATTTCAATTAAGCTTCCCGTTAGACTACACACAAATGAAGTGTGAGAGCATGTTTCCAACACTCTTCTTCACCAAAACACAATGCCACCACCGCATCTCTGCTTTCTGTTACATTATGCTAGTATTCCTGCTAGCAATACTGAAATAGAAGTAGTTAATTTATATGGGAAATTACTGGCTGTTGATTATATTCTGCTTAAAAGCTAATAATATCTGAATCTGGTTAAAGGCAGCTTTCTTTCCCTAAGCCTTTGATTTTTAAATCTGGAAGCAAGATTCCTAATGCATTTAGGCATCTTTCAAAATATTATCTGAATTTAATCTCTGTTCATCTAATAACAGACAAAAGTTATATATACCAAGGCAGCATCCTCAATATCATCCACATGAAGACAAGGACATATTTCAATATAATCAAAATTGTAGGATTTTCTCCAGCATGGTTTCATTGTAGATGACACAACTAGAGCAGATGAAATGTCAGCCTTGTGGATGATCAGAAAATTGAGTCTTAAAACCATATATAGTTGTTTTAAGTGTCAGTAGATAGGCTTAAGCAAAAGAAAAATATTCCTGCAGAATCAATGTCAGCTGCTCCTGTACCATTTGCAATATTGCAAACATAGACAGCAACAGTTCCAATTTTAAATCAAATTAAGAAGTTACTTTTTATAATCACAATAAAATTCTCTACAAGTATTTCAGGTATCCAAGTAAGACTCACAATTATATGAATACAGAGCTTTAATGAGATACAAAAGGTTTGTATCCTTTGCAATCATCTTCAAAATGGATTCTATTTAATGCCATTTTATATTCTCATTAGAGTCTTTGTCAGTTAAGGCATCAGAATTTTAATGATCGGCACAGTCTGTTTGAAAACCATAAACTCTTAATGGACTTAAAGAGATTTTAGCATTTTTATTTTCTGGACTCATCTCACTTCCCTCTCCTGACCAAGTTTAGGAGATACCAACAGGACAGAATAGAAATGCTAGAAGCAGAAAGCCACAAGTTTTAAAATAAAGTCTAGGGTACCTTAAATGAAGAACATGTCACAAGGATCCAGAGGTCATGGATCTTGGCTATGGGAACTGGGCTAAATCTAAATTAACATTTTCAAAAGTCAGTGAAATGCCCAAATGCAAAGCAGGCAGTTGGCATAAGTGACATGTGGTTCAGAAGTGCTAAATATTTTTTCTTACCTTTTCTACAAATTGATTAACTATCCAGAGAAGGCAATGGTCTTATCCTGAGTTGCATTGTGATAACATTCATCAGAAACCAATACATTGATAACAGAAAGACAAGGAATTTGGAGATTGTGTGGACACAGTCACTGAGACAGCATGAACCAAAACATTCTGTGCCTTCAGCTATTTTTGCCTTCATAATGTTTTGTTTTCTGAATTCTAGATTATTTATTTAAAAAGGAAAAAGTCCACAGGAAAAAAAGAAATTCCAAAACGTCAATTTGCAATTAATTTCGGAATTTATCACTAGAAAAAAAAAAAAGAAAAGAAAAAAAAAAAAAGAAATAAAAAAAGAAATAAAAAGTGTAATAATTTTGACTACAAACTAGCCTCAGTTTACAAGAAGAAAATGGGAGAAGACCCCAGAAACCTCAGACCTGTTAAACTCTCTTAGGCAGCTCAGTCTGTGCCTAGATAAGTTTTGTGCTTAAATGTGTTGGTTAATATCCTTAGCTGATTGTTCCTCAGACTTGACTATACAGCTTAATTGTTATTGCATATTCTTCAATAACTATAACTGTTAACAATTCAGTTCTTCGAATAAGAATGACTTACAGGGGGAGATGTGGTCAATGGACAACATTTGTCTTAATGGGTTATAAACTTCATGTAATATGGTGAAAAGAATGAGTAAGTAGCACTTTGCTTGAGCCAGTGGACAGCGCTTTGCTAAGATTGTTTCTGATGCATACATTTTGTTTTTGTTGGTAGTGGATTGTTTCGTTTGTTTTTCAGATACACATTCCCCCATCTCTTACTTTAGTATTTAACAGTTGTGTCTTAACACAAGTGTTACAGTAAAAAAAAAAAAACAAAAAAAAAAACATATCTTCCCCTATTATTTTAGCTATGGAATCAGCTAGACTGATTGCAGGTAAATTTCCAGTACTCAGAAGTATTCAAATATCTTGATAGCTCAGTACTTAGAGATGCCAATAAGAAAGTTCCAGTCCTCGTATATAGAATCAATACCTCTAAATCAGGATTTGAAACCAAAGCTAAAATCTTGCCTGTAGAGAAGTTAGTATAAATTTGCATTGATTTCATTAGAGCTAGCATTACAACTGTGGTATTTCCTTTTGTTGTTTCAGCTTATTTTCATTAACTAGATCACATTTGTTTAAAAATAGATGGTTGCCTACAAATAAAATCTGTTGATGAAATAACAATAAACTCCAGGAGTGCAGGTTGGGATTTATACTGCCCAAGCTAAGCAATCTAAAAGTCAAATCTAAGCTTATCATCTAGGCTCCTTCTGTAGTCCACAGAGTCTGAAGGGTAGTTCTCTTTTAAAAATTAGCATTCATCTTACATTGCATAAATGTCTCCCTTGAGGTACCCATTTCCATGTTATAAAACAAGCCTAGCTTAGACAGTATGCCTGTGTTTAAAATAAATTTTCTTGGGACTGAATGCCAGGGCAACAGTTGATTTTAAAAAAATTGCGGATGCTAATGTTAACATCAGCAAAACTCAGCAGTTTAACAGAAGAACAGCTGGTACTAGACTGATGAGCAGGATGATTGCAATTCATCAAAGGACTAATGAAGATCTCCATGAGACACCTCTAGTATTTTCTGAAAGAGAATATCAAAACCAGGAAACAGCTAAATATAGCATTTCAAAATTCACTACATGAAATGAACTGAGTGCTGCAAATGATTGAAATTCATGTCAAAGCTCATTGTGCAGCCACAATTGCTAATTAAAAGAAGTTAAACCAAAGTATGATTAAATATGGCAATCAATAGAAGATGTATGAAATGAGGTACAAGGAAGGGATTAAGTGCCTGTAAAGGTGAATCATAGATGGGATCTTTTGAATTTAAACTGTGACACAGCTGGACCATACAGCTATTTAGCCCTGTGTATGTGACATCATTCTTGTTTGATATCTAAATGAATAGAAAAGTCAATTCATGTTTCTATCAGAGTCTGATACTAGATGAGGAGGGATGAGAAACTGATGCTGTTACATAAGGCTAGTGAGATGCTTAGCAGATGCTCTTTAAAACTCATCCTGGTCTGCAGCACACCTGGAGAGCCAATGTTCTCTGCTCCCTTCACTAGTGAGACACAGGGAGACTCAGGAAGAACAGCCAGCACTTCTTTTGAAGATAAATCCCGTGACTAAGCTGAAAGCATGATTAGAAATAAATATCTGTAAAGCATCCTGTGATAGACTTTTCTAAACAGATCAATAGCCACTCAGTCTCCCTTTAAAAGAAAGATTATAAAGTATTTACTATAGCAAAAAGCTAGAAGTAAATATGTCATGAAAAAGATTTCCACTGGTAGTGTATTCCTTGCCAAAAAAGCAATAATTACCTTTTATATTTATTGAAACTAAGGCCGAAATTGCATTCTCTTTCTCTTCCAATCCTTCAAAGAAGCAACATTTGCTAAGCCAAAAAGAATTATTTAAAATTGCAGTTCTAAAACTGATCTACTGTGGTGGGTTAACTCTGGAAAATAGCTAAGCATCCACACAGCTGCTCTCATTCTCCCTTCTCAGCAGAAGAGGAAGAGAAAATAGGATAGAAAAGCTCATAGGTCAAGATAAAGGCAAAGACATCATTTACAAAGTGATCATAAGCAAACCAGGCTCAATCTGGAGAAAATCAATTTAATGCAGATGGAGATAATGACAGAAAAATGTTAAAATGACACTTTCCCTCATTCCTTTTCCTAGCCCATATCACTGCCCTCACGTGGCAGAGGTCTCTCTCTTTTTAGGTGATGCAAGAAAAGGGAGGGATAGAAGTTTCATTCCGCCCACGCCAGCCCCTCTCAGCCTCTCCTTCCTCCTCACACAGTTCCACTGACAGCTGCTCAGGGCTGCAGCACTTCAGGAACAGCCTGTTCCCACAGGGCTCCCCGCAGCCAAAGCTCTTTCAAGAAATGTCACCCTGCTGCAGCATGGGCGCTCCCTGGGCTGCAGGTGAGAATCTGCTCCCGTTGGTCCCTGCGGGGCTGCAGGGGGATCCCTGCTATGGGCCTGGAGCCCCTCCTGCCCTTCTCCTCCTCAGGCTTCTCTGCTTTTCCCTTCCTCAGGGTCTTTTCCTCATCCTGTGCCCCAGATTCTGATACCCAGATGAGGTCAAGTCTATCTCAGCCAGTCCTGACAGCTGCCTCCTTATTTTACCTACAGTAGTGGAATCCATGAAGAAAAGCACCAGATTATGTAAAGCAGCATGTTTTGAGTAGATTATCTCATTTCTCTGGCTGGTGGGTTTTTGTTTGTTTTCTGATGAAATTTGCTGCATTGTCAATAAGTTATTTGCAAACTATTCTATGCTAGCTGAAAAGGCTCAAAGTATATCTGGGTTAAAAAAACCCTCTATTCCATATATTCCATTTTGCCTGTTATCCACCTGACATCTGTATAAAGCATAGGATGATTTGGTTTTTGTTTGTTTGACTGTTTTCAGGGGTTGTACCTCTCCAGAAATACTATAGACTTTTTCTAAATCTATTCATTTTTCCACTCCCCAATGCACAGAGGAAGGGTATTTTGTTTCATCACAGAGAATGAAAAATCATATTTGACTTCCTTTTTATCTCTTCTTTCTCATAGACAAATGATTGAAAAATGGAAACTAATCCCATAGAGGCATAGATATAAAACACAACAACTTGCTGCAGCTGCAGGAATTGAGTACCTCAGGTGGAGCTGATCGAGCAAATAAGTTTCAGGCTTTTGGTTTAGTTTTGCTTTTCCCCCTTGTAACTGCATCAATAAAGTTTTTGTTCAAGCAGCAATTCTTAAGAAGAGTAGGAAGACATGTATTTGAATTGCAGTGCAAATATTATTTTAAATACTTCTACTGGATGGAATAAGCTTTCAAGAGGCCAGACTAGATATCCATTTTGGTTTTAGAATCAGTGAATTGATAGTAAGTACAGTGAACAATTGTGGGCAAACTTTTTACAATTCGTAGAAATTTGTTTTCAATAATTCAATATAGCAAATTCCTGTGTAGTTCACATATAGTACAAAAAAAGTAACTTAGGAGTGTTTCTAGTTTGTAAGTAATAGGAAATATAAATACCTCTCGAAGAACTCAGACCTTACAGGATTAGATGCTAAAAGCACCAAGAAGGATAGGTCACACTCCTCAAATTTAACTGAAAAAAGGAAGATTGAACTTAATGTTCTCACAGCTTTGTGTATCCTTGATTCTGATGTATACAAGTAGCATTCATTGCTCCTTGGTGGAAGTGTTGTGATCCAGCATAATTTATTTATTTTTTAACTCTGTTCTGAAGTAGAATATTATTTCTTTGATTAAACAGCCTCTAGCAGTCTCCACTAGCAATACAACTAAGTAACCCAGAGTTGTCTGTATTTTTTTTTTTTATAAAAGAGCTCTAAGTATAACGTGATGTTAATTGTCTGTTACAAGACATTTCTTCGGTGTTCATTCAAGAGGAAAAGTGACACCAGTTTAACCATGGACATTAGCAGCCACCTGATGGTCCTCCCTCCCCTTCTACCACACACTGCCTTTTTCAAAACAGCTTTTGTTGGTTATTAAAGACTGACTGGTTTGCACCAGTGAGTGACATCAGAGTTGCAAAAACTTTTCACTCAGCTAGAAATGAAACATATATCAAGATGTCAAATGTATTTTCAAAATAAGATTCAGCCGTGCAATAGGTACTTGCTTTTCATAAATGTTCAGAGTTTCATTTGTTCATAGTACCACAAGGAGGACTCCAAGGTCTGTTATCTTGAGGACAACTCAAGAACAAGTAAGTGGACTGTGCTAATTTATGAGGGGAAAAAACAATCTATGCATAGCCTGGAAAATAATTCATAAAAAGTTTTCTGCACAGCTATCTATTTTTGTTTTTGTCATGTCTGTTCACTTAGGAAACCTTTTAAAAGCCTTTCTTTCTTGATAGATAGCCAGTGAATCACTGTTTTAACTCTGCAAAAAATGACCAGGGAAGAAATCCCCAAACTTTTACACTGCTGCTCCTGTTCTCCACCAATCTAAATGGAAATCTAACTATTCAGTGTAATCTCTTGTTTCCATTTCAAGAATAAGTGGATTTTTCCTTCTTGTTATTGAAATCTGAATATTAAGTTAATGTTTCTTCTGCATTGAGATGTTAAAGAAATCACAGTTATGTTAAAGGTGAGATGGAAGAGCAATAAAACACCTTGACTTGAAACAATTGGTTCCTTACGATCCACAATCCCACCTTGATGTCTCGTTTTTTTAATTTCCCCCCCTTTTCCCTATTTTTTTTCTTATGTATTTTGTTAATACTATATCCTCTTTAAAAAATGCCCTTCAAAGTCTACCTAAAATCAAGTGACTAGGACATAAACAATTTTATTAAAGGAAAAGTTTATTCAGAAAAAAATATATATTTTCTCTGCCCATCTTCCTGAAATGAAACCATTGTTTTTATTAGAATTTCATGTAAAATCCAAGGTCAGTCTCAAGCCTGATCAATTTATGTTCTAGACTTTTCATAACAGTAGCTTTAGACCAGTAAGTGAGCAATCTTGGTGACATGATAGATTGTTTGCTACCATCAGAAATGATTAACAGGGAGAAGTTATTGTCTTAGACCTCTCTGAATCATTTGACACATCTGTAATATTTCCAAGAGAATGTTTTAATATTGAGGTACATCCAAATGACATGATGGAAAATGGTATCAAAGATCAATGATCTCTCTGGTCCTGCATGGCATTTTAATGCAGTTGTAAAATCACAAGGACTTATGTGTTAACAGCCTTTCACCATGTGTATCTATCTTACATGGGGCACAACACTTGGAAAGTAGATCTAAGTCTGAAATGAAAAACATTTTGTTGAAATTAAAGCCAAGGTGTCGGGGATGATGCTGATGAATGAAGGAAAGCACTTTAAGAAACAGCTTTTGGCTTAAGAATATGTATCTAGAATTTGGTAACATGGTCAGTAATTTATTACTTGCTGCATTTAGAGTCTTATTGACATGCCTTCTGAATGATACCTTCTGTTTGTCACCAGCTGCCCTATGTGACCTAATATTACTCTTGCAATTACTCCAATATTCATGTTTTTTTCACTTTTCTGGCCAGGTTACAGCCATGAAATATAGCATGGAATTAAACCATTAATTGCAAATACTGTCTGCATTGGATCTTGACAGTTCAGGAGACAGAATATATAGAAACTTATTGCCTGTTTTTATCACTGTTTGTCTTTGAATACCAAGCCAATTTCAGAATTCGAGCTTTATTACAGTTCCCAAGGGAGGGAGGATGTATTTATCTTGTCTAACCTTAAAATTTGCATTGTAAATGTATGCATATGCCTCAAGTGTTTTTATAGTGATGGAGACAAACAGGCACTTTTAGGAAACATGTTGTGAGAATGTGATCAATAGCTCTGTTCTGATGGCACTACTGAACTTTCAATATAAAGGTTCAATTCATGTGATTACTTTCAGGGATTATTCTATGAGCCCACCTTAAAACAAACCATCAGAACGAGCCTCTCCATCACTTGTTGCACTTCCTCAACCTATATTCTTCTTTATGAACACGTAGAAAAAAGTGAAAAAAACTTTACAATCAAAACCCTTCTCTGCATACACAATTCTCTCCCCTGGGAGAACAGATAGAATGAAAATGAGCTACAGTTGACACATTAGTCACTTTACTTGATGTGCTAATGGAAGATACTCCAATACTGTGGGTGATGAGGGCTGCATAAAAATTTATATAGTAGAATAGAAATTGCTTGCTTGTAATGGGCAAAGAGAAGAGATTCTGAATAGGACTAGATTTATTTTATCAACTACACAGCAGTCAAAGCTGTTTCAATGATGATAAATGAAGAACTCTATCTTCTTACTTTGTAGATTTATTTAACCAACAGACTGTCTGCTCTATGATTTGTGATGGCTTTACACATTAGAAACTAACTGAGATATATAATGACTGTCAAATCCTGGTATTCCTGTGGGTTTCACATACAGTACAATAGAACCACTGTAACACATAATGGATTATAAACCATCTTACAGTACCCAAAAGAAAGCCTCTTGGAGATATAAACACTCTTAAGATACTAGAATGTATTTTAAACTGTTTACTTTAAAAAAAAAAAAAAAATATTTGAATCAAAATGAAGATGACTTTATTTGTTAAAAGATATGCGTATGTGTGTGTGCCTGCATGTGTGTGTTAAGATCACTTCAACTACTAGGTAACAGTACCTGTGCAATTATTCTTACTACAGCACTTACTTCTAAGTAGTTGGAAAAGGCTAACAGCTTGGGATTCCAAAAAGTCACTGACCAATTCCGATTGTCAGCAACATCAACTGATTTGTTGCTCCTGCCATTTGAGCTCTACCTCACTGCTTTTCTTTTGCAAGAAATGTGCTTCTATCTTTCTTGTTCTATTGCTGAACTGTTAACAGTCTCATTCTTCCCTGTACTCACAGTCTCACGCACATCCCTATATCGCAGAAATAATCCTTCACTGGAATCTCATAATTATATACAAATGAGCAGGAGTGAATCAAACTTTGTATCTCTCCAAAACAAGCAATCTCCAAAGTATAAAAACCAACATATATGAGAAAGTGCAACACTATTCAATTTTGACACATCATTTCAGTTTACTAAGCGTTGAACACCAGAGCTGTCTCAGACCTCAACATAGAATACAGATGACTATTTGGACAGATGCAACCCTCCCATAAGCCCTGTGTCATTTTGCAAGAATGTAGAATCCTTAGATACTTTTGGACAACCAAAATGGCACTTGATGCCTATGTTTCTTTACAGCCATCATTTTCTCTCATATCCCTTCAATTGCAATTCCTTCATGCTCAAGCAAGGAAAGATATTTTTAGGGAGATTTTTAAATGCTGCCTGAGATGCATCAACCTTTTCAGTTTTCCTAACTGCTATCGCACATTCACTAGCAGCTCTTTAAAATAAAAATGTAGCTTCTTTTATTACCATTACACGTTGTCTTTTCTTCTTATTGCAATCATTTGTTTTATCGTTTATTGTTGTTGTATTGTTGATACACAAGATATGAGCAAAGCAAAGTTTGTATGAATAAGTGTTGTTTTTGATTAAATCAGTCCATACAGTGGGAGTGAGCAGATTTTGAAGAGCACAGAGGCTTCACAAAATCCTCTTTAGGTCACCAGAAGGAACAAAAGTTCTCAAATCCAAGAATAAATTGAAGATAAAACCTTCAGGTTTTATTTATGACAACTTGAGGGAGGAAAGTATCTGTTACTTGTAAAACATATGGAGCTGTAGCATAGCTATTCCTCAGTCCTACTTGAAAACTTAGAGACAGTAGCTAGTATATAGGAATTTTTTTTTCTTGGTTTTACACATACAAGCAAATAAGCTACTTTCAAGCTACGGCAGGGGAGATTCAGGCTGGACATTAGGAAGTATTGCTTTTCAGAAAAGGTGGTCAGGCACTGGAATGGACTGCCCAGGGAGGTGGTGGAGTCACCGAGCCTGGGGGTGTTCAAGGAAAGGCTGGATGTTGTGTTGAGGGACATGGTTTAGTGGGAGCTATTGGGAATAGGTGAACGGTTGGACTGGATGATCTTCTAGGTCTTTTCCAACCTTGGTGATTCTATGATTCTATGATTCTATGATTCTATGATTCTATAATTGTTCCAATTGTATGTTCTGATATCAGAAAGGGAGCTCAAATGTGCTTGCTGCAGGAAAAAGTAACCCTTTCTGCAAAGACTGTTTTGAATAAGAAAACAAACAAACAAACAAAAATTTCATGTGTTCTTTTCATTTACCTATGCTTTAATATCTTACATAAAGCAGCAGTCTTTCTTGGGAAAAGGGATCTTAAAGGCTTGCAAGTTGCCTCGCTCATTTTGAGCTTGTAGTTACTACCATAATGATGATAAACTCAAATCATGTGCACATTAGTTGGTTCACTACAATATGCATCCCTTGTATTCAATAAATATTTAACTGTCTACTGTGTAATAATTAATCATCTTGGCTTTCCTTATAAATGTCCTTCTGTTAAGGTTTCATGGCTGTTTTATATCTACAATAAATCGGCTTTTCGAAAAAGAAAGCTATGGTAGACAGTACCTTGATCTCTAGGGTAATCCAGCTCTGAAGTATGCATTTTTTTAGAGTTCATAATTAATTGCTTGATAGTGGGAAGGGAAAAAAAAGGAATTTGGCATTCAGAAAAAAACACTACAGCAGACAACAGCTGAAATAGGATCAGAGGTGCTGTTTAAAACCGCGTATTTAGTACATAATCTAGATTGTAACTAGACCTTTATCATTGACACCAAGACTTCAGCTCTAGGCTCACTTATAGTCTTGGCCTACTGTGTGGCATTTCCTTTCAGTCTTTTGTGGCTCTGTGTCACTGAATCCACCAGGAAAATAAGGTTGGTTTTACATTCATGGAATATACAATAGCTGTAGAAATGTACTCGCATTCTCAAGTCACACTGTGGAATTTAATAGTGTTTGGAAACTACAGAAGATCTGCACAAGACAAGTGCAGATACTTAAAAGCTTAGAAGCATCTCTGTTAATTGAATAGCCCCTCATACAATACATAGAAAAAAAAGCCTTTCTCTTTAGGCGCTGTATTTAGTTCTAAAAGAAAAAGTTGTTAAAGCCAGTATGTGAACTGAAGAATCAACTAAAACAGATTATAGGAATTGAAAAAAACAAATATACTTTTTTTTAATGTATCCTGTCCCTGGAGATTATATGCCTTTCTGCTTGTGGTCCTCTATCCAAACAGATTTCTAAAGGCAAGTCCCTGAGATGTCTCTTTCAAAAGTCATTGCATTCAGATCTGTTTGTTGGTCGCTTTTCTTTGTTTTCAGTATAAGACGGAAAATCTGCCAGGGCTTCAGCACTGACATGCCCTTTAGCTGTATTACGCAAGGTGTATTCCATAGATTGCTTCCTACAGTTTTGGTTTTATTTTCTGTCAAAAATTTACCTAAAGTAGAAGAGCTCTAAGAAAAAATAGGTTTATCCACTAATTCCGTTCTCTCGTGATATATATACTCCTGCTGTTTGAATGTACTCTTGAGGATGTCTGGGTGTAAACTTCTTCATGTTTCTATGAGTTCTAAACTTATCTCTTCTGTCCTTTTCTTTTTTCTTCCCACTTTCACAACAATGAGATTGCTCTCACAGATATATAAGAGTAAGCTTACTGTCCTTGTGCATTTTGTAGTCTAAAATCCTAGACATTTTCTGAAAGTGACTGAGGCTGAGGTTTCAAGGTAAGACATAGAGATGTCTGAGCTGTGAGTGAATGCCTGAGAGGATTGGAGTGAGAAAAAAGGCACGCTGCCTAATACTGTCAGGTTACATGATTCAAAGCTCTTAGTGCAAACAGAGGAGCCCAGAGGCACAAGTTGGGTGGGGGAGCCCCAGCACTTCAGACACAAGCTCTTGGTCAGTTCCCTGATAGATCTTCCCCAGGAGGCAATATTCAGGCACCTAGAATATGTGAGAGACATACGTCAATGTCAAATTACATTTTAGGTCTCTCTGGATATTCCAAGACGCCTCCAATTATTTCTCCAACAAAACACAGATCTCCAAGTCTTTGATATCTCAGACATATTCTAGGCACTAAACCTAGCACTTGTAGAGCTTAACTTTAGAAAGCCTAGACTTCAAAATGAGGATTTCACCTAGGTGATGCTAAACAAACTTGTTGCTGGAAAACAAGTTAAGAATCTATTCACCATTTAGGCTTGCACTTACAACCAGTAGGTATCACTACAGGGTGATTCAATCAACAGAATGCTTTGCAATGCTTCGTGAAGTGTTCTACAATGGTCTGAAATAGTTTGCAATGCTTTCCAAAAGAATCTGCCTCCTGTTATTAGGCAAAAACATAAGTGGTGTAACACTAGGTAACTAAACACCATCAGTCACTCTTCCATTTTTCCTTCTCAGAAAGACAGGGGGAGAAAATACAATGAAAAAATTTCATGAGTTGAGATCATAACAGGGAGATATTCCCCAATTACCATTACAAATGAAATAAATGGTGTATAGGGAAAATTAATGTAATTTATTGCCAATTGATAGCAGTGAGAACTAAAAGCAAAGTAAAAACACCTTCCCCCCACTTACTCACATCACTGTAATACTCTTAGCATTAAAGAAAAAGAAGAACATCATAATAATAGCATTGAGTTTCCCATTACATGGAAAAAAGAGGCAAGGAAAACTGCTGAGAGCTGAAATTATTTAGATTCACTCCTTGATTATAGCTGATGAAATTAAAAAATAAAACTCCAGATGTCTAACAGAGAGGCTTGGGGTTTGTTTTGTTTGTTTGTTTTAGATATATTTTCAATCCTATTGTCACTTAACTACCTAGGAAGTTCTATGATATAGAAACATTTTAAGTATAAGCCTTCTGCCGATGTGACTCATTATATCATTACAAAAGCCCAGAGGAGGGAATCAGAAATTAATCCAAAATTACATGTTAATTAGAAATGTGTGCAAATGTGTGGGGATACAAAGCTATGGCATGAAGTGTGTTAGATTAGCACTTTATACCCCACCCTGAGCAAAGAATTGTTCAGAAACTGAATGCTTGGTAGAAATGTGGATGTCTATGTAAAAAAAAAAAAAAAATCTTGGTCATCAAATGCTTGAAGTAGAAATAACTGGATAATAATAAAAAGATTTTGTCATTTTTTTTCCTATTGTTTATTTTCATGTTTCCATGTACCAATAACCCACAGGTTCATTTAGCATTTGCTGTGGATTTACTGAACACAATGGAAAAAATATTCAAATCCCACTGGGTGGTTAGGCAATGTGAAACTGAAATTGTAATAATAGTCTTAGAGAAGGGTATCTGCAAGAAAAAGAAAAAAAAAAAAAAAGATTTATTAGGGAGATGCAATTTGGTTGATATTTGATTCATTAAGTCATTTACTAATGGCCAACTCTCTTCTTGACAAATGATAGTTTGGACAATTTTCATCCCATAACCAGCTCCTAGCATGCCAGGGTTAAAGGATTTGTGGGCAACTGCAACTCCTATAAATGAAGAGGAAAAAAAAAAAATAAAAGAAGAAAAAACATCTCTGATAATTGTGAACAATTTACAGGTTTCCCAGAAGACTCATACACTATTAAAAGGAATATTTCACTGTTATCTTTATGTTCATTATTATAAAATATTCCAATTATTTTCAAGCATATGATCATTGAATCTCTACTTTTGGTAATACGTCATTTGCTCACCTCCCAGTAATTACCAGCACCATTGCAATTGACATTATTTCAAAATTACAGTAATAAAAACCAACACAGAAATTCCAGAAGAAAAAATTGCTACTGTTACAAAATCCCTATTTTTTATATTGTGCTCCGTCTGCAATCTGGCCAGCTATAATCACTGTTAACACATAGCATATCTGCTAGGAACTTCTCTTAGAATTGCATATCTTAGTTTTCAGTCACATCAGAATATACTCTGATGAAGGCAATTGAGAAAACTCCCCCTTCTGAGGTAGAAAAACTTGTCCTAAGAACAACTTTGTAGGATCAATTAATTTCCAGATTTAATGTTGAATTTTGAGCTAAAAATCAGGAAAAAAAAAAAAAAAAAAAAAAAAAAAAAAAAAAAAAAACAATCAAAGTTAGGCTTCATTAATAATTTTATATCCTTGGCATTAATGAGTAGGAGTAATTTTCCACTGTAATAGAGGTCTATCAGCCGTGATGTAAATTATATTCCAGAAAAGACAATCCTTTTCTGTCTTACTCATGCTCACTTTCTATTTTTGTTAATGTCATATAACTTGTTAGAACAAAGTTTCCATTTTAGCTTCATATACATATTGTATGAGTGTCAAGTCCTGACTTTTTTTGCATCACAAGTTAATGGGAAAAATCATTTTTCAAGTGTCTAGAGCATGTACAAGTTATGGTCCCAGGAGGAAATAGAAATGTTGGACATTCAGAAAATGATCTATTCAGCTTTCCAAAGGGATTTGGACATCCAATCACCTTATAAATTTAATGAGAATTGGGCATACTCAGCCTCTAAGTGATTTTGAAGAGCTTGTCCTCAAAATCCATACTGACAAATAATAATAATAGCTTATTGCTTGTGAGTTTATAGCTAATCTCAACATACATAGTAGCATCTTTTACTGGATATTTAGTCCATTAGATAAATACATTTCTGCTATACAGTACTATTAATATCTAAATATTTCTTAAACTGGGAATTGCATCTCTAAGGCTTTCTTACATACAGATAACTCTAAATATTAGACTTAAATACTCAGTTAAAACCAAGCTCCCTGAATCCAGAATCTGATATATTACTTTCTTAACATGATTTTCAAAACCTGTAGTTAAGTTTACAAAGATGCTTACCTCTCACCATTTCTCTCAAGGATACACTCATCTTCATCATCTATAACTTTTGTTTCAGATCTTCATAGAATCATAGAATGGTTTGCATTGGAAGGGACTTTTAAGATCATCTAGTTCCAAGCCCCTGCTATAGGCAGGGACACCTCCCTCTAGACCAGGTTGCTCAAAGCCCCATCCAGCCTGGCCTTGGATGCTTCCAGAGAGAAGGCATCTACAACTTCATTGAGCAACCTGTTCCAGTGTCTCACCACCTTTGCAGTAAAGAATTTCTTCCTGGTATCTAGTCTAAATCTACCCTCTTCCAGTTTAACACCATTTCCCCTAATCCTGTTCCTATCTTATGAAGGCCTTATAAAAAGTCCTTCCCCAGCTTTCATGTAGGCCCCTTCAGGTACTGGAAAGCTGCTATTAGGTCTCCTTGGAGCCTCCTCTTCTCCAGACTGAAGAGCCCCAGCTCTCTCAGCCTTCCTCATAGTGAAGGTGCTCCAGCACCTGATCATCTTTGTGACCCTCCTCTGGAATGGATCCAACAACTCCATGTCCTTCTTGTGTTGGGGGCTGCAGAACTGGACACACTATTCCAGATGGGGTCTTACATTATCTTACATCTTATGTTATCACTGTTCATTCTGTCTAATGCAGGTAAGAACTTTTGAACAAAATCTTGTGTCCCTCTAGAAAATATTAGGATATATAATTAATTATTCCACGTATTTAATATGGATATTTATTTTTTATATACCAGTGCTAGCCACATACAGGGAATGGAAAGATGAAACCAGGCTCTATTTTAAATAAGTAAGTAAATAAAGAAAGAGCCAGCCTTATTGTCTTTTTAAGCAGTATAAAGACTTTAAGATTCGACTACTTTAAATCAGCTTATTGAGATGAAGATATAATTCTGCTCTCAGTAAATACAAAGCATGGCTGGGATGATACTGTTTTTGTGTACTTCTTACAGGAAACCAATAACGAATGATAATTTTATTATGTTATATATTGGCTGTCATTGATAGTACAAATAGGATTTTTAATTTATTTTCTTCACATTTATTTCCCCTAAACCTTTTTAACCAGGAGACTAATCTAAACTTTACTTCTGCTGGCAACGGTTTGGTATTATGAGAGTGGCTGTTTTGTGTCATCTCACTTAATGTTTTAACCTGTTGCTGACCGTGGACCAAAACAAAAACTTAGAAAACAAAGCTGTTATCAAGGAAAGAATATAGAGATTGAGTTCATGAGAAAACTTCTCAGGCCCCAGCAATTAGTAGCTCAGTTGTTCCTGTAATTACAGAGAAAACTGAGCAGATGTGTGGCAAGATCACAGAGTGGTCTTATCACCAGTTTACAGGTTGAGAGCTGGGGTCACTTGGAAATTAAATAATCTTTTTCTAGTCTCAAACGTTAATTTGGAGCAACAGAGAGTATTAACGTGGGTGCAGAACTATGCTTGTAGAAGCTGTGAATTTTAATACTAAGAAGATTAAATAAACTGGTGGGTTGCCCCAAATTCATGTATAGAAATACCAGCTGAGCAGATTTAATAGTGCTTGCAGATATCAAAAAGCATATTTAAGACTGAAATCTGTACTTAAAAAAAATAAAAATAAAAAGAGATATAACTTTTCAACAACTTACTCATGCTCACGTACCAAAATGATGGCACTTTCGGAACAGTTTTGTTGATATAATCATTAGAAACAAATCCTAAAATATTTTATTTTCATATTTTCTCTCATCAATACACTTACATAATGGACCATTGAATATTTTCTCTGATAGCTATATCTAAGCCAGGCATGTTCACACAAAGCCCATGGGCCACATGAGGCCCAGCCCAGCTTGCCCTGCAGCCACCCCCCCTCTGCATACCATAATGACAGTGGCCCTTCCTCCCCAAGTGGCCTGGCCCAGCCTCAGGTGCACAAATATCACTTTGCACCAACAAAACAGTGTGCTATTAACCCTATTTGGGATGAAAGCAAGGAATGGGCTGGCACAGAGAAGGGCTCACTCAAGTTATGGTAAATAAGTTTATGGATTTCGATACACAGTCCTATGAACAGTGAAAAATATGCAGCAGTGCATTTTGATTAAAGAATTTGAGTATAGATTTCAGGAGTGCTGAAGAAATCACCAAATTTTGATTTGTGACTCCATTTTTAGTGAATGTAAATATATTACTTGGAAATTTCCAATGAAATGTATAGAGTTGCAATCAAAAATGTTATCATCTCTTTACCAGACTTTTATAATCCCTTTCTTACCAGAAAGAATCATCCCTTGCTTCAGTCATACCTTATTCATGCCATTGCTTTTTTGCAGTATATACATTTGTGAGCAATTGTTTTCAAGAATGAAGCAAACAAAGAGAAAAATTTTATCACGTATCTCTGATGAAAACCTTGAGAACTCAGTAAGAATTGCAACCACTGCCATTGAAACAGTGTGTTGCATTAGATGCACAAAACAATGTCAAATATTCCACTGGTTTTATGTTTTTGTTTCTCTCTTTTTTATGTTTTAATTTAAAAAAACATTAAAAAGTAAAATAAGTTTTGATTCTTATATACATTGACCGTACTATATATTTTATGAGGACTGCTCTGAAAGCAGTGGCTCCTACTTTACAGCGTTCTCTCACAACACCAGAAACTGCTGTTAATGGTATGGCAGTAGAGGTTGAACATTCCAAACCAATATTCCATTGTATTTTGATGCTATGAGACAGATGGCAACAAACGGGCAGTCTGACAAAATGGCAGTGAGCATGAGGCAAGGATGTGTTATGGAATTCCTGCACGAAGAAAAAATTTCACCAACTGACATTTGTTAGAGCTCGATGAGTGTTTATGGAGACCAAGCAGTGGATGTGAGCACAGTGCGATGGTGGGTGGTGCATTTCAGCAGTGGCAACAAGGACAGTGGGTCACTCTGGTGGTGCAGATTTTTGTAAGAACAGCATGAAGGCTCTTCTTAATTGCTGCTGAAAATGCACAGCTAATGGTGGTGACTGTGTTGAAAAAGAGTGTTTTTCAGTTGAGAATTTTCTCTATTAAATATTATGTTCTTTGTACTGGTTGTAGTTTCCATGGAAATAATTAGGAGGCATTACTTTTGGAGCAATCTTTGTAGATATGGTCCTATACAATTACTTTTCACTCAGTGTGTCCCAGGCAAGCCAAAAGTTTGGATGTCCATGGTCTAAACAATAGCCTCTTATAATTGGTGTGGAAAGCAGGACTGGGGAAGTAATTTTGCCCCTGGCATTGGTGAGTCCTCACCTCGAGTACTGTATTCAGTTTTGGGGACCTCAGAACAGAAAGGACATTGAGGTGCTGGAGCAGGTCCAAAGAAGGGCAACAAGACTTGTGAAGGGCTTGGAGAATATGGCCTATGATGAGAGACTGAAGGAACTGGGGCTGTTCAGTCTGGGGAAAAGTAGGCTGAGGGGAGACCTAATTGCTCACTGCCAATATCTGAAAGGTGCTTACAGAGAGCAGGGCTGGTCTGTTCTCACTGGAGACAGGTAACAGGACGAGGAGAAATGGCCTCAAGTTGCGCCAGGGTAAGTTTAGGTTGGATATCAAGAAACAGTTCTTTACAGTAAGGGTTGTTAAGCACTGGAATAGGCTCCCCAGCGAGGTGGTTGAGTCACCATTCCTGGATGTGTTTAAAAACCGTTTGGATGTTGTGCTCAGGGACATGATTTAGTGGAGGGTTGTTAGAGTTAGGGTAGGATGGTTAGCTTGTGGTTGGACTTGATGATCCTTACGTCTTTTCCAACCTGAGTGATTCTATGATCCTGTGATATATACTACTGAGAATAGTCCAAAGAAATGAGACTTGGTGACTCTAATTAGATGAACATATTTTTTTTTTTGTGCCAGAGATATATGAAATGAAGTTTTCCAAATGTTACTAATATTTATTTCACAAATATACTTTCACATTATTTCAGCTGATAAAATTTTGTCTTTCGCAAAACAGTTTTAATTATACTGAAATGCTATATATTAGTTTCTACAACCATTTACCTTTTAAATTGGCTTAGTCAAGTGAAAATAACACTTTTCTTTAGGAAGTGTTAGTCAACTCCCATTGTTATTGAAACATAAAATATAGTTGCTCATGTTAGGAAAAGTGAAAAAGTCCCAGTGAAAATTATATTACATACATGGAGCTATAATCAAAAAGAAAACCCTATTTTACTCCATATCACATCTTGAGCATCTTGAACAATGTGTATGCACTGTGGATGATCATCAGACAAGAAAAGAAATATGCATGACATAAGGGGATGTTGAAAAGTCTGGTATGTGTGAACCTTCACCTTGAAAAGAGAAAGTTAAATGGAAATGTTTTGTTTTGTAAAGAAATGAGAAGACTTCTCAGAAGTGAAAGGAGAAAGTAAGAAAGGAGACACTAAAAGACCACAAAACCCACTTTGAGATGGAAGTTAGACTGACTTCCTGTAGCATGTTGTGCTACTATATGAAATAAGAAATAAATCTGTTTAGATACACCTTGCAGTTCTCTAAGATCTGAAGCAAAGAAGCTCTGTTCAGTATGGAGAGGAAATGAAAGCATATATGCATACATATATACACGTATACATACATATAAAGCATATGTACATACTTACATATATATAACTATTAAGTATCTTTAAAAAATCACAGATTTCTGACAATAAGTGACAAAAAATCTAGGGGACCTCTCTCCTCTTGACACAGAACACTGAATCACGGCTCCTGACAGAAAAAAAAAAAAAAGCGCTTAAATGCCTCAGCAATATTTATTCACATTTTGTAAGTAGGTTGTTTGTTTATTTCTGTATCAAGAAAATGTTAAAAAATAAATCTTTCTGAAGGGTCTGCATGCTGTAGAATGTAATGTCAGTTCTTAGTGAAAAAATTACTATAAACTGTTGCTGACTTACATTGCCCTTTTTGGGGAGAGGTCAATGTTGTACTATTTTAATGAAATAGATGAGGTTTTACTTCCCTTAGACTTTCCTAACTCCCCCCTCATGGATCAATATCGGCCCAGCTATTGAAATGCAATTTTAAGTTGTCCTTAGGTTTTCTGCATTGGTGTTTCTGAGGTCAATCAGCAAAGAAAAATGAGTCTCACTTTTCTATGCTGCCCTTAATCATTTCATAATCCATACTACTGTGGTGAGTCTCTAAAGGAAGAAGTGTTGTAAAGGAATTTGTTTTGAAATGCATTCCTACTACTGTGAAGTTGATTTCTCCAGGGCTGGAAAGTATTTGGAATATATGAAAATAGTTATTAAAATACTTGATATGAGCTGTCTTTGAGACAAAATGCTTCAGTGTCACCACTATTTATTTGATTTAGCCACAGAATTCTTATGTTGCTCTGAAAGATAACTACAATGCATCTCCCTTTCAGAAAGGTCCCTGAGAGCCTGTCACTGTACATGATCCAGATACGAACAGAAGTCAAGGCATACATGCATGAATCTCTAATGTCTTTTTCTTTTTTTTTCTTTTTTTTTTTTTAATTTTTATTTGAGCTTCTTGGTTTGTAGTACAAAACTTTGACCTTGTGAAATGTTGAGTGTCTTCAGATTCTCTTGACCTCAGAAGGAACTGATTTCACACATGTTACTACCTCTAACGTCCAGGAATTTTGGGGAGATTATTGTGAGTGTCTCAGAAACTTTGCAAGAACATCAGCAGCTTCTGATAATTTTTAACATCTCTTCTGCCCTTAGAATTAAAATGCAAAATCTGTGTCATTCAGGAATTATTTTTGTACTAATGATCAATTAGGAATAAAATGAGCAGCAAGGATAGGATTGTACTCTGGCATATGATAATTTATTCATGGAATAAGTTGATGGAACTGCATCAGGGGAAAATATATTTTTTAAAAGAACAGGAAAGGGATAACTTTACCACCAGGTGATTCACATATATCCTTGCAGTCTGACTTGTTAGCTGTGAGGAACTGCAAAATTTCAATAATCAGTATTAAAATACTCAAAACAAACAAACAAAAAAACCCAGCAATTCAATAAGGTATCTTTAAGAATGTAAACAAATGCAGAAAGGAGGGTGCATTTTCCTAAGTTAGAAGAACTGGAGCCCCTCCAAGAGTGTCAATGTAGTATCTATTTACGATATATTTTCACATCATACAAAGATTAAGCCATGTGGACCCAGGGTCATCAATATATAGAAAAAAGAAGTAATGTCAGAGGAGGTATATATTGGAAGGGAAATAAGTTACTTTTCCCAGTTCATTCTAAGGGTTTGCTTCTTAGTTTTTCATCCTGAAGTAAACAGAAGAATCGCTTCCCAGGCATTACAGTTTATGTGATTTTGTATTCCATCAGACTATCTCTTATTCTGTGATCACTTCAATAGACCCAAGAAGATAACTTTTCTTAACAGAAATTATCATGGCAAAAGATTTTTGTTTTCCCTTTGGATTAACTTCTAGCTTTGACAAGAAAAAGGGCATAAATATATTTATAGGGTAAAAAATATACAGCTCAACACAAAGCTTAGGAAAATTTTCATATAAATAAATGTCATAATTCCTCTTTGATGAAATGCTGTCCTTGCTAACAGGGATTGGAACTTCAGTGCTGAAATCAAAGGTGCCACACTTACGTATTTAAACACCAGCGATGCCAAGGACTCAAAGCATAATTATTTGTTTCCTTAACATTCTCACTATATACTATCCATGGCTTTGGAATAAAAAATAATGCTACATTTCATAGGAAAAATAAAAATTTAATTCGTAAATGTAAAAGATATTCAGCAGTGAACACTACAGGAATGTGTTTTCTGGCTTACAACAGTATGAGTGACCTCACAGAAACTGAGTTATTTATCTCCAGTAGCACAGAGATCAGGGCACTGGGTAGCTTTGGTTCTGCCTGAGAAGACTTGTCCCTGAAAAGGCCTTTCACTGGAAAATTGCAGTGAGATGGCTCAGAAAGATCATCAACAGGCAGAAACTGTATGACTCATAAGGCAATTTCACAGGGCTGCTGCTGAATACATGGAAATTTCATGATATTTTTCTTTAGTCTTTATTTGTTTATCAGTACCATAGTCCAGTACAGCACAAACACAAGGGCTGACTGCCTTATGCCATTTCATACAATTACAGAACATTCTGAGTAGAAGAAGATTCACAACAATCATCTAGTCCATTTTCTGGCTGCACACTGGACAACACAAAATTCAAATCATATTTCTGGGAGAGTTCTCCAAATACTTTTTGAACTCCAGCGGCTCAGAGCCATGCCCTCTGCTCAGGAATCTTGGCTTTCTTAGTACTTCTATTAGGAATTTATCATCCATAAGTTTTAGGAATTTCCTCAGTCTTTGTTGTATCAGGTATATGGTACTGCCAATTAGTATTGGGAAAATTGAAGTCACCCCTAACAACAAAGGTGAGTGGGTGATCTAGGATATCTCTTATTTTCTTAAAGAATAACTCATCAGGGTTGTCATCTTGACTGAGTGGTCTAAAGTAGAACCCGACAGTAATGGGATGCCAATGATGTCATAGATCTGAGCCTGAGCCAAGGCTTTTAGCTTCTCCTCTTTCTTATTCATGCTGCATGCATTGGTAGAAACATTTCAAATGTGCTATAGTATATTCAGAATCTCTTTGAGCAGTCCAAAGGACCTTGCTAGTACACAGCCCCTTTTGGTATGCCATCCAATGATTTATCACTGCAAGCCCAGTTATAAGCTTCTTGGTCCAAATAATGAGAAACTCCTAAAGACAGTCAGTTCAGTGTCAGTAACAGGAACAGTGTGCAAACTGGTCAGTGGTTATGGCACTTCCTGTGATTATGTGAGTGTAGGGTTTAAGACCCTACAGGGGTCTTTTAGGCTGGAAGCCTAAAAAATTTAATGTCCTCCACACTCCAAATGACATTTCAAATCATAAAAATCTTTTGTGCAAAGATACAGTCTGCTCTGATTTTGGAAAAGTAGAAGGGCACATTTGCCTTCAGGAGGGTAATCCTGTGCCAGCTTTGCTTCAGTTTTAGACATTAGTTTTGAACTGTATGAGTTATGTGCCGTTAGGAGAGGAATATTGGTTTAAAATCATCCCTGTCATCAGTATTTTCCATTGATTTGCTCCAAGCTGCTTTCTCCTCAGGGCCTGACACTTCCAGTTTTATTTTGAGGCCCTCAAATCTCCTCTCACAAAGACCTAGGCTGGCTGTCACAAGGCTCTCCAGGCAGGTCCAGAAGCCAAGAGCCACCTAGGCTATGTAGATCCTAACTTCCATTATCTTTATTTCTTCTTTGCATGTGAACTTAAGATTTAGATAGTTAGGAAGCACTGAGCTTGTCTGTCTGAGATGTCTGAAGTAGTGCAAACCTCTGTATGACTAAGTAGGAAAAGTAGCATTTTATACCACAGATTGTCTTCACTTAAATAGCTAGCAGAGACGAGAACCCTATCTTTGACTCTTTAAAGACATATTTGTCATTTAGCATGTCCTTGCTTTTTAAGTATATGTACTCAAAAATAATATTCTCTCACTGCTGTGAAATCAAGAGTGTAACCAGCTGCTTCTTATTCGGTTTTGCCCCACTGAGAAATATGCATAGCCTACATTCCCTGGTAGAGCCTGCTGATTTTTCTAGCTAGTTTAAATATAAAGACTATTGTGTTAAAGAGTAAGGATGATACGACATTTGAAAAGACTCTTGAGAAAAAACAGTGAAGTGGAACCACTGCAAAATCATTCTGAGCCTGAGATAATTTGAACAGCTCTGCACCAGTGTTGTTCTACTGCTATCAGTGACAGGTGCTTCAGACAGCACGTTTGTTAAGTATCCAAATATATCAGTGGTTGTCGCTCTCAAGAGAGGCAATCTTATCTCTGCTAAGGCTGACCAGGGAAAGGTTATTCAGAGAAAATCATCAAGAATTATATCCTGCTGGCCACCCTCACAACTCTGGTGAGTGAGAATGCCAGGGAGGATTAAGAGATCTGGATGGGCTGAAAAAGCTACAGACTGATCCCCTTTGCACAGGCTTTACCCCAGTGCTGGCACCTGCATTACCTAGTCATTGTCCTTGTCTTAATGACAAAGGAAACCGAGTTGTGTGGTTTGAGTGGTTTGAAGCATCAATAGTCAATGTTCTCAGTGGAGATGAGAAAAAAAGAAAATTAGACCACAGAGTCAGCTTTCTGCAAGAGTTTACGCATGTATTTCTCTCGTTTTCATGAACAGATTATTTGTGAGACTGTAGTGTTTCTCATACATGTAGTCTGCCTTCCCCTAGTGGTCTAATAACAAACAAATATATCTCCAAGAGTGCAGGGACCAGGGTTTTTTTTTTTTTTTTTTTTTTTTTTTTGCTTCCAATGGGGTTGTTTTTGTATTTAAAGTGTGCATAACACTGCAAGAAACACCATGTAGAAGCAGGAAGTGAGCAGAGATTAGTTGTTTCTTTGAGTTTTCTATTTGTGTCCAATAGATGAACAGTGATCTTTCTCTTGCAACTGTGCAATCAGGAATTAGGTAGTCACATGGAGGGATGGAATTTAGATTTCCCAAGATACTCAAGAAACTTATATTTCTAATATAGGAATCCATCCATGGAATGTATATAGATCACTCTGAAAGTAATGCTTTCTATTTACTTCCATGGAAGTTAAAACAGATAGAAAGGGCATAATAACACTGTTTGATAGAGAGCATTTTCAGCTACAATGCACTATTTTCAACATAGTAATCAACGTGAGCCATTCATTTTTGCCAGAGGAGGTGACCCACTGTCACTGCTACGGCAATACACCTCTCAGTGCTCCACTGTGCTTACATCCACTGTTAGGTATCCTTAAATGTTCAATAAGCACTGATGAATATCATTGGGCGCTATTTTTTTCTGAATGGAGAAATTCATTTCCACGCAATTCCACGTCAGATACCATTTTGTCAGACTGCCTCTCTGCTGCCATCTGTCATACAGAAACAAAATGTAATGGAATATTGGTGGAAAGGTTCAATCTCTACTGCCATACCACCAACTGATACCTCTGATGTAATGGGACAACATAATAAAATAGGAGGCATTACTTTCGGAGCATCTCTCATAATAGCTGGTATAAACCCTTGGCGTAATGTTCCAGCTCTGCTGCTCCTGTAACAGTACATAGCAGCAAAGTAATAAAATGTTGCTCAGTTCTTAAGCTACCTCTACTACCTGTTCAGCAAGTGTGAGATCAAAAGCGTTCATATTTCCTTTAATTTGCCAGCCCACTTGAATAACAGTTCAGAAGCAGGCAGTAGAGGTCGTTAGCTCCAGAAAAGAGAAGAAAATATGCAGTACGTTTTCAACCAACGTGAACCAATGTGAACCAATGTTGTTGTCTGTGTGAAAGCCAGTGTCTTAAAAAAAAATTAAGGATAATATTTCAAATAGAATTACACACACAATGGTTGCGGGTGGATGAGACATCTAGAGATACGATGTTCGTCTTCTGTTGAAGCAGAGTAACTCACATCATGTTGAACTAGATCACATTTAGGCAGGTTTTGAGTAGATTGAGAGAAGGAGATTCCATAGCCTCTTTGGGCAGCACATGATAGTGCTCTATCACCCTTACAGTAAAGAACTTTTCCTAATATTCGGATGGAAATTTCTGTGCTTCTGTTTGTGCCTGTTACCTCTTATCCTTATCTTCCTACTGGAAGAACTGAGATGCCAGTAAATCAAATTGGAGAGGGGATAGGTAAACAGCAGAGATCTGAGTTGACAAGACAAATGATCTTCCAACTATGTCTTTAGGATCATAACAATAAATGCCATTTTTAAAATATATACATACATAGCCACAATATTGGATTTGACAACCTCTAGCATTAACAAATGTCACAGGCTAGTTAGTGACTGTGTAGACCTTTCTCTGGCTCATATATATATTTATATATAGCTAAGCATTCCAAATTTCTGCCATTTTAAAACATTTTGATTTCTGTGGCAATCATTTAATTTTTATACACTCTCATTTTCTGAAAACTCCAGCTTATTATATGGACTGTGATAGTAATGGTATTTGTGAGAGGAAAAGAAGGGACAGTGGCTGGAAAGTGAAGAAAAAGGAAGAGATATTTATCATGTCTTTTAAATACTTTTTTTATGCCTACAGTTGGCTTCACAAGCTAATCCAACAAGAAAAAATAAGATGCTCATCACAGATTCAAATGCCACCTCAATTTCTTTTTTGTGCAGTGATTCAAATATAAGCCAAAAAAGTATAGATAATTGCATTAATGGCTATAAATGTGAGGGAAAAGCAAAAAAAAGCAAGCAAACAAACAAAAAAAAAACAAAATAAGAAAATAACAAACAAACAAACAGAAACAAAACAAACACCAAAAAGAAAAACAAAAAACAAAGAACAAATCCCTACCTCTACAGGCATAATCTATAAATTCCCTGTAAGAATATAATGAGAAGGGAAAATTGTTCCCTGATGCACTGTTGTTAGCTTCAGAGAGACTTAATGAGACATATACCTGCCAAACACTGATGTGCAAGTTAAAGGAAATTGGGACTGGGTTTAGACTTTTTTCATGAAAGTGTTCAGACCTGTTTGCTCATTGCTCATGTAAAAATGTGAGAAGAAATAAGAAGGTGGAAGAGGATGTTTACAAAGTTATTTGATCCAAATCTGTTGCAGGGTTGAGGAACAGGACATGTTTTTTCCTCTGCAAATTGGCATCTCAGACTCTCCTTCAAACAAAACAGCTTTACATTCATCGCTCTAACATTCAGTGAAAACTAGTTTCATGCTCAGCCAATGAATTATTTCCTTCATAGCTCTTCATTGCTTTTTTTTTTTTCCTTCTAATCATCTATCTGTCTATGTTATTAAAAATGATAACACAACTTTATCAGTGAGGTTCTGGGTATCAAAATGAGTAAGGCTGACTAAGGGGAACAATACCACTGATGCATAGATAGTGCTTTATCTCAAAACCCACAATTCCTATGCACAACCCCAGTTGTAGTATACTCATTTATTATCATTTCACTACAGGGCATTGAGTCCTGGGAGCAAGGAAAAAATGCTTTCTTAATAGCACATGAACAATTTGACATTAGGGTTTCATTCTGACAGACAAGCTAATGGGTCATATAAGTGTCAGAGACATTAGCATTTATAGTTATCCCCAACAGCTTGCTTAACACAGCACATTTTCAAAAGACATGCTTTTCCACTTCACAGGGAGCCTGCCAATGCATGTCAATCTGTGGACACTTCCAGTGCAGGCAAAAGTTATTGTCCAATTAAGCAAAGGTAAAATAGTCATGATGATCCCAATAAACGGCTTGATTCAGTTGCCTAAACTCAGGTCTCTAGAGTCACTTTACATGCCTTATTGCACCACACTTGCTCTCCTGCTGCAGGTTTTCTGCAAGTCTTGTGTCATATCTGCCAGCTCCTGCAGATGTCTCAGATACACAGTGCAGCAGTTGACTCAAGCTCTAATGGCTGTTAAAATATAGCTTAATGTTCCTTGTCCTATAGCCTGCTTTTTAATGATGTGGGAAAGATTTATGGTCTAATAAATTGGTGATAGCATTAACATTAGTTTTCAGAGGTCAGAGGTGGAGGACTGAGTATCAGGGTCCTGGGACTCTAATTGCCCTGTCCACTCAATGAACATGTCCAAAATCTCTTCCTTACCCCTTTCAGCCTAGGAATTTATCTGCTTGTGTACCGGATTAACTTTCGTATGATGCAGCTGTTTAGCCCTGGAGCAAACTTTGGTGAAAACAATCCAAGAGAAAGCCCTCTGGGAAGCCTTCTGTGAAGGCTTCATCCATGCATGTACCTTCTGCCCTGTTCAGAAGCTGCGTATGAGATGAAGCCCTTGCCCTTGATTTTTGCCTGAGCTATGTCAGTGCCTGGTCGTACACCTTACAGATCATAGAATAATAGAATCATACAATCATAGAATGGCTTAGGTTGGAGGGCACCTAAAGGTATTCTAGTTCCAAACCCCCTGCTCTGGACAGGGTTGTCAATCACTAGACCAGGCTCTCTGGGATCCTATCCTGGCTCCAAAAAACATCTACTGTGTATTCTTACCTCCTACTGCAGACTGCAGCAATGCATTTGCAGAAGAGGGTCATGGAAATGTGAACATATATATACATACATATATATAGCTAGCAAACAAATTTGTTCAGTATCTTGCCATACATACGCATTTTCCCTCAGTTTGCTATTGTTACATAGTAAGTATAAACACACCAGAAAGATTCAACAATGATCTGATGATAATTGTTCTGCAACTGAGTGGACTTGTGTTTATTGATGATGTTCTGCCATTCCTCTGCAGCTAAACAGAGGGGAAAGTAATGCCACAGAGGCATCTAATCCTGGACAAAAAGGAGGGCCACTGCCAATGCCTCACAGTGGTTTTGAAAAAACAGATAGTGAAGCTTAGAAAGGAGAATGGCAGTGTGGCCACTGAACATGTATTTTGACTACCTTTTGTTTTATAAAAATCTGCCTTAGTGAAATTACTGTGACAGAACAATTTTAACATACTGTTTAAATACATAATGGCAGCTTGAAGTTCACAGCAAACTGCATTACTTTCCCTGTCCACAGGTTTAAAACAATTGTGTCTGCCTCCTGACAGCTCTAGAGGCAAAGAAAACAATAATTTCATTTTCAGCAATGACAAGAAAAACAGCGATGATGGGGGAAGGTCTTTTCCCTAGTAATTCTGCAGCAAAATGGCAACTATTTGTACATGAACTGAACGTCCGTTACCCATGTTGCAAAAGCTTATGCCACATCTCAGCCAGGTGAGAATACGCTCCCAGAAAGTGCAGATGTCATTCCTGTATCATTCCCTAGGAATGACTGTGCAGTTAAACTGAGGGGGAAAATGGAAGGATGGAAATGGAAGAAAAGGGTTAAATGTTTAGTTTATTGGTAGATGAATGTCACTCTTCTGACAAATAATTTCTGCTTAGGTCACTGAGATGCACACTCTCAGACAAAAAAAAAAAAAAAAAGCAGAGAACTCTCAAAATTCTGGAATAATACGGGAGCATAAATTATCTACAATACTTCCCAGATGAGATACAACATATCTGTGAAGGTACACAGGCACCTGACTCTTGTGGGAGAGTCAAACCACAAGAGATTTCTCTGCTTACCCTCTTCTCTTATTTCAAACACAGAAATCAATAGAGTGACACTCATCTACAACAAGCAGACTTTGACTTCATCTATGTTAGCTTTTTACATAGTGAGTTTTTTAGGTTAAATATTCCAAAAGGACACAATTAATGTTTTCAGCTTTTTTTTTTCCCCTCTGTTAATGAGCTCCTCTATGACTATAACAAGACTTCTATAAACCATGTTGCTGTACAAGATAGCACTATGAAGGCTGAATGTGCTTGCAGCCTTGATGGCCAACTGTTTCCTGGTCAGCAACAAAACAACAAAAGTCAGCAGGGAGCGGGGGGTTATTGTCCCCCTCCATTCTGCCCTTGTGAAAGCCCATCTGGAGTACTGCACTCAGAACTGGGACCCCTAGCAGAGGAAGGATACAGAGGTGTTGGAGCTGGCCCCAAGGAGGGCCACAAAGATTATCAGAGGACTGAAATATCCTCCTGAGCTGCAAAATGAACCTGCAGGGAAAAAAAACTGGCATGGATGAATAGGGAGATATTCTAGAAGCTCCAGGAGAAAAAGAGAATCTGCCTCCTGTGGAAGAAGGTATGGGCAACTCAGAAAGAATACAAAGAAATTGTTAAGATGTGCAGAGAGAAAATCAGAAAGGCAAAATCCCAGCTTGAACTCAAACTGGCCACCGGGGTAAAAAGGAACAAAAAACTCTTTTACAAACGTATCAACAGTGAGAAGAAGACCAAGGAGATTCTCCATTCTTTAGTGGATGAGTCTGGGAATGTGACCACTGAGGATAAGGAAAAGGCAGAGGTTCTGATTGCCTTCTTTACACCTGTCTTTAAAAGTCAGACCAGTTATCCTCAGGATACTCCACTCTCTGACGTGGTAGTCTTGGCTGAGAAGCAGAATAAACCCCCCACGATTCGGAAGGACACAGTCAGAGACCTACTACTCCATCTGGACGGCCATGAGTCCATGAGGCCGGATGAGATTCACCCAAGAGTGCTGAGGGAACTGGCGGAGGTGATGGCCGAGCCACTCGCCACTATCTATCAGCAATCCTTGTTGACTGGTGAGGTCCCAGAAGACTGGAAGCTTGTCAGTGTGACTCCCGTCTACAAGAAGGGTTGTAAGGAGGATCCAGGGAACTACAGGCCTGTTAGCCTGACCTTGGTGCCAGGGAAGGTTGTGGAGCTGATTGTCTTGAGGGAGATCACATGTCATGTGCGGGACAACCAGGGGATCAAGCATGGCCAGCATGGGTTCGTGAAGGGCAGGTCCTGCTTGACTGACCTGATCTCCTTCTATGATCTAGTGACCCGTCTGGTAGATGAGGGAAAGGCTGTTGATGTGGTCCACCTAGACTTCAGCAAAGCCTTTGACACTGTCTCCCACAGTATTCTCCTGCAGAAGCTGTCAGCCTGTGGTACACTCTTGGCTGGGTAAGGAACTGGCTGGAGGGCTGGGCTGAGAGAATGGTGGTGAATGGAGCTAAATCCATTCACCTGTCTAACCAGCCACAAGTAGTGTTCTCCGGGGGTCGGTGCTGGGGCCTGTCCTCTTCAGTATCTTTATTGATGACCTGGATGAGGGCATTGAGCGCACCCTCAGTAGGTTTGCAGATGACACCAAATTGGCTGGAATTGTCGATCTGCCTGGGGGTAGCAAGGCCCTACAGAGGGATCTGGATGGGCTGGATAGCTGGGCTGAAGCCAACAGATGAGTTTCAGCAAGGCCAAATGCTGGGTCTTTGGCCACTTTGGCCACTTTGGCCACAACAAACCCAGGCAACGCTACAGGCTTGAGGAGAGTGGCTGGAAAACTGTATAGAGGAAATGGACCTGGGGGTATTGATTGACGCTCAGCTGAACATTAGCCAGCAGTGTGCCCAGGTGGCCAAGAAGACCAATGGCATCTTGGCCTGCATTGGAAACATTGTGGCCAGCAGGAACAGGGTAGTAACTCTCCCCCTGTACTCAGCTCTGGTGAGGCAGCATCTCGAGTGCTGTGTCCAGTTTGGGGCCCCTCACTGCAAGGAAGACATTGAGGCCCTGGAGCGGGTTCAAAGAAGGGCATAAAGCTGGTGAGGGGTCTGGAGCACAGGGCTTATGAGGAGCGACAGAGGGAGCTGGGATTGTTCAGTCTGGAGAAGAGGAGGCTCAGGGCAGACCTTATTGCTCTCTATAACTACCTGAAGGGAGGTTGTAGTGAGCTGGGGGTTGGCCTCTTCACCTATCTAACTGGTGATAGGACTAGAGGGAATGGCTTCAAGCTGTGCCAAGGGAGATTCAGGCTGGACGTTAGGAAATACTGCTTCTCTGAAAGAGTGGTCAGGCACTGGGATGGGCTGCCTGGGGAGGTGGTGGAGTCACCAACCCTGGAGGTGTTCAAGGAACGTTTGGATGTTGTGTTGAGGGACATGGTTTAGTGAGAATTATTGGTGATATTTGGATGGTTGGGCTGGCTGATCTTATAGGTCTTCTCCAACCTTGGTAACTCTGTGATTCTGTGATTCTGTGATCTTTCCCATGAAGGAAGACTGAGGGAGTTGAGCTTGTTTGGCTTGAAGAGAGTAAGCCTCCGGGGAGACCTTATTCTGGCCTTCCATTAGCTGAAGGGAGCTTACAAGCAGGAGGGAAGCAACATTTTACCTGGTCTAGTAGTAATAAGACAAGGGGGAATGTCTTTAAATAAAAAGAGGGTAAGTTTAGGCTACATGTTAGGAAAATCTTTAAGCACAGGGTAGTGAGTCACTAGAACAAGCTGCCCCATAGTTGTAGATGCCCCACCCCTGGAGGCATTCAAGGCTTAGTTGGATGGGACCCTGGGCAGCCTCATCTAGGGGTTGGCAACCCTGCCCATGGCAGGGGCTTGAAACTGGGTGATTTTTTATGTCCCTTCCAACATAAGCCATTCTATAATTCAGTAGTTCTATGATTCTATGATAGTAACACCTGATTATTTGGAAAAATGTTCTGTGCTCAGCATCAGTCACTAAGCTGAGGAAATATGATTTTATACAGTGTCTTTTTAAAGGCACATTGGCATTGCAAAACAATCACAGCACAAGAAATAACTTCTATCAACAGTGGATTTTCTGTTTGCACTTTCCTTAGCTGAATTGAAGGCTCCAAGTTGTGTTTACTAGGGACAGACCTAGAGTTAAAATTGCACAGTATTTTATCTAGGGTGTAGTTGTACTCTGTGCACCTGGCACAGTCACACTAGTTAAGACTGAAATGGACAAATCAGTTGATCAAAGTCTTGGCCAGTTGTCTGCAGGGGATTTTTTTCCAGAAGATTATTTTCAACATGGCATGTGCTAAAAATAGTAAAAAGTCAGCAGGCTCATCCTAAATACATTGGCAGCCAAAAGCCAAAATAAACAGAGTGAAGGAACTTAAATGAATTCCTTGATACTTGAAAAGCCAAGGCCATGTACATCAAGATACATTCCTTTGCAGTACCCAAAAGCTGTCTAACCGGCTTCAGAAGAGGAGATCTGCGTTAATCACCACTTGTTTTGAAATGTCAGTGGACACTGCTACAGAAATGGAGAGACATATTTCTAACAGGGTAATTTCTAATCAAGTAAGTTCAATAAAGACAGTTATTCCAGCCCAGGATCAAAAGGAGGAAGCCTTGTGATACACTGGTGCTAGTCTGAAGGCAGTACTGTTTATTGTCGGAATTAGAGCTACTCCTGGGAAATAGATGCTGGGAGGAACAAGTGAAAATTCCTCGGAGTTTGGAGTGTTTAACCCAATGATCTTATTCCTATTTTTTCTTTCAGAGTACAATCTCCTGTTACTTACAAGGCTAATACTTTAAATTTTCATTCTGGTTTTCACTGGGGAATCTTGAAGCTTTTTACAAGCATTAGTGGATTAATTTTCACTCCACTCGAAGCATGGATAGTAAGTGGTATTAATTGCACTGATATTTGGTTGCTATCTCTCCATTATAAGAATGATGTAATCTTTCTTTGCTTAAAGCCCTAAGCACATTTACAGTGCTGTGATTCTACAAATGGTAGAAACAGAAATCTATCCTTGCTCTGAATTACTCCGCAAATGTCTGGCAAACAGGGAACAGGATGGAGCCTGACACACTGCTGAGCTCTGAGCTCCAGCCCACACCCTCCCTCTTCCTGTAAGTGATTTTACACTGAGCAAATACACTTTCTATTGCACTTTACTAAAATAAAGAGGGGGGAGGGGAGGAGAGAAAAGAAAAAAGAATACTCATCCATACTTAGTAATCTGTTTTACATCTGTTGTTTGTCACATTTCTGGAGTTGAGACTCAGACCTAAGACCGATTTTTGCTTTTAGACTGCACACATTTTCTCTGAAATGTGTTGAAACCACTTTTTCAGTGGAGATTCAACTGGTGAAGTGTGGAAGGAAACTGCAACCTTACAAAGCAACTTGTAAGCATGCATCAAAAATAAATATAGAACTGTAATTTTTATGTGCAAATGTTGTTTTTTTTTTTAAGAACTTGGTGTTCACTAGAAAGCTACACTTTTCTTACTCCTGTCTTCTCTACATTTTGTCTTTAAAATTTTACTTTCTCTGCGGTGACTTATTTCTGTTATGTTACCATGTTGTAAAACAATACGCTTTTCATTATCTGTTGTTAAAATTCTTTCAATTTTCTCTTCAGTACTCTGAGTAATAAGTAAAACTGTTAGTCTCCTGGAGAATCTAGCTATTGCTGAGTTATGTTTTGGATTCTTTCGTTCTTTTGATCCTTGAGTAACTAGAACTTGATTTAACAAGATTAAAAGCAAAGAATGCCTGTTTAGAGACAAGTGCTTATTATACTGAATGACATCTGTATTTCAAAACTTTTGTGAGTTTATGAACCCTTAGGAATTCTCCTAAGATGTTAAGATCTGCACAGAATGAGTCTGTGAAAGCTCTGTATTCTTTTCCTCATTCCTTTTTCACTCTAACTTCCTACTGGCTGCTGAAATCTAGTTCTCAGTGCAGAGGAGGGAGAAGCAAGTGAGAATGAATGTCAGCCTGACAAGAATTATTTAATTCTGTGCAAACAGAAACCTCCCTGGTCTGCATTGATGTCTCTACAGTCTTGAGTAATATATCAGATACTATATATCTGTAAGGAAAGGAATCCCCCAGGAGTCATGGACACCTCTGTAAACATTCTGACAACATCAAAGGTTGTGTCTTTGATTTTCAATGCCTATCAGCCCTTCTCTCTCTTCTCCTGTACTGCATTGCCAAATCCCACTTCTAAGAAGTCAGCACATGGCAGGTGAGTTACACTGTCAGTGTAGTTGAGGGTCTACCCTGGCTTACATCCAACCACATTGTTCATATACCAGTTGTGCTCACAGATTCCCATTCCAGGTCAGAGCTAGGGAAGAAGCAAGTCTTAAAGGAGCTGAACTCTATGCTTAGGTCTGTGTTTACATTTAATTTTCTTGTTGCCATTCCCTGTGATAGCAGCCCCTGCTGCCTCTGGATGACCCGCTGTGTTTATGGTTTCTCCTGAGGTCCTTTTGCAGATGTGAGAAGCAGTGTACAATGTTGGTGCTCTTTATCCTGTTAATGTAAAAATTACAAAACACACAAGAACAGCTGGATCACTGATGTGCTGAGGACAGTGGCTATCTTATCATTTTACTATTTTGTTATATATGCCTTGTCTCATCTGCTTTCTGAACAAAATTTGATTTGCACAGCACCTCTCCTACAGTTTTCCTGACTCCAGCTTTAATTCCTAAGATTTGCACTAGTAAGTGAAGTGTAAATCTGTTTCCTAAAGAACTACTCTCTTTTTTTTATTGTCTCCACTCGTTGCTCAAGGAATTCTGTAAAGCTGAGCTGTCAATAGAATGTGCGTATATGTGTGTGTGTGTTCTTTCCATCTTGTAAAGAAGGAGTTACTAAAGCTTCTTCACATAATCTGAGGTGGGAAGGAACCTCTGGAGACCAACTAGTTGACCAACTGTGCTAAGCAGGGTCAGTTTGTACCCATTACCTCTTGTCACATCATGAGAGGAGAGGAGGGGAGAGGAGAGGAGAGGAGAGGAGAGGAGAGGAGAGGAG
>NW_024884253.1:5250341-5273242 GCF_019232065.1 Centrocercus urophasianus
GAGAGGAGAGGAGAGGAAGGCTTTTGTCAATATTTTGATCACATTTTGAGTATAAACTGACAAGTTAATACATATTACACTAATCACAAAAGTAGCTTTTTAGATCATATGATAGTAGAAGTAAAATATATTGATATCTAATGTTCAGTCTGCCTGTTAAGGATATATTTCTCTGTTGCTTCAATTCCTCTAACATTATGTCTTATAAAAGAAATATTCTTTTTGTCCTGCCTGCGTAGTTTGTGATATGACCAAGCTGTAATTATTAAACAGTGGATTCACTGATTATAAAGATTCTTTTAAATTCTTATTATTAATGCAGCGGGCAGGGTACTTAGGATCTTAGAACTGCTCTGCTATTTTGCTCTCAGGTAATTCTGGTTTTGCATTCTTTCATTTCCATTTAAAATAGCCTCTCCTTGAGTTGTTTCAGTGAAATGCCTGAGGGTTTTCTTCGTCCCCATCAAATTACATTTATTTAAACTTTGAGCATAAAAAAATACAAGCATAAATAAGGGACCAAGCTGTCAACTTGACTTATCATTTACAGTTAACAGGATTAACAGGGAACAGCAACAAATGTGAAAAACATCAGAGAGTACTGCCACAAGATGGACATATTTTACTATTGACAGTCTTCCCTATCCTCCATCCTCACCCTCTCTTTAAATACATACATTATTTTTACAGGTTAATGAATTAATGTATTAATTCTCGGTAATAGCCTCATGCATGTTCCCAGAACAGTACCGTGATTCTTTTATAGACAAGGAAATAACTACGGTCTACTCAGATGGGAAAGAAACAAACAAACGTGATTATGAATGAAAGGCAGCAGACTGATCCACACTTATTTATTTTAGGGTATCAGACTCTTTTGTAGTGATAAGAACTACTACTCACTTCTAATAATGTTGATGTACAACCACTAGGGGAAGATATATTATTGGTGTTAAAATCAGTTATTTGTACGTTCGTTGTGAGCTGATAAGATAAAAATTAGGTATCAGGTTTTAGATGCAACATTTTTACTTCAGAGTATCTTGCTGAAATCAGTGTAGAATGTTCAGTGATTTTAGTTTGATTTGGCACTGTACTTATCAGTGATGATGCTCTGACATAGCTGTCAAAAAATATTATTACTATGACTGTCTGACTGTGCACTGCTGTTTCTTTTTTTTTCTTTTTCCCAAGTATGTTTGTAAAGAGGGCTGTGATGCACACTCCACAAGTCCATACTAACATAGTATTCTTTTTGATGATGGCCTGTAGCAGCCTTTTAAGGAAGGAAAATGGAAGATAGGAAATAAGAAAGGTAAAAAATAAGGAAGGTAGAAAATAAGGAGCTTACTGCATTGAGAGAGATTTTACAAATATCAGATTAACAAAGCCCTTACACACTCCTCAACAGCTGACACTTTTTCTTCCTCCCAGGATCTAACTCAGTCTGTACTATACAAGCTGAGTTATATTGAAAGGACCTACCAATGTGTCCGTGTATACGTATTTTTAAAACAGGAAAAGCAAATAATATATTGCTACATAAAATACCACCCAATAGCAAATGCAGCTCAGTGCAGGTCTTTCTGCATTTCTGTAGAAAAGCCTAAACAAGGCCTTGCTGGGTTTTGTTCTCTGCTTAAGAGGCTTAGTCAGCATTTAAATTTAATTGCATTTGTGCATAAAGGTTGACAATACTTCTTTTTTCATATGATTAAAAAAAAAAAAAAGATTTCTTTCAATTAAAAAATCACAACTAGCCTGAGTGCTTAGCCATATTTAATCACTGGTTTCTTATAAGGACACCAAATGACAGAGTGTTCCTTCCAGATGGAGGGATTATGACAATATTCCTTCAAATTCTTCCCCCTTTGCCTCAATGTCTCTTTTGAAGAGCTAATGCTTTTTTTCAGCTTAAGACCTTGAAACTAGAAATTTCTCTACAGTCTGAAGTGGTGATGTATACTCTTGCAATTAGTCAGTCTATTATAACTAGGAGCACAGATGTTTTCAATTCTGTACCTAAGCAGTAAGTAGGGATGAACCCATTACCTAAAAAGAAAAGAATTCAGAATGTCTGGAAGCAACAAAATGAGCTCTTAAATATCAGAAAACACAGCTTAAAAACCTTTCACGAGGACATTATAGTTTCAGAATCTGAATTTGAAATTGGATTGCTCATCCCGGATGAACAAAAATGCCAGAAATACATGTACGTTGAGTCTCAAGGTCCTGTAGACCTATAGGTCTGAAATCCCTCCTGTGCTGATTCACATCAGTGAAATCAAAAGCATTTATTTTGATGCTACTTGGAAGGATCTTTGATAGGCTACAGAAGTAGACTAACATGAATATCATGAAGCACAATAAAAGAAAAAGATGATGATGAGACTGGAGCAAAGTCTCCAGTCTGTGAGCAAAGTCTGTGAGAAAAGACTGACAGAGATGGAACTGTTCAGCCTAGAGAAGGGAGGGCAAGAAGAAGATGGAGCCAGGCACTTTTCAGTGGTGCCCAGAGGCAGGACAAAAGGTAATGGGAACAAACTGGAAAAGAGAAGGTTCATCAGGAAGACCATCTGTTCTGTACAAGTGACCGATCACTAGCTCAGACTTCCCAGAGAGACTGTGGAGTTTCCTTCTTGGATATCTTCAAAAGCCAACTGGACATGGTCTTAGGCAACATGATCTCGGTGAACCTGCTTACAAAAACATACTTGATTAGTGGAGGACATGATTACGTGAGCCTAAGTTGAGGCCTACGTGCTGTGGCGTGTGTGATATTGACAGTGGTCAGTCACAGTCCTTGACGAAGTCAGCAAGAATAGGGAGATGCATAAACAGAAAAAGAGTTGCATTAGCAAAAGAGCAAAAAGTTACAATTTATGATGAGGTAAGAAGTTGTTTATTGCCAACGAATCAGAGCAGCCAACTTAGGTGCGTGATTGCTTTGTGCCATCCACATACTAACCAACCATAATCAATTATGGAGGCGTTATGCGTGATTCATGCCTGCATCCAATCAGAAGCACGCTTTGTATTATTTAGGATTTGTATTATTTCCAAAAACTGTTTCTGTTATCATTTTCATAAAGTGGGAGAGTCCGTTCTTTTTCTCCCAACACCTACTCTGACAATGAAGCTGGACCAAATGATTTCCAGATGTCCCACACAATACTGGTGATCTTGTGATTCTGTGGAGTATCCCTGCTGTAAAAACTAAAATAAAATAATAATAATAAAAAAACTAAAAAACAAACAAACAAACCTAAAATAAAATTTTTAAAAAAATCCTTTATTATTTTAAGCATTTTCATTTAATGAAAAAGTATATTCTTGCAACAACTTGCTAAGGCGATAGTATATCTTCTAGGTAATATTACGTACATTCAGTTCTTGTTTTGATACATGTAGAAATGTTTTAGCACCCCATGCTTTTACTGTTTTTCATTAGAAGTCAAAAATGGTCTGTTGTAAAGTAGCGAATGGTCTGTTGTAGAAAGTGGCGAATTTAAAGTAAACAGTAATAAATCTCAGAAGCAAATATGACTACATCAAGGAAGTAGAAAAGGTGTCTAAATCTACAAAAAATCACCTAGTCTTTTCAATGTCACTAAACTTCTGGAACTCTTTAGATTTTCTCATCAATTATAATCCCTTAAAACAGGCAAAGGCAAGTCCTTCTCTGAATTCAAGAGATTATATTAACATCCTAACACTAATTATGTTCTATATTAAGTGATAAATTTAATCCCAATACTTAATGATATTTTATACGAAGTGATAAATTTAAAGAAGGAAGTGTTAATAGGCATTGAAAATTCTTCAAGGGTGTCTTTTTGGGTGTTCAGGAAGCCATGATTTCATAAATACGGAGAATCTTTTTACACACTGTCTTGATTAAAAGAAATGAAAATGACTATTCTTGTTTTGTTGCTTATATAATGCAATATTACATGTAAAAATAACCACTTGAATGTAATAAATACAAATAACAGTAAACTAATGGAGCCAGCTGATGAAGAAAACAAAGCAAAAACTGAAGTCTAAATGGCCAAGTAAAAATCGTAAGTCATGGTCCAGTAAGTTGGCATATTACAATGAAGGTGAGTCCATAAGTAACGTATGCTCCCACTGCTACATGTGGAAAGGAAATGTAAGGAAAAAGGATACACAATAAAGAAAAATGCTCAGTATATATTTTTATTTGACATGATGCTGTGAATAAAATAGAAATCATAATTTTCAACAGAGGTGACTGTAAGCAAGATTTGTTAAAATTGAATATTTTGAAGTCATAACATCTACTTGAGGAGCTTCCTGTACTGGAAACAATACTAAAACAATAATAAACACACACACATAAACCAAACAGTGGAGCCAAGAGACTTTTTGATTGAAACGATTACCAGTCTAGTATATAGTTTTAAGTAGGGCAGGCAGATCTTGCAAAAAGTAAAGACTATTTTACCTAAATTCAATTGCAGAAAAAACACTATGATGATAAAACAGTAGCTCAATACATAAAAGAGAAAATAATGAATAATGGCTATCTACTTGGCTTACATAGTAAACCATTTTTCTGGTGATAATATAGATGATGACATTAATTTCTATGATAATCTAAGAAGAGTGAAACCATTTTATTAGCCAAGAGCAAGAAAATTGTGTTTGATTAACACTTCAAATAAAAACAAGCAAACAAACAAAAATGGTGCATTCTGTTTCAAAATATATCTGGGACTGAATATCAAGATGACAAATGAGTTAAAATAAATGGTAACAGTGGAACAAGAGTTGTTAAAATTAATAAGCTCTGGCTAAAATTTAAAAGAAAACTTTAATCATAACAATAACGAAGTTTGACATACCAGACTATAATTGTAGTTATCAGGCAATTGTATCTGCTTTTCTAAGGAATAGTGTATAAAAGTGTTGCATAACATTATAGCTTGGAATAAAATTAAGTTATATTCAATGACATGGAATCTATCCTAAGCATGGAATATATCCTAAGCAGGGGTCCTGCTTGACCAACCTGATCTCCTTCTATGATCTAGTGACCCATTTGGTGGATGAGGGAAAGGTTGTTGATGTGGTCTACCTAGACTTCAGCAAAGCCTTTGACACTGTCTCCCACAGCATTCTCCTGCAGAAGCTGGCAGCCCAAGGCTTGGATGGATACACTCTTGGCTGGGTAAGGAGCTGGCTGGAGGGCTGGGCTGAGAGAGTGGTGGTGAATAGAGTCAAATCCAGCTGGCGACCGGTCATGAGTGGTGTTCCCCAGGGGTCGGTGCTGGGGCCTGTCCTCTTCAATATCTTTATTGATGACCTCGATGAGGGCATCGAGTGCACCCTCAGTAAATTCGCAGATGACACCAAATTGGCTGGAAGTGTGGATCTGCCTGGGGGTAGCGAGGCCCTACAGAGGGATCTGGACAGGCTGGAGAGCTGGGCTGAAGCCAATGGGATGAGTTTCAGCAAGGCCAAATGCCGGGTCCTGCATTTGGCTACAACAACCCCAGGCGACGCTACAGGCTTGGGGTGGTGTGGCTGGAGGACGGCGTAGAGGAAATGGACCTGGGGGTATTAATTGATGCTCGGCTGAATATGAGCCGACAGTGTGCCCAGGTGGCCAAGAAGGCCAATGGCATCCTGGCTTGCATCAGAAACAGTGTTGCAAGCAGGAGCAGAGAGGTGATTGTTCCCCTATATTCAGCACTGGTGAGGCCGCACCTTGAGTACTGTGTCCAGTTTTGGGCTCCTCACTACAAGAAAGATATTGAGGCCCTGGAACGTGTTCAAAGGAGGGCAACAAAGCTGGTGAGGGGTCTGGAACACAGGCCATATGAGGAAAAGCTGAAGAAGCTGGGAATGTTCAGCCTGGAGAAGAGGAGGCTCAGGGGAGACCTCATTGCTCTCTATACCTTCCTGAAGGGAGGTTGTAGTGAGCTGGGGGTCGGCCTCTTCTCTTGTGTCATGAGTGACAGGACCAGAGGGAATGGTTTCAAGCTGTGGCAGGGGAGATTCAGGCTGGACATGAGGAAGTATTACTTTTCAGAAAGGGTGGTCAGGCACTGGAATGGGCTGCCCAGGGAGGTGGTGGAGTCACCGAGCCTGGGGGTGTTCAAGGAAAGGCTGGATGTTGTGTTGAGGGACATGGTTTAGTAGGAGCTATTGGGAATAGGTGAACGGTTGGACTGGATGATCTTTTAGGTCTTTTCCAACCTTGGTGATTCTATGATTCTATGATTCTATGATTCTATGATTCTATTTTCCCACTGTATGTTGCTATTATTCAGTCATCTGAATAAGATAGATATTTATGTAGCATGTTTGAATTTTTGGGGGGCATTTGAGAAAGAAATACATAATATTTTCCTTTCTGTGGAACAAATAAGCATCAAATAGATTCAAGTAACTTATTGTTGCTGATATCAAAGAGTAACTATCCATGGATTTACCAACCAATTTTTAATTATTTTAGTAAAGATCTCAAAAATTATATCAAATAAATCAGATAAATCTTGAAGCTAAGAAAAAAAAAATGGTGACATAAATAATGAAGACGTTTCTTCAATAGGATATTTTGAAGTATCTTAAAATACTTTGCCTGTAATCAACTGTTCATTAATATTTGCAAGAGCAGGAAATTCATGCTGAACCTATTTGAAGGACCTTACTATTGAAAGTACTAACTGTGAGAAAAAAAGAAAAGAAAAATAATGGAAAACTTCTGTCCAACAGTAGAGTTCTATCAACGTGTTGACAGCGATATGTTGAAACAAAAAGGACAAAAAACATCTCCAGAAGTACAAAAAGCATCACTGTCAAATGGAAATAGGAAAATTGTGTCTCTGTAGAGAGCGCTATCAAGATCCCCATCAGAAAAATACTTGTATAACAAAGAAGATGGCTGGAATATAGCAAAAAGTTTCTATCATATTTAATGTTGAAAAGCTTTAGGAGCTCATCTCATTCAGTTTATTAAAGAAGCTGGGTTTGGTACTGTATCTGCTACAGGCCAGTGAGCCTCAGCTCTGTTCCTGGAAAGATCATGGAGCAGATCCTCCTAGAAGCTATGTTAAGGCACATATGAGATAAAGAGGGAATTTGAGACAACCAGAATAGCTTCACCAAGGACAGATCTTGCCTGACCAATCAGGTGGCCTTCTGTGATGGAGCGATGGCTTCGGTTAATCGGGGAAGGGTGGTGGATGTCATCTACCTGGACTTCTGCAAAGCATTTGACATGGTCCCTTAGCACATCTTTCTCTCTTAATGGGAGAGGAGTGGATTTGAAGAATGGGCTGTTCGGTGGATTAGGAATTTTGGTTGGCTGGACGCAGCCAAAGGGTTGAGATTAATGGTTCTGTGTCAACATGGAGGCCAGTCACAAGTGGTATCCCTCAGGGGTCAGTCTTGGGACCAGTGCTCTTCAACATCTTCAACAATGACATAGACGATGGCATTGAGTGCACCCCCAGCACCAAGCTGAGCAGTGCAGTCAATACGTTGGAAGGAAAGGAAGCAATCCAGAGGGACCTGGACAGGCTGGAGAAGTGGGCCCATGAAAACCTAATGAGGTTCAATGAGGCCAAGTACAGGGTGCTGCACCTGGGTCCGGGCAATCCCAGGTATTTATACAAACTAGGGGAAGATCTCCTGGGAGCAGCTCTGCAAAGAAGGACCTGGGGGTCCTGGTAGACAAGAAGCTGGACATGAGCCAGCAGTGTGCGCTTGCAGCCTGGAAGGCCAACTGTGTTCTGGCTGCATTAAAAAAGAGATGGCCAACAGGGAGAGGGAGGTGATTGTCCCCATCTACTTCGCTCTTGTGAGGCCCCATCTGGAGTACTGCGTCCAGGCCAGGGGTCCCCAGTACAGGAAGGATGTGAAGCTCTTGGAGCGGGTCCAGAAGAGGATAAGATGATCAGAGGGCTGGAACCTCTGTGAGGAAAGGTTGAGGGAACTGGGCTTACTTAACTTGGAGAAGAGAAGGCTCTGGGATGACCTCATTGCGGCCTTCCAGTACTTGAAGGGAGCATAAAAACAGGAGGGGGAACGGCTGTTTACAAGGGTGGATATTGATAGTACAAGGGCGAATGGTTTTAAACTGAGGCAGGGGAGGTTTAGGTTAGATATTAAGAGGAAATTTTTCGCACAGAGGGTGGTGACACACTGGAACAGGTTGCCCAGAGAAGTTGTGGATGCCCCATCCCTGGAGGCATTCAAGGCCAGGCTGGATGTGGCTCTGGGCAGCCTGGTCTGGTGGTTGGCGACCCTGCACATAGCAGGGGGTTGAAACTAGATGATCATTGTGGTCCTTTTCAACCCAGGCCATTCTATGATTCTATGATCTAGTAATGAGGTGAATGCAAAGAAAAAAATTGCTAACAAGATTCAGTGAACAGTGAGACAAGTTTACGTTCGTACCTCCCTGAGTTGAATAAATAAATGTCAAAGTACAGTTTCAAGCCAGTTAGAGTAATTGAATGCTGTAATAGTTTACAAACAACAGTGAAGTGAGAGGGACTAGAGTGCAGAAAATTTTGAATATACTGATTTATATCATACAGTTGTGTACGTTAATGCAACATTTGACTTCTGGATTCTCCTCAGTTAACTAGAGCACTGTGAGCCCTTATTACAAATTGAAGTCTCTGGTACTGTGAAACAAAAAATCCCTACTGTAACACTTGCTCATGTACATTTCAGATCAGAGGAAGGTCATGCTTGACCAATCTGGTGGCCTTCTATGATGGAGTGACGGCATCAGTGGATAAGGGAAAGGCGACCAATGTCATTTACCTGGACTTGAGCAAGGCCTTTGGCATGGTCCCCCACCACATCCTCATCTCCAAATTGGAGGGATGTGGATTTGATGGGTGGACCACTCGATGGAAGAAACTGGTTGAAAGGCCGCAGACAAAGGGTGGTCATCAATGGCTCTGTGTTCAGGTGGAGGCCGGTAACGAGCGGCGTCCCCCCGGGGTCTGTCTTGGGTCCGGTGCTCTTCAACATCTTTATCAATGATATTGATGATGGAATCGAGTGCACCCTCAGCAAGTTTGCTGATGACACCAAGCTGAGTGGTGTGGTCGACACGGTTGAAGGAAGGGATGCCATGCAGAGGGACCTTGAGAGGCTAAAAAGGTGGGCCCGGGTGAACCTGATGAGGTTCAATACAGCAAAGTGCAAGGTTTTGCACTTGAGTCGGAGGAATCCCAGGCATCCGTACAGGCTGGAAGGAGCGGTCTTTGAGAGCAGCCCTGCAGAGCAGGACCTGGAGGTCCTGATAGATGAAAAGCTTAACATGAGCCGGCAGTGTGCTGCTGCAGCTTGGAAGGCAAATGGTATCCTGGGCTCCATCAGAAGAGGGGTGGCCAGCAGGGACAGGGAGGTGATTGTCCCCCTCTACTCTGCTCTTGTGAGGTCCCATCTGGAGTACTGAGTCCAGGTCTGGAGCCCCCAGTACAAGGAGGACAGGGAGATGTTGGAGAGGGTCCAGAGGAGGGCCATGAAGATGATCAGGGGACTGGAGCACCTCCTCTGTGAGGACAGGCTGAGGGAGCTGGGCTTGTTCAGCTTGGAGAAAAGAAGGCTGCGGGGTGACCTCATTGCAGCCTTTCAATACCTAAAGGGAGGCTACACAGGGGAGGGGAATCAACTCTTTGAAAGGGTTGGTATGTGTAGGACGAGGGGAATTGGTTTTAAGATGAGGGAGGGGAGATTTAGGTCGGACATCAGGGGGAAATTCTTTACCCTGAGAGTGGTGAGGTACTGGAACAGGCTGCCCAGAGAGGTCGTGGATGCCCCGTCCTTAGAGGTGTTCAAGACTAGGTTGGATGAGGCCCTGGGCAGCCTGGTTTAGCATCAAGCCCTGCATGTGGCAGAGGGGTTGGAGATTCATGATCCTTGAGGTCCCTTCCAACCCTGGCCATTCTGTGATTCTGTGATTCTGTGATTTCTATATAAGGATATTTGTATGCCCTGAAGCAGATATGTCAGATAAACCTAATTGTCCAGACTCCTTTTTTTTCTTTTTTAAATGAATACGAATAAATAGTTTTTAATTCATTACTGAAGGAGAACTAAAACATAAATCAAAGGAACTGCAACTGTACAATTCCTGTGTTTATTCACTGAGATCCCAGTCTTTGAGCTCAAATGTAGGTGTATGCACTGTCTCTGAAGATGATTAAGATAAATCCCAGTCCAGAAAATTCATGTTCTTCTGTATTTCTCCCTATTCTGCGATGCTTTTCCAGCCAGGATATGCATCTTCTTCCTTCTAGACCCTTCTCTCTTTGCAAGATGTCTTGTTTTCAGGAACGTGGAGCCACTTCTTTTTTACAGATGGTAAACCCTTTGTTTTCTGAGTCTGAATTGCCTAAAACACAATACATGAACAATCTCCTAACTGGTGGTTCTCTCTCATGTCCCAGAATGCTTAAGACAGTATGCAATTTTGAACTTCCAATTAATTGTTAAGAGGAAATTCGAACTACAAGAATGTCTGAGCTGGGTCATTTCTTGCTTCAAGAGGTCAAAATAAACGATAAAAATGTCCTTAAATCCATGTGCTTATATATATGACCACGGCAGATGTTATCTCACCAGGTGTCTTTCTCTTGTGATGCAAGGTTTTAGAGTAAGCAGCAGCAAATCACATTATTTTCTTCTTAGTTGCAGCATTCCTTTAAAGACCAATCTGAATTATTTATTTTTAGTGACTATAATCTCTAATTTTTTAAAAATATTATTTGTTAGTGTTCTGCCTGTATAAAAAAAGTATTTTTTCTTACATTTGTTATCTTTTTTGTTTTCTGCTACTCCTTATCAGTGAGATCTTGTATTATTTTTTGCCTCTTCTGATATTTCCAAGATCTCTCCACATTGCATTTTTCATAAGTTCCTCTAACATCATCTTTACATAATCACTGGATTTTCTGCCAAAGAGCACTGTCATATCAGCAGTCTTCTAAACATGTTCTTGTTATGTTGCAATGGATCATTATGCAGTTTTTATGCCCCATTTGGATCCTTTTCCACAAATAATTATGGTTGTATAAGCTGACTTTCAACAAAGATCCCATTAAAGAATCATGGATTTTAAGAATCGTTGAGATTGGAGGGGGCCTCAGGAGATCATCTAGTCCAGTTCCCACAGTGAATGCAACATTCCAGGTGTTCACCAGATCTGTGCAGAGGGACATCTCCCTCAATCTACAGGCAATATTGTGCCTAATGCAGGCCAGGAGGCTGCTGGCATTCTTATTGGCAAGGGCACGCTATGTACTTTCATTCAACTTGGTGTCCACCCTCTGGTTGTTTTCTACAGAGGTGCTTTCCGGATGGGTGCCCTCCTGCATGTCTTGGTATGTGAAGTTGTTCTTCCCCAGGTGCTTGACTTTGTGCTTCTCCTTCTTGAACTCCATCAGGTTCCTGTCAGCTTGTTCAGGTCCCCCTCTATGGCAGCACAACCCTCTGGTGTATTGAACACTTCCTTCAGTCTTATATAATATCCACACTTGCTGAGGGTGCACTCTGCCCAGTCATAGAGGTCACTGATAAAGATGTTAAAGAGTATTGGCTGTAGTATTGATCGCTGTGGTGCCTCACTGGTTCATCTATCTTACAGTTCACCTCACTCTCTATGTATCTTCTGCCTTTTTCAGTTTGCCAGTTCAGTTTTTCAGTTTGATAATGAATAATGAATAACGTATGAAAATGAATGATAATCCTTGCTAAAGTCAAGATTAACATCATCTACTGTTCTCCCATTGCCTACTAAGACAGCTATCTTCTTGTAGAAATTCTTTTAGTTGGACAGTCATATTGAGTACTCTTAATCTTATTAGTTTTCTTCATATGTTTGGAAATCATTTTTAAGAGGGTTTGCTTCAACACCTTGCCAGAGATTGAGATGATTCTGACCACTGTTCAGTTCTACAGACATTTGTTCTTGCTATTCTTGGAGATAAGAATGGCATTTATTGTCTTCCAGTCCTCAGGAACTTCCTCTGATCACAATAACTTGTAAAGATAATTGAAAGTGGTCTTTCAATGACATCAGCCCTGTGTAAATTAATGTACAGGCACTTCAGATTGGCCCTAGGTCATAGAGATTTCCAAGAAAAGATATGAAAGATTCAACCATACTGAGCGGCACTTCATTACGGATGAGTATATTTTGAGGGAAAGCCCTCTTCAATCTTCTTATTGTTCTCAGAGTATCTCCTCTATCTCAGCCTGCACCCTGTGTTTGCCAAGCTAGTCCACCCATTCGTCACTTCTCTGTGGATTATCATCTCCTTTATCCAGTTATGTCAAGTAGTTTTTAATTCATCCCTTCTACTCTCCTTAACAATCCAGTCTGTTTCCCATTACTTTTTATTGTTTTATTTAGTGCAGTTTATGAATCATAATACAAATATGGTACATAAGCTCTTGAAGTACATCAAGAAAACACAGTTTCATGTGTAAGAAGCAGAGGAAAAGTATTTTATTTTTTTCTTACAGGACTATTCTCTTTAGAGCTCTTACATGTTCTCAAGACACAAATATTGTTGTGGGCAAAGTGAATTAGCCATTTTATACCTTTGCTTTTAATTCCACAGAATGATGGTAGCCTAAATAAAAAGGTCTGCCGACAAAGTGGGTACTCAACTGAAATTCCAGTCATTGCAATGTAGGAATATCAAAATAATGTAGCAGTGTAGCATTTTTTAAGGATCTTTTCAACAACCAGCATAAAGTTTACCCAGAAGTGTCTTATAAAAGCCATATACATTTTTGAAATAAACCAGCTCTTACAGCTCTGCTGATGCTGGGGGTGGGTAGTGGGCATAGACAGTTAGTTAGTTATTTTTACTGGCATTCATAAAATAAATAATGAATTCTGCAGTAAAAAGCCAACCACTCAACAACTGGAAGAAAAATAACATCACATCATTTATAGGTAGTTTTTTCTTTTTCTTTTTTCTTTTTTTTTTTTTTTTTCATTTATTGTATATTTTATTTAAGCAGTAGAAGAAATAAACATGTCAGGATTCATAAGAAAATCTACACTTAATCTCCAAAAATATATAATGCAACACTCAACAGGTCAAATCCAGTAGAATTTTATTTCATAATCTTCAACTTTTGCAGAATTTAGTGCTTTATTGTACTTTTGTCTGACATGAATTGGCATAGCTGTCTAAAAATGGTCTTGTGCATTTAATGAATACCTACCATATCTCATGTAATGAGAATTTCATAACATTTGCTACAAACTTGATGTCATTTATATCAGAACTCAGCAGCTTTATTATTGCCTTACCATGCTTTATGTACTGTTAGTTTTATTGTTTGTTATTCAAGTTTAAATTGCATTCCTGTAAGTTCAATTGAATGTGTAACTTGTCCAACTGTGGGCAGTGATAGGAGCTAGCAAGCTATAAGGCCAGCCTTCCTTTTTTAGAGACACAGTGCAGGGTAGTCTATTGCTGGTCACATTCAAACCATCCCAAACAAATTATATTCTAAAAACAAGTTTTTCTTATCAACTTCTTGTCAGTCCTTGCTGACACATGTGACAATTCTTAACAAGTAGGTAATTGGAATAATGTCCATAGAAGCTCTTACATGTTGAAATCTGGGCATGGACTTCATTACATTAGATACCTAATGATACTTTTCTAGATTTTATCAATGATAAGCATGATTAAGTGGCATATAAAAATAAAAAAACAATAATCTCCAGATTATCCCTAGCTGTTGTCTCTTCCCTTAGCCCCAGCAAAGCATAATTATAACTGATAATACACATTTCTTCAAGAGTACACTTTGTTCTCAAATCGGAATGCTCTGTAGGATAAGGCCAAAATATAATTATTTGTGTTTCACAGCTATCAAATTTAAGATATAAGAAAGGGAAAGAAATTTTTAAAATCACAACACATCAGTGTCTGTCCAGCTCAAAGCAAGTGCCCTTGTATCAGCCCCAGACTTAGAATGCCTCCCTTCTGGGAGATTTCCTTTACTCTTCATGATTCAAGACTGAAAAACTAGGGAATAGCTTATGCATATTAACATAAATGACAGGAATACCAAAAAGTTCTAAAAAGAAGTCTGATTAAAATTCTTGCATTTAAGAAATGTTTGCTTCCTTATGCAGGTGTGCTAGCCTTGTTTTCTAGGTAACACTAGTGATCATACTGCTGAAAGTTCACTGTCACACTAGCATCCAAAAGAAAAATAAATACATTGCATGTTTTGTTTTGTTTTGTTTTTTCTTGCTTAGCTTTCAAATTAGCAAATTTCAAATAAGCAAATCATTTGTCATCATCAATAATCTTTAATTATCAAAAGTTAACAAACCATCCCCTGAATGTTCTGCCTTTCCTAAATTCTCCATCATTGACCAGCACTTAGTCTTGTGGAACTGTATGTAAGTACGTAAGTATGTCAGTATGTAAGATTGATGTGAATTCCCCCCTACAAGATGAACCATAAGTCTACAGTAGGGGTTCACTTTGCATTCAGCAAGTGATGCAACACTTGGGCCCAAACTTGCAATCTGATCACAGAACAAAACCAACATTGTATAAAGAACAATATGTGGTGGGCACAGTGTAAGTGAAAAGGATGGAGGTATGGTCGTGAAAAACTTGGAAAGGGCAAATAACCCTTAAGTAACAACAAACTGTTGCATATGTGCTTAGTTGTGTTGCTCTCAGACCTGTGCTACCGGATTCCACTGTCACTCCCTGTTGTAATTTTATTTCCATTTTTTACAGTATGTACCTATTTTATAGTGTGCCACTTAGTATATATGTCTGTACCTATTTGAGTAGATCTCTTTTTTGATCATTCTTACCATAAATACTACTGTAAGTGGAGGATGGTTCTTCCTATTAATTTATATTATTTGCTAAACATACAGGTTACAGATTTCAAAACTGTCCAACTGTGATGAAATACATACTACCATAATTTGTAATTTTCCAGATCAGACAAATAATGGTATATACCTGTGCCCATCTAACACCCGCATTAACATTTTCCAGTGCCAGAATTCTGATATGGCATGTAGAAAAACATCACAATCCTGATGGATTTTTTATTCTATGAGAAAGGAGACTGCTCTTATCTCTTATTTGCTTGTGAGAAATTGAGGAATTAAGAGTAAAATGAAGCTGTGAAAGTAAGATGTTTAATGTTCTGTGACATTTTCAAAGGTGTCCATGTCCCACTTAAAGCACAAGGAATATCTTTACAGCTCTAGGTTTTCAATATCTTCTCGAAAAGCTTTGTTCAAGATCACAAAAATAAGTCTGCAGAGGTACAAAAAATTTAATCTAGGCCTCATAAATGTGAAATTACTGCTTCATAAATAGGACCAGCCTTCCTAGTAAAAGCAGCCGAAAAGTGGAAAGAGTGTCAAATGAGGTTCAGGATGTACTGAAGTGTCTCTCTGAACATGACTTGACTCAGTGCTGTGATATTGCATTTTTCTACACAGACTCTCTGATTCAAAGTTATATTTGCTGTGTGTAGCATCCTCCAGACAAGTTAATGAGTCATTTTCCAACTCCCCTTCAGAGACAGTCCTCCAGTCTCAGTGATAGTACTAATATGCAGAGATTTTACCCTAAGGTAAATTTCGTATATGAACCTAATTCAGTGAATGAAGTCTCAGAGAAAGGCAGGCACAGAGGATTATTAACTGCATGGTAGTAATGAGATGCAGTGAGCTTAGGAAAGCTGTTCTAGCGAGATTTCTGATGATTATGAATCCAGCAATCATTATGCAAAACAGACAGATAAATTCTTGAGTAATACATTAATTAATTACATTATGTTAAGAAAGTATTGGGTGTGATTTCTGCCTTGGGGACAAACTGTTGATAAAATCTTCTGCAGTCTGACACATTAGCAAAAGTTCACAGAAAGACTAAATGTCACATTATAGGAGGAGACAACTGGGAAAAGCTGGGCACGATTTTTTATGACTCTGTCACTGAATTATAAATATCTCTTGTATAAATTTTGTCTCTGTGAGCCAAAAAGGGGTAATCTCACACCCACATTCAAGCTCCTTGCTGGATCAACATAGTGTACTAGTAGATTTATTTTAAATATCAATCAGAAACACAAGGGAGAATGAGGGCAGCATGGTGAGGAAACACACATTAGTTATTAGGTGTCCATCACAAAGACATATGACAAATTTTTTGCCATTCATGTGTTCAAATAGCTTTAACCATGAGGTGGGTTTAATTTGTCTTTTGCATGGCACATCTACTGTTGCACATTTAATCTCAGTCTCTTTTTCCAGACTCCTAGTAAAATTCTTTCTGGAATTGCTGACATTCTTTCATTCTTTTTTTTTTTTTTGCCATTATTCCATCTTAATAGCCTGCATACTTTTTTTTTTTTTTTGTTTAACAAGCTATCAGATAGGTTTTTTGCTTGTTTGCTTGCTTGTTTTTTAACAGCGTTTTGAAGACAAGTAAGAAACTTCACTAATGATATTTCATAAACATCTTGCAGATCAGCATAATTTTCTCTCGAGCTCTGTAGTACTTCATTAAGAGAAGCTAAGTAAAGGAATGACCTTTCTTGTCCAAATTATGTCAAAGTTTTGATCACATTCTAGTAAATAGAACTATGAAAGTCTGACAAAGAGCTTTATTAGTGAGGTGTGTCCCACACACAAAAGAATTCTAAATAGAAAACCAGACACACTACAGACATACATTACTCTGAATTCACCCAGGGAAGAAGAAAACCTGAAGCCTGACAGGGACTCTGCTTGAGCAAAGTGCAGTGACATCTTATCATCTGAGTATTGCACTCACACTGAGAAGGCCTTAACAAGAAAGGCTTTATTGATTTAACCATCAGTCCTGACTTCTACACCCATAGCAATGTAATAAAATAAGTTCATAGAATCATAGAATCATGGAATCACAGACTCATTAAGATTGGAAAAGACCACTAAAATAATCTAGTTCAAGTATTAACCCATCATCACCAGGTGCACCAAACCACACCCCTCAGTGCCACATCTACAGTCTTCTTGAAGATCTCTAGGGATAGTAACTCCACCAACTTCCTGGGCAGCCTGCTCCAGTACCTCACCAGATAGTGGAGTTATCATCTCCTCACAGTGTTTCACTATGCTACATGGATATGGGCAATCATTCAAATACAACATGGAGTTCTTCCCTCATGACAGATTCTGCATGGGGACAGCTGATCTGAACAGTTACACGTCCACAAACACGTTGTTTAGTTGTTTGATTTTGTCTGTCTCTTTAGATACTGAGCTCACAAACATGCTTAAACATGAGAACATGTATAGCCATAGGAATTTCAAGTGAGCCAAAGCGCAAAAATGTCTTAATCCAGCATTTTGACACGGTCTGTCCATATAATACTGGGAAACACTGGCAAAACTCATTGATGCCAGATTCTAGTTTCAGCCTCTGACTTTACTGCCATCATGCAAGTAAAGGTGAAGTTAAATCTTCTACAAGGCAATATGCAATTTCGGTTACTTCTTCAGCCCAAGAAGAAAACCAGAGTATCAGTATGCAACCAATATATTTTGAAAATAAGCTTGTTACATAAAAACCTCCTGGCTGTATCCAATGCTTTAATGCACAATCTTTCTTATTAACTAATATAATTAACTTAACCATATACGAAATGAGAAATGCATCCAGGTGCTCCTATCTTTTTCTGAGTTGTTATGTGATAAGTGATAAAAATATTCTCAAGTGTTCTATTTGGCTTAAAATACTAAAATGTTTTTACGGTAGGTAGTTTAAATGAAATGAGTCAATAATTAAACAAGTGCCAGTGATGCTGCAAGCAAAACAATATTGGGGATGGCTGGCACTGCAGCTGTTTGCATGATGTGATAACAACAGTGTCTTCAAATGAAGAAAACTACAGATAAGGCCAAAGTTGCCAAACAGAACACTTCAGCTACCGATGAGCGAGCATCAGCTTGCTATTAATTGGGTATCTGTTCCATACAAAGAGTTGTCGAAAAATATGTGTTATGTCAATATGATACCTGTCAGGGGAAAAGAATCGTAAACTGATTTGCAAGTGGAGTGTTCTTCTACATAACCTGTAATTTCAACCAGCACCTTCTCTTGGCAAATGTTCAGTAAGAGGCAGTGATGATCTATGTTTACTTAGAGTGGGAGGGAAAGAAATCAAAGCGGAGAAGGATCTAACAGATACGAAACAAGCAGTATGACTCTTAGTAAAAAACGTAGAATGCACAATGAAAGATTTATGAATTTTAATGTAGAAATTTCTGTATTGTCTTTAAAATTAAATATAAGTTGTTGTTCAGATAGGGCCAAAAATAAATGGATAATTTTAAACCTTTATTCCATCCTTAAGAATCCAATCTAAAGTGACAAAAAGGAATATCCGTCTGGTTTTTCATTTCAGATCATCCATGCAGCAAATAAAAAAGTAGACTTTAATAATGATAGCTGAGTTGCTTTGGGAACTAAGGACAGATCAGTTGTTCAGTCTGTTTCTGGAACTGTTCCACTATTTTTATCTGTTCACCCCTTTACTGTGTCTATCCCTCAGCAGGTGGTACCATGTGTATAAACCACACTGTTCTCCAGCACTTCTGATTTTGCTTTGCCCCAGAGAAGGCAAAGATGTTAGATGTTGTACTGTATCTGGATGTGATGAAGTGAATTTTATAGTAGCTGTGGTGCTGTGTTTTGGATTTGCAGCTAAAACAGTGTTGATAACACACTGTTGTTTTGTCTGAACCATACTTGCACTGTATCAAGGTTTTCTCTATCTCCACTCTGCCCCCACTGTGAGTAGTTGGTAGGCAAGAGACTGGGAAAAAAAAGCTGCTGAAACACCTGAGGTGAGCTAGCCAGGGTACTATTCCATCCAGCATGGTATATTCTGCAGTACAACTGCAGTGGAGGAAGAAGAGAGCTGGGGATAGCAGCTTGACTTCCAAGGTTACTGTTGCTTGGAGACTGGATGGACATGGGCCTGAGAGTGGGAGGTGGTGAACGAATGCTCTTGTATCACTTTTTCCTTTTTTTCCCTCTACTTTTCTGTTCTTTCCTTCACTGACTAAACTGTCTTTATTGCAACCCACAGTTTTTCTCACTTTTGTTCTTTCTGTTCTCTCTTCCATCTTGAGCAGTGGAGAGCAGAGTGAGTGAATGGTTGTGTGGGTGCTTGGCTGCTGGCAAAGGCCAACCCACAACAATAGATTCTCTACTCAAATGGAAAGCGAAACATAACCAAGTTCTCCTGTAGCCAAGCGACTGCGTGAACAGATTATCAGACTTGTATGTCTTATTTCAGCATCTTGCATTCTCACTGAAGGTATTTATTGAGACTTTGTCTTTCTAATTCCAGTAAAAAATTCATTAAACTTGCTGTAAGATTTTCAGTTAGCATCTTGTTACCATAAATTAAAGTCTACCTTAAATTAATATCTACCTTAAATTAATGTCTTAACCCCCTTTCTTCTGAAATAATAGAACCACAATGACCTTCCTCCTATGGTTGATTGTGACTATCACTATTACGTACACAGTCTACATAGTGATTACAGTGCTGAAATCAAAGACCTGAGTTTGCCATAAATTTCTTTGATTTAATGAGATTTTTTTAGGTTTATTTGACACAAATCAAAAAAGCAGCAGATCCAAAGCACACAAAGATGTTCTGCAAGGTAAAAGGATGAAGTGTTATGAAATGGGCACTAAAGTGAGCCACTAGGTAAGTCAGATACAGACAAGACAGTAGATGATCCTCAATGACCCTCAAACAGAATAACAGAATGGCCCAGGTTGGAATGGACCTCAAGGATCATGAATCTCCAACCCTCCTGCTACATGCAGGACCACCAGTCTCCCCATTTAATACTAGTCCAGGTTGCTCATGGCCCCATCCAATCTGGCCTTGAACACCTCCAGGGACAGGGCATCCACAAGCTCTCTGGGCAGCCTGTTCCAGCACCTCACCACTCTCTCTATAAAGAAATTCCCCCTGACATCCAACCTAAATCTTTCCTCTTTCAATTTGAAACCATTTCCCCTTGTCCTGCAGTTATCAACCATTTCAAAGAGTTGATTCCCTACTGTTTGTAGACTCCCTTTAGGTATTGAAAGGCTGCAATGAGGTCACCCCGCAGCCTTCTTTTCTCCAGGCTGAACAAACCCAGCTCCCTCAACCTGTCTTCACTGGGGAGGTGCTCCAGTCCCCTATTGTCTTCGTGGCCGTCTTCTGGGCCCTCTCCAACAGCTCTCTGTCTTTTTTGTACTGGGGGCTCCAGACCTGGACACAGTACTCCAGATGGGGCCTCATGAGGGGGACAATTACCTCCCTGTCCCTGCTGGCCACCCCTCTTCTGATGGAGCCCAGGATACCATTTGCCTTCCAAGCTGCAGCAGCACACTGCCAAGCTCATGTTAAGCTTTTCATCTATCAGGACCTCCAGGTCCTGCTCTGCAGGGCTGCTCTCAAAGACCGCTCCTTCCAGCCTGTACGGATGCCTGGGATTCCTCCGACTCAAGTGCAAAACCTTGCACTTTGCTGTATTGAACCTCATCAGGTTCACCCAAGCCCACGTTTCAAGCCTGTTGAGGTCCCTCTGAATGGCATCACTTCCTTCCATGGTGTCAACCACACCACTCAGCTTGGTGTCATCAGCAAACTTGCTGAGGGTGCACTCAATTCCATCATCGATGTCATTGATGAGCACCAGTCCCAAAACAGACCCCGGGGGGGCACCTCGTTACCAGCCTCCACCTGGACATAGAACCATTGATGACCACCCTCTGTCTGTGGCCTTTTAACCAATTTCTTATCCATCGGGTGGTCCACCCATCAAATCCACATCCCTCCAATTTGGAGATAAGGATGTGGTGGGGACCATGTCAAAGGCCTTGCTCAAGTCCAGGTAAATGACATCGGTTGCCTTTCCCTTGTCCACCAATGCCTTCACTCCATCATAGAAGGCCACCAGATTGGTTAAGCATAACCTACTACTAGTGAAGCCATGCTGGCTGTCTTGGATCACACGTTCATTCCCCATGTGATCAAACATGTCATCCAGGAGGATCTGTTCCATGATCTTCCCAGGCACAGAGGTGAAACTCACCAGCTTGTAGTTCCCAGGGTCCCCCTTGCTCCCCTTCTTGTAAATGGGAGTGATGTGACCCTTCCTCCAGTCATCCGGGACCTCACCTAGCAACCACAACTTTCCAAGTATGATGGAGAGCAGCTTGTCAACCACCTCAGCCAGCTCCTTCAGAACCTTGGGATGCACACCATCCGGCCCCATAGATTTGTACGCATTCAGTCTCATGAGGCAGTCTCGGACTTGCTCTGCCCTTACACTGGGGGGGGATTTACTGCCTCGATCTCCACCTAGAAGTTTAGGGATGCAGGGCTTAGGGACATGAAAAATACTAGAATCCTGGCTGCCAGTGAAGACTGAGGAAAAATACTCATTCAGTATCTCAGCCTTCTCTTTGTCTGTTGAAGCCAGTTCTCCTTTTACATTTACCAAAGGAGGTACATCCGCTTTGTCCTGTCTCTTCTGGCCAATGGCAGAATGGCATTTCAAGCATTGAAGCTCAGGTATGTACAACACAGCTGCCAATGCCCCAGGTTTCTGAAATCTTTTTAGAAACAGTGAAAGGAACTGTGGACAAGACATCTTATCCAAATACGGACATCCGAAACAAGCCAAATGCACTGTACCTATTCCTGTCAGTGAAGATCCTACACAGAGATACACAAATATATGTTGTGTAAATCTAGTTAAGGAAAATGAATTGAGTCCAGGGGGCTCAATTCAATTGCCCACATTGAGGCACTTAATGCCCTCAATGCCTATATTCAGCTGACTCCTGAAAGTTGTGGGTTCATGCACACAAGTACAGTTTGAACAACTCAGATGCCTCAAAGGCATTTCAAATAGCACTGGCTGACTGTGCTTAAGTGGAAGGACTGTTTCAGGGAAACTCTGGCAACTGAGCATGGCTCCAAAGTTTCCTGTCACTGCCCAACTTTCTGACCATGTCATTCAGCATACATTCACAGCAGAGTGCCTTTAAGCAAACTACAAATGACTAAAGATTTCTTTTAGTTCAGAATTTATTTTTAAATGTCCCAAATCAGGAAATGGTCAATCACACAAAAACCCTATTATTACTGTCAAAATCATTGTGCTAAAATCATCCTCCACAGATTAATATCGGTAACGAGGCATTATCACTTAGCTTTTTAGTTATAAAATAGTGCTTCATGTATAGAGTTAGAAAATGGGAATTGGCCAAAGCTAACTAAAACAAGAACGTAGGGAATTTCAAGTACCTTATTTCCATGCTAGCAGAAATATTTAAAGATCTGCCATATATTGAACTTACACAAACAAAGTGTAGTTTAAATAAATCTGTTGCCGTAATTAACATACTTTAATTAGAGTGGGATGTAAGGGGATTTTTTTCCCCCCCCTATGGCATAAAAATCTATAATTTACTCTTCCATTGTTAACTATAGCTATTTTCTCTAATTATTTATATATAAGACTAAACGTTTTATTGGATAAAATTAAGATAAACAAATTATTTGAGTTCAGAAAATAGTCATTTGTTTTACTATGAAGAAAGGAATTCATGAAATTCACATGCACTACAAGATCAAATCAGCTCTATTAATTTTATGGGACATTACTGATTTCCAAGAGTGGATCTGAATTTTTGTGTTTTGTTGTGATACCATCACAGTGACATAAAACACACATCTCTAATTATATACTGACATTCTATAAAAGGAATGTTCCTACAGTGAAGCCTTCGAGGACCAGCCTTCGGCTTCATCCAGGTGTTCGCAAT
>NW_024884253.1:5273252-5307101 GCF_019232065.1 Centrocercus urophasianus
GCGTATTTGTTGACTACATCTCTAACTTGCGTATTTTGTTAACTACACTACAGAGGAATGCATCATTATGTAAAAAAAAATGCGAAGATCTCTGGTCTGTAGATGTGGCCAGAGCAGCTATGTTTCTTTTGTACCGTGACTCTATAAATCATTGTAGAGAGTTTGTTCTCTACCTAAAATCGTTATTATTTATGGATGGATGCCACTGGCTGAATTATACAACATATCAGGATCAGATGCAAATATATTGATATTCTACTGGAAGTCAGTTATTATTTGGAATAAAAGACTGTGCCTGTGATAACGCCTTAATTCTGGAACTGAATAAAACATGGATTATCCAAAGCCATTGTCCCCATAAATTTGGCATCTGTGGGAATAAAACCAGGTGTGAGGGGGTGATTACTCCAGTATGTAATAGAGTAACAGAAACTCTTGGACAGAATCAGAGGCCGTGGAGTCAATACCTTTCTCTGTTTAACTAAAACTAGAAAACAAATAAAGTGCTGATAAAATTAATCCAATCCTTAACCATTTTAAAAGCTATGCTACTCGACTGCATACTCAATACCCATAGCCAAGTGTAATAAAATAAAACAAAGGCAGGCTATACAGAATTAATTCTCTAGTGCAAAGTCGCAAATGCAACACTATTATTGCTTATAAGACCAGACCAATATCTCCACAAATGTATTATTTCAAAAAATAAAATTATGAAAATGTACAAAGAATTTAAACATGTAATTTCTCCTCAGTTCTATTTGTTAGAATAAAAATGATTGTGTAGGAGACAAGGAAAATGTAGGTCTTGATCTCTCACTAATTCCAAAACCGTATAAGAATCTTGTGCAGCTGCGTGACTGAGAAATCACTAGTTAATTCTAGCATGGGGATATATTCCATTCCCTTCGTCAAAGGTGTCAATGTACTGCAACAAGAAACATATGGACTATTAATATTTCATTTATGCATTAGTGTTGACTCCTTAGATAATGCACTGTATTTATATTTTCTGATTATTTTTTTTAATATTGTTGTCAATTGAAAATCTGTTATTTTCAAAATTTTTGTTCAGTTGAAGTTCATGTGACTGACTCATATTATTTTATTTCTCTTTGGACAAGTGTGGAAATAAAAGAGATCTATGGAGAAGCAAATAAAGTATTATTTTATTGTCAAAGTGGAACAGCTTCCCTGAATTCTCACGAAATATCTGAAATGAAATACAGTTGTCAACAGTGTAGAGGTGTTATAAAAAGCAATACACCTATTCAGAGAACAAAAGACTCTAATCCAAACCTTTGGATTTTTCTTATAAGGTGGTTCCTGTGTAGGATGTTTCTATAACTATACAGTAACATTACTTGAACACACTCGGATGCAAATATCAAAGGTTCAAGCTATATATATAAGAGATTTTGCATTCAATCTCTCTGAAACTACAGTGAAATGCCAGATTTAATAGGAATACATTCTTAAGTAACAGAAAAGAAAAGCCTTGAAGGTATTTAGCCAGACATACATAAGCATGAAGATTAAAGTTCACAGTGAAGTTGCAAAGAAGCATGAATCTACTCTACTACTTAGCAAAAGAGAGCATATGTCCTGAAGTAATCGCACAGATATTGCCCTAGCTATGCTCACAAAAAAACTTGGTGCTTCAAGCTGAGATTGGGAACATCAGTTAACAAAAGGAGCATAGCTGTATTTCTATTTCTATTTTTTTTTTTTTTTTCTCTACATGACTTCTTGTCACCCAAAATTCTTTCATCATTTAGAGGAAAATATAAAAGAAAAACAGAATGAATTCTTTAATCCCTAGTAACAGAGCCACATGTACTCTGCACACAACTGTGCTATAGAGCACTGGAGCCTATTGCTTTTCCCTATTGACTTATCCCACACATACATTGAAACCTAAAATATAGTAGGAAGTGCAGCTATTTCCCGTGGCAAAGGAGATCTGTTTTCTAAAGTGTAGTTTATACTGCTCTAGAAAAAAAATAAATAAATAAATAAATAAATAAATAAAAAGAAAAATAAAAAAAGAAAAATAAAAACAACAAAACAAAACAACAGAAAAAGAAAACAGAGCAATGTATTCTTTGGGTTTTACCTCATTTATCTTTGGAATTCACCTTGATATTCTAAAGTCTATTCTTTTGTTTTCTTTTGCTTAATACTGAATATAATTTTTTGTTTGGCTGTTTGTTTTATTTTTTTGATAGCCCTAACTATCGAAGTTGTGCCATAGCATCATCAATTTGGATTGGTGATGTGAACTGCAGGGGCTATTTCTTTGAAAAATGGTAATTTAACACAGATTCTTATTCTGTTTTTCTTTACTCCACTCTTTCTCCTGCCATTTTCCATGGGTTGTAATAAAACATATTTTAAAGGTGCTCTTTCTCCTTTTTCTGTGACCTGATGGCAAGGATTATGCATTAATGTATTAGACTTGCTATGAGAAGTAATCTTGTTCTGATTTTCTGATGCTTGCTATCTTCTTGGATGGGTATTTGAGGTAGTACTACTATTGTGAACAAAAGTCAGAGTTCTAAGGATACCATTGAGCTGGTAGCAGTGTCCATGCATGTCTTCCAGTGCGCAGAAGAATTTATCTAGGGAAGCAGTGCACTTCTTCTCAGTCAGGAAGTGATTATCAAGAAGGAATGGGATGGCAGTGTTCATTTATTGTCCACTCAAAATTTCTAATGGACTTCTTTTTTGTTTTAATAAAAGCATAGATAACAGATTTCTAAGCGAAGCTTCTTTCCAAATACTCCATGAAAAAGAAAGCAAAGGTAATTTCATATATTTTAGCAAAGCACTAAAAGAGGCTTAAGTCAAAGCATTCCATTCAGCATCAGCAGTTACTAAGGTACAGTGTGTAAAGATGAAACACATGAAAACTTGATGATTGTCAAAGCCTTTGAAGACACAATTGCAAGGAGGCACCAGTATTTACTACTCCTTTGTATTAAAACTACATGGATAATACAATTTTCTTTTTGCAGATGCTCACTCTGCTCATGCTACATCACTGTGCTTTCTTCAAGTTCGTCTGAACTTTTCAACTTCATGTGATCTCTTCTGTGGAGCTCTGGCCAGTACCAACATCAGCTTGTCAGGCTACCTTTCTTTTGGAAATAAGTAGATAAGCAATGAAGTAGACAATAACATGAGTTGCGGAAATCTGTTGTTTCTTATCTACTGTCATAAATATTCACTGCATCACTGTATCTATCATAGGAATCATAGAATCACAGAATGCTTTGGGTTGGAAGGGACCTTAGAGATTATCTAGTTCCAAAGCTCCTGCCATGGACTGGCTGCAATCCATCTTATCAGGCTGCCCAGGGCCTCATCCAACATGGCCTTGAAGACTTCCAGGGAGAAGGCATCCACAATTTCCCTGAGCAGCTTGCTCCAGTGCCTGATCATCCTCCCAGTGAAAAATTTTCCACTGACATCTAATCTCAATCTCTGCTCTTTTAGTTTAAAACCATTCCCCTATGTCCCATCACTATCCACCACATAAAAAGTTGATTTCCCTCCTGTTCATAAGCATGATATTTGGGAATACATCAGTTCAGTGTTTACTAGGGAAGCTAGTTTGCTAAGATACCTTAACTTGGATTTGTCTACACTGCACAGAAATCACAGTAACACCTGTCCTAAGGAGTAAAGAGACTGAGGAAATCCAATAACTCTACATGTTGATTCTTTCCTACTAAAATGCAAATGCTATTTTCAGGTTTCCAGATTCTGCTCTTTGGCACAATGTTTACTGCATGTAGATAGAACTAGTTCAAAACCTGTTCAAGGAAACCCAGTGTAAGGTACTTCAAACTCTGGGGGAGTAAGGGGAGACATCCCAGCTTTTTAACCTATAGAATGTGACAGCCAAGCCCTCTGAGAAAATCTTAATGTGAATTCTGCGGGGAGAAGACTATTTTCTAAAAGAAAGAACATTTATTTGGCATTCTTGGAAGAAAAGAAAACAAAATACAGGGGGGAGAGGGAGGAAAGATGTGGCTGCCAAGAGTCATCAGATCACTCTGCTTTCAGAGACAAGCAAATAATTTCTGACAAAGCTTCAGGAAGAGCACACTAGAAATCAGAAGCATCCCAAGCCTGATGGCTGAATTTCCTAGCACATCTCTGCTGAACAAACCTTCACAAATTAATAATAGAAGATGCTAAGAATTTAGAGATGTGATGTATCAAAACAGTTTGAATTGTAAAGATGCTTAAACTCTCATACTCTGATTGTGAATGAATCAGAGAATGGCTGAACCATCATGTTTAATGTTATATCCTGTGTGGGTCTGACACTGTTGTCATATCAGAGATGTCAATAAAAATGGAAAGTATCTGCAGATTCTGGTTTTTCGAAAACATGAGCATACTGTAAAACTCATTTACCCATCTTTACTCAGCACTGATAAGGCCACATCTTGATTACTGTGGTCATTTTTGGGCCCCTCACTATGAGAAAGACATTGAGGCCCTGGAACGTGTCCAGCAAAAGGGCAGCGAAACTGATGAGGAGTCTGTACAGCTCAGAAGGCCAACCATATCCTGGGTTGAGTCAAGAGAAGTGTGACTAGCAGCTCCAGGAAGCTGATTCTGCCCCTCTACTGTGGAGTAGTGCCTCCAACACAAAAAAGACATGGAGCTGTTGGAGCAGGTCCAGGGGAGAGCCAGATAGATGATCAGAGGGTTGGAGCACCTCCCCTATGAGGACCAACTGAGAGACCTGGGACTTTTCATCCTGGAGAAGAGAAAGTTCTAGGGGGACCTTATTTCAGTCTTCTAGTATCTGAAGGGGACCTACAGGAAAGCTGGGGAGGGACTTTTTATAAGGGCATAGAGTGACGGAACAAGGGGAAATGGTGTTAAACTGGTAGAGGGTAGATTTAGACTAGATATAGGAAAGAAATTATTTACTGTGAAGGTGGTGAGACACTGGAACAAGATGTCCAGTGAGGCTGTGGATACCCCCTCCGGGAAGCATTCAAGGCCAGACTGGATGGTACTTTGAGTAACCTGGTCTAGAGGGAGGTATCCTTGCCTATAGCAGGGGGTTTGAACAAGATGATCTTAAAAGTCCCTTCCAACCCAAACCATTCTATGTTTCTATGACTCTGTGATATGTGCTGAGAACAGATCTATAACACATAACAACTTCACATAACTAAATATATTTAGAGATTGGTATACCCTCAGCATCGCAGGATTAGCTGCCACTAACCTCAGCAGAAGTTTTTGTAGAAAATATGACAGCATTTATTTCATAAACTGAGGAAAGAATAACATCTGAATCTTTCTATATGAAAGTGCCATATTTGACATGTGATAGGAATGACAGCATCACCCCCTTCCTCCCATTACTCCAAGAAAATGATGGTTCTGCATCAGAGACTCATTTGAAACTGCGTGGTGAAAGTGACAAAGCTTCCCCTGCGCATTCTTCCTGTATGGGATGGATGAGATATTTCATTTCATACATCATTTGCTGTTTGCTGCAGTTATTTCACAAAGACCTATTTTGACTTTGCTGGAAATGTGAGAAAGATTTTCCAAGTTTGGAAATTTCTGCAAGCAACAAGCTGAACTGCAGCTCCAACTGGTGTGAGTCATCAGAGGCCCGTTGAGTTCAATAGTGCTATATATTTATGTTATCTGTCTACTGGGTATAATTGAGAAGTCAGTGAAGCTATGTTAAAATCATAGAAGTGAGATTGGAAAAAAAGAACATTTTTTTCTACCTGAAACTGAGTTTTATAGAAAGTTACTTTATATTCTGTAAATAAATTTATATAACCTCATCAATGAACATTTTCACTGCTTTCTACTATTTTTTTTTCTATATCGCTCTCTGTGAAATCTTGCTTCATCAGCTCAGTAACACAGTCTTTTGAAAACCTGGTCTAAATTTTCTCCTCTCTAGAGTAAAAGAGAGGACAGCTTTATGTAGGAGGTTAAACTGGTTACTAAACTGAGTACAGTTACTGAAAGACTACTTAAATAAGTCATTTCGATCCTGGATATCATTAATAAAAATGGAAAAAAAGCCAGAAAGCAGCTTTACAGAAAAGAACAAGAGGGTCCTGGTGGACATCAAGTTGATTACAAGTCAGCAGTATGCACATGCTGCTAAGAAGGTAAATGTTATTCTTGTCTTCATTAGAGAAAGTGTTTCCAGCAGGTCAAGGGAGATGATGCTCTGTACTCAGCATTGGTGAGGCCACAACTGGAGTCTTGCACCCTGTTCTGGCTCACTAGTAAGACAGATGTGGACATACTGGAGATAGCTGAGGAGTGGGATGGAGGGTCATCAAGCAATTGGAACATGTCTCCTGTGAGGAAAGGCTGAGAGAGCTGGGACTGTTCAGCCTGGTGAGGAGAAGGTCCAGGAGAATCTCAGTCAGTGGAGTGGGCACAAACTGGAACACAGAAGGCTCTGCCTGAACATTAGGAATCAATTCTGTGCTGTGTGGGTGATAGAGAATAGGTACAGATTGCCCAGAGAGGTTATGGAATCTCTTTCAATAACAAACTCTCCAGTACTTGGTAGTCTGGGCTATCCATTCGTGTACAATAGAAACATTTTTTGGGGGGAAGTGTTTTCACCTCTTTCTCTGCCAGCACATATCTGTATATAAGTATATACTTATATGGGAAGGATATATTTGGATTGTAAATGGCTGAAAATGGAAATAAATTCTGATATATTGGAATATCTACATTAAAAAATAATTCAATGCTCCCAAAGGACTGTAAGATATGATCTCCCATGGTAGGAATTCACTTTTTCTTTCTTAAATATGAAGCTTCAAATTTGTTTAAAATAATATCAGAAAGTAATGTCAGTTTGACAGTTTAAAAAAAAAAATAAAATTCTGTTCCATTCTTCAGGTGAAACCTGTAAGATAAAAAGACAAAAGAAGTTGTTTATTTGGTTTCATGAGTTAGTTTTTTTTTTTTCTTTGGAACAGGACAAAATACTAAACTAGTTTAATGAACCTTGTTGCTTTCTTGATATGCTTATTACTTTGAAGAGGAAGTGGCAAAAATAAAAGGGTGGACAGACAAGCTCCAAATCTTTCCAAGCATGATTGTGAATGTATTTACAAGCAAGCAGTGCTGCATGAACCAGAAAACAGTAAGCGTGTTGCAAATCCACCATCTGCCTGGATTTGAAATAAGGACATTGCAGAGCTCATCTGCAGACGGATGTTGCTATTAAATGTGATTTCCAACAAACCATTCATTAAATTCATAGCTGCACCTGATACCCATTAATGTGTTCCTGCTTGCAAGTTCTCTCAAAATAGGCTGTTCCACAACTTTTGTAAGCTTTACACACCAGATTGTAGCAAACCGCAAGAAATTGAAGGTGGATAGTGTAGGGGGATATTTACTGTGGATTTCTGAAAGCATAGTGAAAAGTTGATGATATAATTATACACTAAAATAGAATGAGTGTCCAATCTTCTAAGTTGCTTTGGACTCTCTCTTTCAGGCAAACTTTGTTGTTGATCCAGGAACACTCAAGCAGCACATAATGTGGGGAAAAATTGCTCTCTGTTTACAGGTAGCAGTCTGATCTCAGGAAATTGAAAAAGGTTACAGTTTGACCCATCATATACAAGAAATTACAGCAGCGATCAGAAAATGAGTGCTTACGCTGCATGATCTCTATAAATCTTGGTGTTTTTAGCCTAATGTCTTCAACAAATCTTTTCTCACTTTAGATTCTTCAGATCTGTCTTTGAAAAATTAAATACTAGGGATAACTGGTAGCTGAACTTGTCTGAATTCTACCACATACACCATCAAATCCACAGTAAGAAAACTACCAAAATACTCAGTTGTACTTTGACAAAGTGAAGGTTTATTTAAATAATGTTAATTATAATAATGAAAAATCACAGATTATCTTGCCATTCTTTTATGAGTTCTTGGACAGAACTAAACAAAGTACTGACGATTATCTTACATTTAACATTTTTGAAGTGTTGGAATCAAAGCAAAATTTTTAAAAGTTTGCTGAGAGTAAAGGATTAAGCAATTTAAATTATGTCTTCTCTAATGTTTGAGGATTTCATCTCTCTTGATTTTGTCTTTCTGCACACTGACAAGAATTTGAGTATGAATGATCACAAGGAATCCTGTTTGTGAGGTATATCGTTTGAAGTGCATGAAGATCAACCAGTGTCAAGTCTATGTAAATAAATTCATCACATCAGTTATAACATGACAGAACAGTTCATGCTAAGTGATGCATTCAGAAATTTTTGTTTGACTTTTCCTTCAGTGTCCTTTCTGATTCTTGACCTTGCTCTAAGGACCTTAAAGATAAAATCATAGAATCACAGAATAATTATCTGAGATCATTCAGTTCTACCCATCCTACCATGGTGTCTGCCACCCACCAGCCCAGGGCCCTGTTTTCAGCCTGGCTTCAAATGCCTTCAGAGATGTGGCATCCACAACTTCTCTGGGCAGCCTGTGCTGGTGCCTCATTATTCTCTTGGTGAAAAATTTCCAGTGACATCTAACCTAAATCTCCCCTCTATGAGTTTAAAACATCCCCCTTGTCCTATCACTATCAGACCATTCAAAAAGTTGGCCTCCCATCTGCTTACATGGTCCCTTCAATAATTTATGTTCCTCTGCCATCCTATTTCTGCCTACTCTGCCCCCATTCAGAAACAATTTCAGAAGAATACAGGAAGCTGTATGTAGATAGAAAAAAAAAAAAAGAAAAAGGAATCACATTATAGGCATTTTTAACACCTAGAGGCAGTTGCTTGATGTTTTTGAAGGGAATGTTAAATAACACAAAACCTAAGTGACTTTGCAACAGATGTACTACTGAAAGTTTTTCACCTTATGGTTCTATGGAACTGTCACTCAAATCATGCACAGCCTAACATTTCTTTAGTCCTGTAGTGGCTTCAAAACTAGTAGCTGAGTATCAAAATCATGATTTATTTCTCAGAGATTTATGCCAACAACTATGATTAATTAGTTGTGATCACTGCTATACACTTAACCACTACAGTTAAGTCACTCCAGACCTCTCCCATGCAGGGATAAAGATCCTGCAGCAGGTTGTGCTCATAAGCCACAGAGACATAGCTGAACATAAGAACTTGTGAGGTGTGTGAGAACAGTTTGATCCTCACTGACATCTCTGAGCAGGTGACAGCAGTCAAACTTGCTGATTCTTCTTGCAGTTGCATCTCAAAACTCTACAGAAGGATCTATTTTATCAAGATCAATAGAAATGTAGAGATATACTGTTTTAATGAAGATCTTACAGTTCATTGGTTTATGATTATTCTTACAAGATCTTGTTATGGTAATGATGCCTTATTGTTTTTCTTTTAGCATCTACCCCATCTACTCTACAGAGTACTGTAATGGGGAAGTTGTTGCACATTCCCAAGCAGACCAGGATCTATAAGAGTGGCTGGTAAAACGTTGTGCACAATGCAGGAAAGCAGCAGATTTGAGCTTAATGCTTGCGTCCAACCCACCTTAAGATCATTTACATGAGACTCCTATCTGCTTTAGGCTCCTTATTAAAGTTATCACTTTCAACAGCTGCTTGTTTTTCTCCACAGAGTAGAGGAGAGTTCAGGATATCTATTCTTATGTTACATGATGTGGTTAGATGCCAAAGAATTACACAAAGGTGTTAGTGACTCCACTCATCTCCAGTCCTTACATAATTCCCTCTAGGCATCAGGTCTTCCTTGGCTGTTGTTGATTCATATCTCACTAGGAGTGTGTCCTCGTGGGTGGCTGTGGGGACATTTTGTTCTTTGTGCCTTCCTTCCTTCCTCCTCCCCCTCGCCATCACACTTGAATTCTCTGGCAATTCAGCTGTGATATCTCTTCATAGTGGCATCTTCCCAGGGACAGAACATGCTGTATATATTTGCAGCGTATTTAATAGAAATCAACATTCACTCATATCATTACAGCAGTTCTGGGAGCAGACTTTAAATGAAATGCTGAATCCCAAGTATATCAACCTGCTTAACCCTGCGGCTTTTGCATTACAAATGCTTCCAGCAGCTGTAAGAGAAGAAGAGATAAGATCAGATTCAGCCACTTGTACCAGATTTCTCTTGCCCTTCATATTAAAAATTCCAGTTATAAATACTTGTGAATATGAATATGTGAATATGAATATCTGTATACAAATTCAGCTAATACAGCTCCCCTTTTCATCATTAAAATGCTAATGGCACAGGTAAGTTGAGGGATCAGATTTCTAGGAATATTGTCTTTCTAAGAGATACTGCTTCTGCAATAATTATACTTGGAGAGCTCTGTTATCATGTGGCATTCTATGATTCTCATAAATATGATTTCCTCCTTGCTGTTGTAAAAGTATAAGGCACAGCAAACTGAGTAGGTGCTATGGTCTTTGCAAAAATCTTTAGTTAGGCTGAAACCGACACAGACATCATCACTGTCTCTAGCATGATTATATCCTCTTATGCAGTGCTTAGAGATATTTCTGTCTTTTGCACAATAGCCCAGTAGTTGAAGCATTCTTCAGGGACTGGAAGACCTGGATTTATGACTGGAAATTAATATAAGTTCTAACTATTGAAAGACTGCTTGTACCAGTAGCTTATGTGATTATGGGAGATACGGGAGATGTCTAAAGACATATTCTGTATGAATTTAGCTACTGATACTAGAGTTCAAATGCTGATAATAGATGAAGCTAGCTAGTTTCAATATTGTAATTAAAATTCTGTTTGGAGGATATGTTGTACCTTCCCAGTGCAGTATGGATGTAATATGAAGAAACTGTTTTCATAGGAGACCACCTAGTGCTTGTTGAAACTCAAGAATCTCTTGGAAATCTTGTTTTAAGATCGACACTTAAAAAATAATCAGTGCCCAAAAGATGTGTGACGGGAAGGAGACTTGTTTATCGTTCTTTCACTTTTTCTTTTTTTTTTTTTTACCAAAGGGAGATATGATTTTGTTGTTGTTGTTGTGTTGTGGTACTTTGTTCGTTTTAGATGTGTCTTGTTTTCCTTCATTTTCAAAAAAAATGTAATTTCAGATATTGAATTCTTTGTACTTGTGGTATGCTCCTGTTAAGAAAGGAAATTTGTCTTCACAAAATTTTCTGGCATTTGTGGGATTCTACCTGAAAGGCACAGACCAAATGCCTTTATCCTTGCTCCTTGAGTTTTATGTTGTGTCTTCACGTAAATCAGACTAAGGCTCAGGGTGTGGATACTCTGCTTTGAAACATTCCTGTAGCCTTCTCCTGCATTTCCCCAGTTGAGATTTCATTTGTTCTGTAGTGGTATTGAAACATCTTTATGGATCTCAGCACAGCTGTCCTAAGCTCCCTACATAAAAGAATCAGATGTCCAATTTACATAAAAGCACCTTTTCCCCTCCATGAATTTAAGGCAATTTTCCTTCATTTTCTACTGTTATTATAGGCAACAGAAGAAAATGTTTCAAAACCTAACACTCTCTGTCATTTATTTCAGAAATACTGTATTTTAGCCACCTATTAGTCTGAAGAAAAATGTAGGCATTGGTGGCTTGTTTTTTTTCTAAATCGGCTATTTAATATATAGCTGCACTGTAACATGTTTACCAGAATCTAGTGCCAAGTCTGAAATCACTTCAGCTTAGATGGCAGGAGTCCACTGTTGTTTATACCAGTTTTATTCCAGCATGAGTACATTCAACAGCAAGGATTTGCTCCCGACTTCTACCAGGACAAAAAAGAGGAAGACCTATCAGGGATATTCAGTGCTACATTTTACTGCAATTGCCTTTGAGCCCTTGTACTAATTTCACATTTGGTACCATTCTCTTTGATTAAATCATGGATGGAAGAGTTACCCATTCCATGTGAAAGAATTTATGAAACTTTTGCATAGTAGAAATACTGTCTTGCGTCTACTGTATTAAAGTATTAATTCCTTTCTATTTTATTTCCTAGAACTAACTCTGCAACCCTTTGTTGGAGAACAAATGGCATGGAGTGAGGAGAAAGAATGGGAAAAGAAGAAGTTTTAATTATAAAGCTTACTTATTCCCCGTTTCCCTTTTTTAAAACTTCTCTTTTCTTTTTAAAAAGAATTAAGCTTAGAGGTGCTGCCTAAACCTGTAACCTGGAAATGTATGGGACCACATGCATGTCCTATTCCCACACTGTTGTAACAGACTGTCCTTCGGTAGACTGTCCTTTAGGAATGGTTATTGGTATAATTTAATTTGATAATATGGACATAGACTGAAACTCGTGCTAATAACAAAAACTGAAATTCACTTCTACATCTTGATTCTCAAAGATGTGAATGGAATTTTTGTCTCCAGCAACAAAACTTTCCATGAAGCTATGCTTCTAACAGAAGGAAATCCAGGGAGATATGTTTAGAGATAGCCCTGAAATCTACAACACACTGGTTAATATTATTTGTGCCTTTTTTAGAAAAGTCCTGAGCCCTTCCTCCATATTATGCCAAATATTGCACTTTGAAGATGAAGATGTAACTCGTTTAGCTTTGGACACCAAAGCACGCATCAGATAATTTTGTGTGGAAAAGAATACAAATTATTTTTAGTTCAAATTTTCCACAAAGAAAAAATCATTTTTTCACTGTAATTAAAAATGGTTTTGTTAATAACTGCACTTTCTCAATAGCACACTAAAAAATTGTATTAATTTTTCTTTTTTAGTTATTATTTTATTTTAAAATGACCATTTTGAATCCAGATATCAATTTTATGTAATTTCAAACTTAGATATTTGGAGGGGTACATAGTCTTTAATCTGGATTTCCAGTGCTCTTCCAATAAAAGTCTGATTTAAAACCTGTGAGAAAGTAATCTGCTAGATAAATTATAATCTTTAATTGATATTTAGAATGAAAGTTTCAAGTGTTAATCCTAAATATGGTAAACAGAATATGAAAGGCAAAGAGTGGAAAGGAAGCACAAAGTAAGGCACTGAGAAGGTATTGTAGCTTTCTGTATGGCATTAGAAAATTCAGGTTACAATTTCAGCCTATTATATTACAAGGGGTTAGAGATTTTTGTTTGGTTGTTGTTTGCTTTTTCATGTGAATGTATTCAATAAGATTTTGGCTTGATTTGTGTTTGTTTCCTGTAGCAAACACATATGAAAATACACAGTACGTTCCAAGATCCTCTTCCAAATCCTTGCCTAAATGTCAGTCATAGAGACAATAAAGCTCACCTCCTAGAAACAAAGAAAACTATGGACAAAATTAATCCCAAAAGGAAAAGTATGCATGGAAAACAGGAGAAAATTAAATTGCCTGCATGAATTTTCCAGGTAAGAAGACAATGAGTTCTTCCTGGTAGTTATGCCCTCACATTATTCAAGAAAACATTATATCCCAATGTTCCTGTGTACAGTACCCATGTGAACAGCACAACTGGAAAAGTATATGTAAGCATGTGAGGAGAAAAACTGTGGAAGTGAGAGGACCATGGTTCTTGAAATGGGCACCTTGGGAAACTCATGCAACACATCAAGACTAATGCCAGTTACACTACACGTGTCAAAACAGGAGGCAAAGGATGTGGGTACACTGTCATTTGCTCTTGACATCAAAATGTTCAGTATTGTGACTTTGTGAGCAGTGTAAATTCTACTAAAGCCTGCTCATGATCTCACAGCTTTCCTTCACAAGCTTTATCCAAAAATAAAGCTGGTTGTAAGGCTCAAATAGCTAAAACATGGGTTTTCAGTTTTGTTTTGTGGTCATTGCAGGCTGGTAGCTGATGACTCTTGTTATTCTTCTGAACTGACCACTACCTTGAATATTTTATTTCAGCTACCACTCGTTCTTGTCTCCTGTTTCATATACAAAGTAAAATCTTACCTCTTCACACTTGTAGTCTACATGGTCTTTTGCAGAGGTTAGCTCAAGATGATTTAGCAGGAAAAAAAAAAAAAAAAAAAAAAAAAAAAAGTAGTTCTGTAGCTCAGAAAATCTGTGAGTGAATCACCAAACTGCAGAAGAATTGAAATCTTTGGCTGGACTAATGTACCATACACAGACTGGTGCTTAAGGTTCCAAACCAGTAAAATAAAACTGGCTATATTATTGCTTTATATTTTTCTTACAGAAACTTTGTCTGAAAGGGTAATTCATGCTTTTGTTTTTTATTTTTTATTATTACTGTGTCATGCACTTCTTTGGAGTAGAAGGACATTAAATCATAAAATAATAGCTATGCTTTGATAAATGCTCCATTTTTAAGGCTAGAATGTGGAATAGTAATACTTAAGCTACTACTAACGGGAAAGAGGAATGACTCAATTGCTGGATTGTGTAGACAGGTGTCTTCCTAACTTGTCAGCCTTCAGCAATTAGGTAGGCATATTTTTCTGAGCTGTTTTGATAAAATTTTAAATAAATCTTGTGATTGTGGCAGGCATGTAATGAATTCTGAAAGCTTAATCTGAATAAACATACAATTTAAAGAAAATTGTATACTCATTCAGACTTTAAATGCTAAAAGAAACCAAACATCCTCAATTGACATATATGAATGCGCTGGGAAATCTATTTTTAAACCAGAGTTGGATATCAAGGTGTGAGTTGCTAACTCTTACAAATTTCTTCTTCAGTTGTTGACAGTCTGCTTGTGATGCCATTCCTTTCATGTTAATTAGCCATAGTGGTTATATTTTAAGATAATTTAATTCAGTACAAAACAAACATCACTCAGAATTGTGCTAAATGTAACAATTCCCTTCTTCCCTCTCGTTAATATTGACCTGTCTCTATTTTTTATTCATATTGCAAACACTTTCAAACAGATAATATCTTGAATTAAGTATTTATACAGTGTCCAATAGAAGGGGCTCTGAACTCCTCCAGTTTCCATAACAAAAGTATTATTAAAATGTAGAGTTATGTCTTCTCAGATATATGGCATAGAGGCTTAATCTCCTTCTGAGTTCAAGGCTTCAATTCCCGACCAGAAGGAATGAAAATATTTCTTTCCCTCTACTTGTCTCTTCTTTATGGCACCCAAAACTCCACACGAACATTAAGTTATAGTTCACAGTGGTTCACATGTGATCTGGTCTCACTCACTGGCATATATAAAGGCATTTGTCATTCTTCAGGACATTCAAAATATTTGTCTTATTGCTACCAAATAGAGGTTGATTTTCTTTGTTCTTCCTAGCGCCTTTTTCATGACATTTTTAAGGCCTAATATCTTTGCATTCTACCTTCCTTTAACAAATATTATTTCATTTGAATCATAGATTCAAACTATATATTGAGGGGAGATGAGAGTCACAGGGAAGATGTGCAGAAAATTCATAAATGTCACTTGATGAGCATCAGACTGATAACACCAGTCACAGACCCTCTTCTGCTGCTTCAATGAATGGGTCTTTAACAGTTTTACCCAAGTCCCTAGATTCCTGTTGTGAATTTTCACTCCATCTTCAGCGTTTTTTACATTGGGGTGGAAGTTCTGGAGATATTTTGGCATTTTGCTTTCAAATTTAGGTTCTGACGCTATGCCACATATTTTGATTTGTAGCTACATGTGTGAGTACCCAAACTGGCAAAATTCCCCTTTTCTCTTTTATGATTTCTTAAAACAAATATTTGTTATTATGAAACCCTGTCAAAAAGAAAAGTATAAGGAAGTGTCAGAATCTGTTTTCTCCCCTCATACTAAGTCTGTAAGTAGGCCAGCTTGCTTTTTTTGACAGTTTGCAGGAGAGACGGTTGGTTGTCCGTTAGCCATGAGATCATGATAGTCTATCATTTTTTACTACTGCTTTTACACTGGACCCTATGATTTCCAGTTAGCCCACAATATACATCAAAGCTTTTATTATTTTCACTGTGGGCATTTCTGCCAGCTTAAGGACTCTAGTAAGAGTTCAATAGTTCACTGCAAAAAATCACAGTTGAAGTAGGCTTAGGCAGTCTGAGCCATGCTTTGCCAAATGCATCACATCCCAGAAACTAAATAATCTTTGGTCTGTGTTAAAAAAGAGTACAGAACAAATACAAGAAGGGAAACTATAAACTCAGGTTTTAAAAAGTACGTGACATACAGGACTACATTTGATCCTGTTCTAACCACTAAGCTGATACATGATGGGAAAGACATCTCCTTTAAACATCATACGCAGATTAACAAATGGAAGACAATAAAGGAATAGCTGGAGATGGAAAATATTAATACCAGCTGCTTTTTCATACCAAAGACAAATTCTTCTGTGCTGTGAAATTTTCTTACACCATGTGTATTCTGTTCTTGTTTGTCTAGAAAACATGTCAGTTAATAAATCAAAATGTTAAAGACATAAAAACTGATGGGTCTCTCTGATCTACTGATTAATTATAATTAATTATATAGCAAAACTAATCAGTCAGTGCTGTTCTCTATTTTGCTTTTCTGAGAAAATATTGAAGAAATTGTATTGTTTTTCCATGTTTTTTCTTTAGTTTTTCTATTCTTTCCCAAGGCTCAGTGGTGCATGATTGCATCATCTTGAAGTAGTTTTTTGGAGCTAAGTGTTATCCTTTAGAACTGCTGCTAAGAAATCATTCAAGCAGATATCTGCGGGTCTAGACAGAAAATTAGATGTTACATTTCAAATACTGAAATTTGAGATTTGTTAGCTACATGAGATAAGGTTCAGTTCTGGTTGATCTGGCCACTCGATTACTGATTTGAACAGAGGGCCTGCAGATTAATAGCAGATACTAAAATAGATCCTACTTCTTTTAAGTGTCTGTAAAGGGAAAAAATATCACTCTAAGGACATGAAACTAGAAATCATGGTGACATAAAAAAGAAAATACTAAAGAACTTCTATAGGATACATTGATTTTATCTAAATTAGAACCCATTAAAGTGGCGTTTGATCCCCTGTGGAAGTAAACTAAGATTATTATTTCAAGTATTTGATATTTAGGCTGGATTTTGTTTGTAGAATTTCTGTGTCAAAGAAGGCAATTCTGGGACCTGTAAGAATACAAGATGGTGCCAGATCTTTTTGGCAAAGTCTGCAGTGCTTTGCAGTGTTAGATATCAAGATATCTGTTCTTATTTGAAGTAAACTGGTTGAAAATAATTAATTTGGCACCCTTTGCTGCTTACATGGAGATTCATAAGTTCATTCAAAGATACTTTTAGGGAATACTATAGGTTTTTCCAAGTCTATAGTTTTCCTGGTCTCATAGTGTGCACATTCCTTTATAGCCTTTAAATTGAAATGACTTAAAATACTTTTTTAAAAAACTGAAATTCTTATTTTCTTCTCAATTAAAAAAAAAAAAAAAAAAAAAGTAATTGTGCAAAATTGTGTGTATATTTTGTAATATGTGACTTATAAATACCACTTTGCAATAGTTTCTGGTATACCAGTTATATTTGGGAAAGATTCTTGCCATAAATGGGAGGGAGCAGTATTCTTTAAAGCCCGTGAGCATACAAATGTCCAGGTGCTAACCTCTGTGAAAGACAGAATTATTAGTATAGAGAATCATCTTTGCTCCTAGAATTCGAGTGCATTTTAATAAAAAATTCTGATGCTGAAATATGATATGGGCATCTTAGGGGGAAAAATAATTTTAAAGAGCCCTCAATGTCGTTTCTATATCTAATCTCCTAGTAAGTACACACATCACTAATATATCTTCGAGCTAACATGAATACTTAAAACATTTAGACATGAAGATTACAGGATAAACTGGGCTTGGAGCAGCCTTAGGAAGCCTCTTGCCCAAACACCTGCTCAAAGAGGCCAGTTATGTGTTCAGAACAGGTTGCTCAAGGCTGTGTCCCAAGGTCTTAAAAACCTTTCAGGGATGAAGTTATATTTGTAGACTGCTTGCTTTTTTACTGGATTGTCCTTATGAGGAAAAGTTTATTATAACCAGTCTGAAAGTTTTTTTCCACTTACAGCCACTGTCTCTTACCCTCTCACACACACCACTGTGAAAAGTTTGACCCTATCTTGTCATTAACTTCTCAACAGTTTATCAGGAGTTGCTAATAATTTACCACAGTGCTACCTCTTCTCAAAGAATCATGGATGTCTAGTGTTGGAAGGGACCATTCAAGATCATTTAGTTCTAACTCCGTGCTATGGGCGAGGATATCTCTCACCATATCAGCCTGCCTTAAGTCCTGTCCAGTCTGACCCTGAACATTTCCAGGGATGTGGCATTCACTGCTTCTCTGGGCATCATGTTTCAGTGTCTCACCACTCTCATTGTGAATAATTTCTTCCTTATATCTAATCAAGCATACCTTTTTTCAGTTCTTAGCCATTATTCCTTGTCCTGTCACCTCAAGTCCTTGTAAAATGTATCTCTCCAGTTTCCCTGTAAACACCCTTTAAGTATTAGAAGGTTGCTATCAGATCTCCCTAAAACCTTAACTTCTCTAGGCTGAACAAGCCAAGCTCTTTCTTTGTAGGAGAGGTGGTTCAGTGCTCTGACAATCTTCATGATCCTTCACTGGTTTTATGGTCCTTCTCTGGACCTACCCAACAGCTCTGGGTCTTTCTTATTCTGGGGATCCCAGGTCTGGATGCACAAGAACAGAGTGAGAGGGACAATCACCATCCTCTCCCTGCTGCTACCCTTCTGTTCATGCAGCGTAAGATGAAGTTGGACTTCCAGATTGCAAGCTGTTGGTTCATGTCCAACTTTTCATCCACTAGAGCCCTAAAGTCCTTCTCTGCAGGGCTGCTCTCAGTGTCCTTCAACTCTCTGTACTGATGTTTGGGACTGCTGTGACCCAAGTGCGGGCTATTCTTCTTGCTGAACTTCGTGAGGTTCCATATCGGTTCTTGGCTCTCCTGGCTGAACAAGCCCCAGCCCCTCAGCTTCTGCTCAAATACCACATTCTCCAGTTTCGTGTACTTTTGTTACCTCCACTGATCCAACAGTTTATTGATGCTGGATCAAAGATTCTAAACAAAATCCAATTGACTTTAAAGGGGATGCAGTTGGATCACTCACTGTTTAAATATTTTCAGTGGGGTTACTTAGGTAGAGATTCATCACAGTGAAATCAGCGAGGAGTACAGATTGTACATTTGCCTGCCTAAATTGGGAAAGAAGGTGAAATTAGAAAAGCAAGGCTCAAAAGTTCATGCAAACAAAAGTCTGATGTGTTCCAAGGAGATATAAGAATGTTTTTATAGTGGTATTTTTTGTATTTTTACAGGAAGTTGTTGCATTTATGCAAATGCATTTGGATTTGGCACTCATCTGCTTGCTGTCAATTATTTTGCAGGCCCTCAAAGTTATCTGTGTGAATCAATAATGCAATTAACAGGTTTTTTTAGGCTGACAGATTAAAAAAATAAAAAAAATCACACAATTTGCACTATGCCTGACTGTGGAAGCAAAGTCACATATTCCTCTGTGTGGAGAGAGTAATCACTGTAAAGTTAAAGTGTATGCAATTTCCAAATGCCAAATTCTATGGAGAGAAAAATATTACTTTGCTTTGTGCTTTTCAGCTATCTGAGGTCCTCTTATATGACAGGCCATAATCAATAAATCATGTGCCGGTTGTGCTGATTCTGTATGTCAGGTCATATCTCTCTATTTCAGTTTCCATTTTCTTACAGAGTATTCACTTCTGTTCTATTGTCATAGCTTTCCACTTTCTCAGTGTCAATTTAAAAGCTGTTATTTTTAAACCAAAGAAATTACAATCCACCTGTCCCTTCACACACACAGAGACACACACACACACAAAGCAAAAGAAAACCAAAACAAAAAAACACCAACAAACATAACTAGCCAGGCATTGCACTCACTACACTGCTTCAAAATGATAAGTCCAAGGACAGGTAAATCCCTCCAAGCACCTGCATTAATTCTGGCTTCATGTCCTAACCTTTTGACTCACCCATCCTTCTCTTGACTCCTGCATTCCCTGTGTAACATCAGTAAAAGTCTAGCTGCTCTCTATTTTCTCATTTCCAATAGTAAAGGAGGGATGCTGGTAATTGCCTACAACGTTTAGTGTATTGGTTATAGCAATGTTTTGTGTAATGGTTAATACTTGTGTGTTTTCAAAATCATAAAGAAGGGATTTAGCCACACACTGCAGTTCCTAAGCATGGTAATTAGGGACTTTGAAATTAACAGCATATTTATAAACAATAATGCTGCTTTATTTTGTTGTAAGTAATAACATTTTTCACTGTAAATGAATATTCAGACAATGAAATAACCTGGAAAAAAAAACAAGCTTTTCTGGATCCTCCAATGACTGTCTTTCAAATAATATTTGGTGAGTTATACTGATGTGATAACCTCTAAGTGACTGTGATAATTCAACTTGTGGCTGACAAACAGGGAGATGGGTGGCCATCTAGATAATTTTTTCCATTTTATTTTTTGTTTGCTTTGCTCTTTTGTTGTTGTTGTTTTTTACCCTGCGCTGATTAGAGCTCATGTTATACAGACTGTCCATCTTCATCTTTTCATCCTCTTCAATTCTTTCTTGAAGCTCCATTTTCCTGCCAGCGCTTAAATACCAACTTCCATCAGAAGTCCAGAAAATTGAGCTTTGCAGCTTGAGCAAGTACTGAAGTTGGCTCAGATATTAATATTTGGCTTTTCGGATGTGTCCTGTTCATATTTCCTAAGAAAAAGAAATTGTACATTTATTTTTTGACTCCATCTTCTTAGTTATAAACAAGAAAGTATTCTTGTTTCACTCCCCAACACATGCTCAAAATCCGTTTGTTTAGGGCAAGGAAGTCTTTGTCAGCTGTCACAAAATGACTAGACTATCCATATTCATAGTAAAGATATTCTGCTCTTATTTTACAGCAGTTTTTAATTGCTGTGGTGGATTTTTTTTATTATTATTTATTTTTAAAAAATGGCCAAAGATTCAGAAAAGGGATTAGTGTAAAGTGGATATTCCTAAATGAAATATTCTCATATTTTCCAGAAACATGATTTTACATGCTCCACAGTACTCAGAGGTTGTGGAGGTGTGGACCTGTTTTTTGGCATTAACTTTCTAAAGTATCTCCTCTAAATTAATTGATCTCAGAATTGAAATTTAGTGCCGTTTAGCACGTGGGACATTCAACATTTTTGAATGGTGCTGGGAAGTATGGTACTAAATCTAGAACGGATTCATGTTCTTATGGAGCAGCAGCTGGTAGTGTGGAGAATGGCCCAAGCATAGCTTGCTGAAGAAAAGAAGTTATGCACAACCAGAGAATGGGATGAGACATAGGTCTGGTTGCCATCCTCTGGTGAATAACAAGAACTGCCCCTAGCTGTGCAGGCTGGATAAGACCGTGGTTATGCCTCTGTCACTCCCCTCAACTTACCTCTGCCTAAAAACGTGCAATCCAGCACTCATGGACCTGAGCATGTAATGACTGGGTTGACAGTAATAAGACAAGGGGGAATGGTTTTAAATTAAGATAGGGGAGATTTAGGTTGGATATTAGGTGGAAGTTTTTCACACAGAGGGTGGTGACACACTGGAACAGGTTGCCCAGAGAAGCTGTGGGTGCCCCATCCCTGGAGGCATTCAAGGCCAGGCTGGATGTGGCTCTGGGCAGCCTGGTCTGGTGGTTGGCAACCCTGTGCATAGCAGGGGGTTTGAAACCAGATGATCATTGTGGTCCCTTTCAACCCAGGCATTCTATGATTCTATGATTCTATGGCTGGAAGTTGTCAGGGAAAAGAGAAAGAGCTGCCTTTTACAAATACATGGAGACTATACAATCATGTGATGATTAACATAAACAATCCTTCACATTTTTAGGATCTGAAAACAAGGTCTTAAGGAACCAGTGAAAGTTTTCCTGCTTTTCTTTGAAGTCATGTGTTTATCATATTCCTGCTTATCTCTTAGTCTGCATACCTTGCAACAGTTTGCCCTCCATCCCCACAACCTCCCACCCTTCTACCCCACAGTTGTCATGTAAACCACATGTAAAAGGGGTGTAAAGACAGGATGCTGAGGACAGCTTTCAGAATTCCCCTCAGCTGGTATCATATAACCTTTCCTACCTTAATTTACCTTCCTCAGAATTTGTATAACTTTATCCAACCTAATTTTCCCTTACCTACTCCATGATATGTGTCAGTGAAGTGCACTGAGAACCAGAGAACAGGACATAATAGGTGGTCACATAACATGTCTCTCAAAAACAGAAGTGGGGCTAGACTCTACTCCAGGAACATTAATTTCTCTCCCATCTCCTTTCTTTTATGTGCGTCTAAATTTGCTAGTCTGACTCTCATTAGATTAAAGGCAGATCTAGATTACTTAATACAATAATTGCAATTTCAGATGAGATCCTATGGATGAAAGTGATCTACTTTCTGGAGGATTCTGTTTCATTGGCTGCTGACAAGGGCTCTGTTTATTCTAACAAGAATTACTGCAACTTTTTTTCTGATTGATTTGCCTACACTGCAAATATTTATATTTAATCTCATCTAGACAGAGGCTACAGCTAGAGAGAGTTTCCCAATTATATGTGAATTATGACTGTTAAAACAAATTGTCCAGGGAAAAGAAAATATCCAAGATTTTTTCTGCCAGAAATGCAGGAGTTAGTGTCCTAGCAAGTCACGAAGTGACAAAGGGACTCTATGGCCCCTCAAAGGTCATCTAATCCAACTCCTCTGCAATGAACGGAGACACCTACATCTAGATCAGGTTTCTCAGAGCCCTCTCCAGCCTGACCTCAAATGTCTGCAAGGATGGAGCATCCATCACCTCTCTGGGAATCTTCCAGTGCCTCACCACCCTTATCATAAAAAATACTTCCTCAGTATATCAGGTCTTAATCTTCCTTGTTTTATTTTGAAACCATTCCCCCTTGTCTTATCACAGTGGACACTGCTAAAGAATCTGTCCTCTTTCTTATAGTCTCCCTTTCAATATTGAAAGGCTGCTATCAAGTCTCCCTGAAGCCTTCTTTTCTCCACGCTGAGAAGCCCTAACTCTCAGTCTGCCCTTGTGAGGAATGAAGGTTAATTAATAAACATGCAACAGCATTGATATTTAAAAAAAAAGAAAAAAAAATCAGAAAAAAAAGCAAAAATACAGTTGAACACCAGTGTCTAGATTTTATACAGCAGGTTTGTAGATAATCAGTCAGAAATCTCTGAAGAAACAGAACTGACTCAAGGGAAAAAGCGAAATAATTTTGTGTGCTGCTCAGAAATACCTTCATTCTATTCTAAGAGAAGAGAAACCACAAGGTAGCCAGTGGGAAACAGCCAAATGACTGGGCATGATAACATCAACATTCTGGAACTTACATTTCTTTACTAAAATTATATTGTAATATTTGCGACATAAAACTGTTATATATCAGTAACAACTTTTCCAAAGGACTGAGAAAGTTTCACTCTTCTCCCACTTTGGCAAGCAGCAGTGCCATCAATCAACTTAATGTCATAATCTTCCTTGACTTCTCTTCCCAAGCACTTTCTTATCTATTTCATTGTATCTGGTAAGTACGCCTTACCACAATAACAGAACTCACTTCGCTTTCTTTTTTTATATTGGCATAACATCGCCTGGGAAGTGCTAATATAAAATGTTCAAAGAGTAAACAGGGCAGCATGTGCTTCCTCTACCCAAAGACAATGCAATTTAATTCTCATGCAATACAACTTCAATATCACACTTGAACTTTGGTCACTTAACATTCTAACACGCTATCAGTCTTCTAGCCTTAGCACTAGAAATGTATGTTCATCACTATAGTTGTCAGGGATTGACACACAGCTATACATAACATCTTATTTAAAGATAACCTGTTATTTTATTTCTTGATAGGTTCTTATTTATTAGCTGCTTATTTATTCTAACCACGTTGCAGTACTCTAACCAGTATTACCATTTTAAATATTTCAGTTTGTAGCTCAATATGTTCTGAAAATCAAAAACTCTTCTCTGATTTAAACATTCTCAGAAGAAGGGTAATATGTATATTTATGCTAACTGATAGGCTGAGCCTTCAACCTAGATATCGATGTATTTGTTCAATAAAGACCTGCCTTCAGTGAGTAATTTAATTTGGACTTGCAGCCATATTCAGCAACTTTTTCTTTTCTATAACATCTCCTAACTCTGAAGGATGCCTGAAATGTAGATTGTGTATAATGTAAGCTGGTAACATACACTGAACAGTAGCAGTCTCTGAACCTGCCTAGCAGGGTAGGGTGCTGTATGAAATCCTTGTTTGGTCAGAACAGTAAATAAGAGAAAACACAGTTCTTTGTTTTAGTGATTAGACTGAAAATTTGGGACAGGGCAGGGCAAGTTTTCACTCAGGCATATTTATAAGTCCCATTAGAACTTAAGTGCCCTGTTGAATCCAAGCCTTAATTAGAAACCGTCCTTATTGAATGTCAAAATGTTCCTTTTCCCTTCATAAAACATTAACGACCACTAGAGATGGAGAAAATGGGCATCATAATTTCCCTCTGTCAGTATCAAGACTCCATTCCACATGATTTCCTCTGTACTGGTATTCAGGGAGACTCACATACAGATCTCAAACAGGACAAATATAGTTCTCCTTTCTTTTTTTATTAACAGTACTGAACACCAATTTTGGATCTCCGTAAGAAGTGTAAAACACTAGAAAAAAAAAATTGCATCACATGCAACAAATATAATAAAAAATAACTAGTTCTGATGAGGCTCCCTCTGAATCTTATAAATTGTTTGTGGGAATGACATTAAATACTTCTACCTCTATAAACATGGCCTTATAGTATAAGCAATTTTCTCATAATAACAATGTCAAGAAAAAAACACTGGGACTTTATAACATAGTTTTGCTGCTACAAATGTGCTATACTTTTCAATTATAGCCTTGAATGAATTAGTATAAGGAACTATTCAAAGGTACAGAAGTTTCTCAAGCACTTCACTTGGGTGAAAATCATAGAATCCTTAAAGTTGGAAGGGACCTCCGAAGGCCATCTGCTCCAACTCCTCTGCAGTGAACAGGGACACCACAGTTAGATCAGGTTGCCCAGGACTTGGTCCAGCCATGCCTTTAAAGTCTCCAGGGATGGGGCATCAACCACATTGCTGGGCAACCTGTGTCAGTTCCTCACTATCCTGACTGTAAAAGACTTTTTCCTTATATCTAACTGTATGAGAACTGCTGAATTATGAATTATGAACCTCTGATTGATCACTTGAGGCAAGCAATGAGTCAGCCAATGGGGCACAGGTGAAGGCAATTCACCTGTGCTGCCGGAAGGGGTGGAGCCTGGCTCCACCTCTCCTAGACCCATTTAAGAGGTGACTACCAGGAGGGAAGAATCTTTTCTGGACATTCCCCCTCTGGAGCTTCGTAGCAAGCCAAGGATGTGGTAAGCATTCTATATATTCTGTTTTAGTATAATAACTGTATAGTCAAACTCTCTGTTGTATTTTGTAACATCTGTCCATTCATTGATTATACACTAACCTAGATCTCACTTCTTTAAGCTCAAAACAGATTCCCTTTGTTCTATCACCACAGGCCCTCCTGAACAGTCTGCCCCCTTCTTTCCTGTAGCTCCCTTTTAGATATAGAAAGGCCCAGAGCCTTCTCTTCTCCAGGCTGTAGAGCCCCAGCTCTCTCAGCCTGTTTGTGTAGGAGAGGTGTTCCATTCCGTGGATCATTTTTGTTGCCCTTCTCTGGACATACTTTAACAGGTTTATGTCTCTTCTGTACTTAGGACTCCACAATCTGGACCCAGTACTCTAGTTGAGGCCTCACCAATGCAGACTAGAAGGACAGGATCATCTCCTCTGCCTTGCTAGCCGTGCTTCTTTCGGTGTAGTCCAGGGTACAGTTGGCTTTCTTGGGTGTAAGGGCACATTGCTGGCTCGTGTCCAGCTTACCATCCACTAGCACACCCAGGTCTTTTTCTACATTGCTGTGCTCAATCCTTTCATCCCCCAGCTTGTATTGATAATGGGAGTTGCCTCAATTTAGGTACTAGACCTTGTGCTAGATTTGTTGAACTTCATGAGGTTCACCTGGGTGCGCTGCTAAAGCCTGTCTCTCAGGATGGCATCTTGTCCCTCTGGTACATCAACTGCATCCCACAGCTTGGTGTCATCAGCAAACTTGCTGAGGGTGCGCTCGACCCCACTGTCCGTGTCATTAATGAAGATATTAAAGAGTATCAGCACAAGCTCCAACCCCTGAGAAACATGACTCATCAGTCATCTCCATCCAGATGCTGAGCCCCTGACCACCACCACTCGATCCTGCAGCTAATTCTTAGTCCATTTAACAGTCCACCCATCAAGTCCATGTTTTTTTTAATTTGAAGAGAAGGATGTTGTGGGGCACTGTGTCAAAACTCTTGCGGAAGTTGAGATAGGTAACATCAGTGACTCTTCTCTTGTCCATTGATGCAGTGACACTATCGTAGAAAGCCACTAGGTTGTTTAGTCAGGATTTGTTTGCCCTTGAAGAGGCAAAGTGCATTAAAAAAAATACATTCAATTAATTTTGATTGAAACAGCCCTTTTGAGATGGTAAAAAAATCTTCTTGTTTAATCTGGCTAAGTAAAAAGATGGTATGGTTAATATTTTTGAGCCCCTCTCCAGCAATACAGTCTACTTCACCATCTCTCCAACCGTGTTCAGCAGGAACCGTAGTTGGTTGCTGTTCCAAAAAGTAATGCTCTTTAAATCATTTTGCAGTGAGTACCAAAATACAGCAACAATACAAATAATGAATTTTGGAAAAATTTATCCATTTTATTCAGATACAACCAACCTCCAGAAATGATAACTAAGTAAAACGGAAGACTGTGACCAGTTTGCCAATAAGATAAATAATGTATTGCATTGTTTTACTGATCTAACATAGGACAAAAAGGCTAACTAAGGGAAAGTTGCACTTTACAATGAGTAGTACTATTCCCTGCTCTCTTTTTCAAATTAGGAGCTTATAATTACCTTTTGAAGCAGTTGTAATGTATAGTTTGAGAATGTATTTTCCTCAGAGTATAATTTTTTCACCAGAAATTGTGTTGCAGTCACCTTAAAATTGGTTTGATAATTTGACCTTAATTCACTGAAAAATTTCAGTGGGGCATACAGAGAGAAGAAAAACACAGTTCTCAGCTAGATTGATGAAATAACTGACCAATAAAACTGTTGGAGCTTTTCTCCAACTGCCCCTAAGGAAAGAACTCCAACATCTCTGCTTTTGATTATGTTTGCATTGTCTCCTCTTGAAGCTGTGCTCCTTTGCATAAAATACTTATTGAAACAGAGACTAGGATCTAGGCAGTTTGTCCCTCAGGATGTTGTTTTTTTTTTTTTTTTTTTTTTTTGTTAGCACAAAAGTATATGGCAGACTGAATGATAAAAAAGATATACTAAGCAGAGCAGCTTTTCCAGGAGAGTGAGAGGGACTTTCCTTATATATTCACAGTTTATGCGTTTGGGGTCTACTGAGGACAGGATGTCTAAGTCTCTGTACAGTCTGTCTGAAGCAGCAGAAGTATTTGAAACAAGCTTTTTTCATGTCCTTTTAAGCTATTCTGAAATGTCCCTCAGTCTCTCCTAATGATGCTGTCCCATTTGCTATAAAATATTTAAATGCTAATTTAGTCAGAAACTTATGAAACAGCTCCATGGTCACTTGAGATCATGAGTCTGACTTTCCTCTTGGAACAAATGAGTGGAAAACTGGGTTTCTCAATTTCTTAAAACAGTGCCTTAAGAAGAATATCTTGTGGCACTTCTAGCGGATTTTCTTCTCAATTTTTAATACGAATTTTCAGATATAAACTACTTTGCTTCAGTTCTACAAAATATTTTTTCTTATTCAAATATTACTGCTTTGGCAGGAAAGCACATACTCATGCAGGCATACACTGCTTTTTATTTTTAATCGACGTTAACTTTTTTCTTTGGTGGTTTTTTTGCTCAGCAAGGAAATAATAATTTATCCTACTTGAACTAGCTTTTCTAAATTAAGGAAATTTAATTATGTGAAAAGAATGTATTTAATAAAACTTAGCATATTGAGCCTTTGTTTTGATCTTTGATTATTCAAAGTGTTCTCAACAAATGAATGTCTGTCTCCCCTGAAAAACACTTGAGATTGAAATCCAATACTGGCTCTGGTTCTCCTTAGGTAAAAGGACAATTTCAGTTATTTGTGTAGAAACAGGACTTTGCTTGGATTGTTCTCAAGCGATAGGATCCTAGGTGTGTCTCAAGCATGACTACTTGTCTCAAGCATGACTACTTCTGTTCCTACCATTAAAGAACACAAGAACAGAGTCCAGAAGGCGTCTTCAAACCACAGTTGGGGGGGGGGAGAAGAAAAAGAGGGGGAAATTACAGAAACATTTTGTCCGCTATGACAAGATTAGAGTGGAATAAACTCTATATAGCAGATGTTTGTTGGGCACTTAATGTACTACTAGATGGTGCTCAGATGCCTGTGCCTTTGCAGAGCAAATGTATTATGTTTCTTGGCATGCTTGGAGACTTAATATTACTAAAAGGCAAACATATCAGATGCAACAAACCAGCCTGGTCCAATTTTTTGGCAACTTGTTATTTCATATGGTGCAAATAATCATAAAATCAAATGGCATCTACTTATAATTTTATAGTAATTGCCTCTATAGCACTTGCCAGTTTTTCCATAATAACTTCATGTATAATTAGTACACAATCTTCAGGCATAAATAACTCTCTAATTACTCTGTAATCTGCAATTATAATATACTTACAGACTAGTTATTTACTTATTTGGACTCTGTAAAATAGGATACTTTTCTGAAAAAACAAACAAACAAACAAAAAAAAACATTGAAAGAGAATTACATAAATTTTGTGTTTGGAGATCATTCTTACAGCTGTCAGGAGGAAGAAAACAAGATGTAAGACAGTCATTGAAATTATAAAATGTTTATGCAATGGGAGATAAAAGATGTAGACTAAGCAAACAAACAAACTATTATACAAAACTGTAAAAAAGTAAACGAGCATTTTTCAATTTCCTGTGAACCCAGGAAACAAAGGATAAGGCAATATTTTGTTTCATATGTTTCTACTGTTCTTCATTTCCCTTCCTTTCTCTTTCCGTTTCCCCTTCCCCTTCTTCTCCTTTTTCCTCTTCTTCTCCCTTTCCTGTGAATGGTGGAAACAAAACAAAGGTAATATTTTTCGTTACAGAAAAATCCCACTGTCAAGAAATGCATTAGCTACTGGATCTCAGGAGAAGAAAGGCTCAGAAGAAAAAACTTACAAATTACAGTCATCAGATGACAGTAAATCTTAGATAAATGAGCTGGTGTATGACATTTCATTTGTGATATGTTTAAAACTGTGATATTAAGATAATGTTAAAACACTTTCAATACCCTAAGACAATTTTTTTCAGAACTTTTCTTGACATACATTAGATGTGAATATTACCCTTTTGCAAATTCCTAACAAGTTTGCCTGTGTTTCTACAATGATGTGAAGTGCACCTTTACAATTTTTAGTGTTCTACTTTGATTGCCACACATTGATACAGAGAGTAAAACACCATTGTTCTCATTCTGGCAAAAACACATAGCAAGAGATCTTATTTTACTTGGAATTTGTCTCTATCGTGAAACTTGAGAAGTTTTCAGCATTTCTTTAACATCTGCTGACTGATCTGCCAGATTATTTTCCTTCCTTCTCACAAGAACTAGCATAGACAGAGCAAGAAAAAAAAAAAAGACAAAATGGCTAAGACAGGAAAAGAAATTTTTTTTAAGAAAAAAGAGATGGAACACAGGTTGAAAACCAAAGAATAATTCTTCATATCAAGTAACTAAAACAAAACATCTCTGGAATTGAAAGAAAGTATCTTTTTTCTTGTTTCATAATATTGCAGAGTGGCTGAGGTTGTAAGGAACCTCTGGAGGTTCTAATCCAACTCCCCTACACAAAACACAATCAGCTCATAGAAATTGCTCAGAGGCAAAACTAGTGTATTCTGTATTGTGGATAGTGATGCAAGGATAATGAGGTCTCCCCAGAGATTTTTCTTCTCTAGGCTGAAACAGGGCCAGCTCCCTCAGCCAGTATCTTCCTGGAAGTGCTGCAGCCACTATGGCCCTGTGGACTCTGAAGCTGCTCCAACAGTTCTATGTCTTTCTCATGTTGGGAGCCCCAAGCCAGGACACAGTACTCCAGACAGGCCTCATGTGGGCAGAGTAGAGGGAGATAATCCCTTCCCCTGCTGGCCACCCCTCTTCTGATGGAGCTCAGGATAATGTTGGCCTTTCAGGCTACAAGTGCACACTGCACATATTAAGCTGTTCATCTATCTTGATCCCCAGTCTTCTCAGCAGATCTGCTGATGAGAATCTGTTCTACCATGATAGATTTTCGATTTTTGGTAAGGTAATATGGATAATACCATAATGTGACACCACTGCCCATTCTTCCATTTCCAGGAAATGCGTTTCAGATGATCCACACTTCCATTTAAAGCTGATCATCCTAGAACAAATATACCTTGTAGGATAACCAAAAGTTACTTTGCTATCAGTTGCCAATGCAGACACTTGCCAATGCTTAAAGTTATAGCAAAATTCTGGGTGGAATCAGTAGAAAAAATGAGGGGGAAGTAGGACTGGGATTCATGAATACCATTATCTTAGATAAAAACATCATCTCTAAACATACCTTGGTATTAATCTATCAGTAAGGAACGGAGGAGTTCTAAGAACACCTTTGAATTGCATTTATATGCAATTGTGTGGAACAAATCTAATTATATTAACAATTATAATATATTTTTAGCAGAGAAAAACTGCTAAAATGCGTAATATAAATCATGGTACAAGGAGTCAAGTGAATTCAAAGACTACAAGGAAAAAACTATATCTGAAGTTAAAAACAAAGAGATGAAAGAAAATGACAAATCCCAGAGCACTGCTCTTTTTCTCTGTTTGGAGTGGGGGTTTGTTTCTTTTATTTTGTTTTGTTTTGTTGTTGTTGTTGTTTGCTTATTTGTTTATTTCTTTTAAGTCAAATTGGCCCACAATTACTTACCGCTCAGTAGCTTTTGTAACAAACAATATCTGGAATATTTTGGAGGGCAGACAACAATATTTTGTCCTGAACTTGCTGAGATAACAAGTCCACAAATGCAAAGCAAATTCTCTAGCCATTGTAACCATCATACCTGATATGACATCATGCTTATGACAAGCAAGTATACCCATATATAGAGCAGGAAGAGAGTATACTTCACCAGTATATTTATAAATTTATTAATTTTTTTATTTATTATAAATAATAAATTAAAGTATCTTTGAAAGAACAGGGATTGTATATCAGCTACAGTGGATGTGCAGTCATTGCAAAACTTTCTTGTTTCAAAATTCCTTTTTGATTTATATAGATAATTACACTTCTGACAGAGACTGTCAGAAAAGGACATCAAGATTTTGCTCCACAGTTGCCTTTTTGATAGCTAGGTTTGCAGAAGTAAATATTCACTTTGCAATACTACTTAGGCAGTACTTGAACCACTGAGAAAGATAGAGTAGACTTAGGTTATTGTTTATTGTGAATCTGTACATGTTACTTCTAAACTAATAAAATGCTTGTAGTTGATCAGAAAGTAATGAAAAGGAGATCAGATATTTCATGAGTCACTTATTTGTGCCTGGTGAGTATTTAGGTTGTAGCTCTTGACCAGGATAATTTCTCATGATATGCTGGCAGTATTAAGATGAGGATTTCTAGGAAAAAAAGGAGGAGGTGAGCCAGCTAAGTCGACTGAAAACAAAAGAAGTTGACAGCCCTGGCAATTGATAGCATATTCAACTTCAGAAGAGAACAGTGATACTGTTACCAAGATTCTCTACTACTTCTAATGTAATGCAGCCAACTCTTCAATGAAGTGAATATATCATCTGTCTTATGCATATCTTTCTACATGGCTATGACTTTGACAGGATGAGCACCAGTGACACTCAGCATCAACACTCAGTATGCTCTAAGTGAACCTGCAATGCCTGGTTAGCATGGTTTCTGAAAGATGCAAATATGTCTAATTCTTAAGCCAATTCTCCAGACAGTCTAAGTCCATGGGGTTGAAAGAGCAGCTAGATTTGTAAAATAAAACTGAATGTAAATTGTCAAAATAGTAATTGGGAAGTAAAAATTAGGTGGTTATAGAGCATATTTTACACGGATTCTATTCCATTTCAAATGTTACTGCTTCTTCTGAAGAACTATAATTGAGCAATTATGAAACAGAGAAATGAATGATCATTTGTGTGTGTGTGTGTGTGTGTGTGTGTTATAAAACAATGATAGACCATTAATTGAAACACTAATTACCTTTCATAAGTGTTTTATGAGGCAAATGGTTTCTGACTCAGTGCTCGAAGCAATACTCAGAGCCTTATTTCCATTACAGCTTTTCAGTTGAATTACACTATTGTTTATAACTACTCTATCTACCCTTAGTGTGCAAGTTTAGGCATTTGTTACTGTATCTTGCATTTATTTATTATCACAGTGTAGAAATGTTTCATTGTTTCCTGCCTCTTCTAGTGGTTAGATATTTGTTCTGATGGTGGTCCTTTATGAATATGGACCTTATAGTTGGATTAGAAGAAGCTGCTCCAGGAGAGTCACTAACATAAACATACCTCATAAACTTATGAATGAACTCTCATGAATAACTGTTTGTAAGTATTCCCTGTGCAGATTCCAGGACCAGTCCAATGAATGCGAGAAGACTTTTTAAATAGGTGTTTACTAATATTTACTGAGAATAGGAAATTGAAAAGTTTGAATTAAATGTATCTTTCAGATGAAGAAAATGTTAATAATATTAATATTGTTTATAAAATTAATCAGATTTTTTTTTTGAGATTTCTTTTTTTTTTTTTTAAAAAAAAAAAAGATGCACCTCTACTAAGAGAAAGGAATACTATGTGTTCATAATAAATTGACTTACAACTTGTAAATTATCTCTTCTCATTGTCTCTGCTAATACACATTGCTCTCTGAAACTAGGAAATTTGTCAAATGATGTCTTGGCACCTGACTTGCTATTATCTTTTCTTGTAGTGTCCCAAGATCTTCAAAACTGAGTGTAAGTTTGGCTCATACATAATCTGTTTCTTAGAAACATAAAGATGGACAGGTGCTTTAGATTCCTTATATCTGGTTTTTTTGGGTTTTTTTTCTGTGTGTATATATGGAAATCAGTGTTTTTGTGTGTATTTTTCATGATATGACTAGGATGAAGTTCTAACATTGTCTGCATTTAAATATTCTTTATACTTACTTGTTACTTAATTTTTAGGATAATTGTAAAAATATGACATTTCTGGTTTTATTTTAGTTCAAGTTTATTGGCATAAAAAACTTCAAATGTGATGGACCTGACTTGAGTAGCTGTGTTACTTAAAGACTGCTCTAAGAAACTTATCAATGTTATGGATAAATAGATGTTATAAATTGGTTCTTGATAAATATACAAGATCACAGAAAGGATAACAGCTTGGTCTCATGAAGAGGAAGTGATTGAATAAATGTCTTACATTAAGAATGCTTATCAGTAAGGAAATCCTAGGGAAAGTTCTGATAGGACTTATAACGGAACTGAGAACACTGCTATAGTGTTTATCATACACTACCTCTAAGGGAACAGTGAAACAAGGATACTGGCATAATTTGTTTGGATCAAGGGAGTTGGGGAAGGATATATATATATGTATATGTATATATGTATATGTATATATGTATATGTATAT
>NW_024884253.1:5307111-5307368 GCF_019232065.1 Centrocercus urophasianus
TGTATGTATATGTATATGTATGTATATGTATATGTATGTATATGTATGTATATGTATATGTATATGTATGTATATGTATGTGTATGTATATGTATGTATATGTATATGTATGTATATGTATATGTATGTATATGTATATGTATGTATATGTATATGTATGTATATGTATATGTATGTATATGTATATGTATATGTATATGTGTATGTATGTGTATGTATGTGTATGTATGTGTATGTATGTGTATGTATGTGTGTGT
>NW_024884253.1:5307468-5337262 GCF_019232065.1 Centrocercus urophasianus
TGTAACAATTAGCTTGAATCTAATTTATTGATAATGGCAGTCAAACTGAAGCTGTTGTAAAGTCTAACAAGAAGTACAAGTAAAACAAAAGTGGAAAAGTACATAGTGACCTAACACAGGGTTACTTTAAAATATTCTATGAGTGTTCATTAAATCATATCTTGGATGACTAGCATGTCATGATAGTTCTGCTTGTAAAGTGTTGGCATTCTCAGAATACCTATTCATCTTTACTATAAGAATCACCTTGTCCACTTTCCTTGAAGAACAAATGGAGAGGGAATTTAAAGTACTCTTGCAACTGGCAGATTTGAATGATAAGTGGCCGCTACCCACTTTTATTTTTTTTTTCCCTTTTAACAAGAATAGTTAATGCTAATAGGAATAGTTAACAAAGCTTAGTCTAGAACTCTAGACATATTCAGACATGGTAATTTTTACCTTTAGGGGATGCTGATGGTCTGATAAGAGCATGTGGTGGTGGGGTAAGCAGATATTAAGTGATTTGACTCTGGTTTATGAGACATCCCACTAGAGCCAAGGCAAGCCTATATTTCATAGAAGATGGTAGGATCACAGAATCACCAAGGGTGGAAAAGCCCTCCCAAGGTCATCCAGTCAATCATCCACCTATCACCGATGTCCCTCAGTGTAACATCTAAATGTTTTTTGAACACCTCCACGGACAGTGACATCACCACCTCCCTAGGCAGCCCATTCCAGCACCAGACCACTCTCTCAGAGAAGACTTTCTTATGTTCAACCTGAATGTCTCCTGGCACAACTTGAGGCCATTCCCTCTAGTCCTATCACTAGTTACCTGGGAGAAGAGGTGGACTCCCATCTCACCACAACCTCCCTTCAGGTAGTTACAGAGAGCAATAAAGTCATACCTGAGCCTCCTCTTCCCTATACTAAACAATCCCAGTTCCCTCAACTGCTCCTCATAAGATTTGTGCTTTATACACCTTACCAGCTTCATTGCCCTTCTCTGAACATTCTCTAGGACCTCTATGTCTTCTTTGTAATGAGGAGCCCAAAACTAAACACAGTACTCAAAGCGCAGCCTCTCCAGAACTGAGTTGGGGAGGATGCTTCTGCTGGCTGTGCTGTTTCTGATACAAACCTTCTTGGCCACCTGGGCACACTGCTGGCTCATGTTCAACCGAACATCAATCAGTACACCCAGATCAACAATGACAAATGTCACTCATTTTTCCCCAAGAACAACAACAAAAAACAAAAACAAACAAAAAAAATCATCTCTGAAAAAAGTGAGTTTTCCATTGGAGAGTATTTCAAATCAGACTTGTAAGGTGCTTTAATTACAGAGGCTGTCCGTACGAGTTATAACTGCAACTTGGGAGACAGAGCCTGTTCTTTTATTAATCTTACTAAACAGGTAGGAAAATCAGAAAGCTTTTCATGGGCATTAGTGAGCACAGAAAGGGTATCCAAAGCAAATATATTCCAAACCAGTCCACATGGGTTGATTCTTATATCTGCCAATGGTTGCCAGTAGATGTGGAGCCTTATAATACATTCAGGCTCAAGAAGAAAAATTTTCTGAGTCTGCACTCTTTAATCATTAAAAAGAATTCCTGAGCACTCCCAAGAAGACTGCAAAAAGCTGCTGTTGAACTAAATGTTCACAAAATGCTAACCACTTTGCTGACACCATAAGCCTTATGAACACAAAAAGCCTGGAAGGAGTGATATAAGTACATGCTTGAAATCCTGATCCTGGCCTTTTAAATCTGTTCTTGCCAAATAAATATCTGAATGGCTACTGCTCTGATAAGCTGGTGTTCACACAGCAGGAGGTGAAGGAAAAGAGAAAATGAACCAACTGCCTCATCAGTAAGAGAAGGCAGAGCCAGAGTGACATATATCTCAGTTTTGCTTTTCCAAATAGCTTTACTAATTAGTATTCAAACTAAAAGAACAGATTTTATGAGTTCTGCCATACTTCTTCCTTTATCCTCCTCTCATAGTACAGCTGTATTCTTTCTGCCTAGTCCCCTATCAAGACGAATGGTGAAACGTGATCCCAGTCTTCTAATGTAAAACACAGAATAGTGTTAGAGATAAGGATTACAGCCAAATAAATCTGTTTTGTTTCAGAGAAAAAAAAAAAGTAATATTTAAAAAAAAAAAAAAAAAAGGAAAAAAAAAAGAGAATCACATTCAAAGGCTGAAAAATCCTCTTGTGACTATCCAGTACGACCCATGTAACGTAGGTGATAAAATTTTACACAGCAATTTCTGATTTGGACCCTATCTCTTAGAGACATAATCTGTATTGAAAGAAGTGTGAGAGAGCTTACTTCAACTCTTAATTAAAGCATTGAAAGACACCAGAAAGAAGGGGAGAAAAAAAAAAAAAAAAAAAAAAAAAAAAAAAAAAAAAAAAAAAAAAAAGAAAAACAGTCTCACAACGTGGAAACTCTGAAGAACCACCAGCAAAAGACAGAAATAGCATAGGCACCTGAAAAAATGGTTCCAGTTTGGTCAAGGATGAAGGCACTAGCCAGAGGCACTAAATCAAACAGAGCTGGACTTCTCTCTGTTATGCCTAGAAAATGGACAAGAAGAAATGAATGTAAATTAAAACACGCAAGAAAAAAAATATATTTGTAATGTAATGCTGGTTAAATACTGGAACAATTCAATCTAGAAAGGTTGTGGAGTCTTCATCCATGAAGATAACAAAATTTGACTGTACTTAGCCATGACCACATGTTATAGTGCTTTTATTTATTTTGCTTTTAGCAATGGGTCAGTCTGGAAAATATCTAGAGCCCCCTTCTTGCCCTACTGATTTCACAATTCTTTGAGTAAAAAGACATGCAGTTTGTAAGGGTATCTGTTTACCATTTCAGCTTTAAAATAAATAAACACATACAGAATACAGGAAACTTAATATTTCACACCTATGTACAAACCAACCCAAACAGGAGACATTTGAAGGACCTGCTCAAAAGCTTGAGTTCAGTCACAACTTTTTGAGTCTTAATTTTTGGTCCTTTGAGTCTTTCCTTAGCAAAATTTTACACATGAACTGAAACAATGAACTTGGAATAGCTACCTAAACATGTTTGTCTGAACAGTTCAGTAGTTGTTTAGCATGTGTTGAAGCTACAGCTTAAACTCCATAGCTTAAAAAAGCTTTTTACATTTAAATGCCCTGTAGTCAGGCAAAAGCGTGACCAAGAGCATGGAAAAAATACTGCAAAAGCTCTTTTTCTTTTTCTTTTTTTTCTTTTTCTTTTTCCTTTTTATTTTCCTGTAGGTCTACAAAATATTTGCAAGTAAAGAACACATAACATCAAATTAACCCATTTTGGAATTGTTCTACAAGTACAGCTTTTTAAAAAATATGTGTTTGTATCTACAATTATATGGCACAGTGTAGAGCTGCAAAGAGAATATCAGGCTCCCACTGCAATATGAACGCTGTTCTATTTGTCCACAACTATTATCAATCATATTTATTTTAGGCTGACTTATTTCAGCTGCAACACCTTCTTTTGAGTATTCTTGCAAAGAAATCTATTTTTGTTGCCTCAGTGTCTGAAGTCACCCACACAGGCACCATAATGCTACGTATCTAGTGTGTATACATACTGCCCACCCTCATCTTCAACATTTTTGAAGAAATAAAAACACAGATATATTCTATTCCCACAAAGATCACTGTTTCTATTGCTCCTAGAACACAGCAACCAGAGCCAGTATACTGGCTCTGCAGTGTAAAGAGAATAGCCTTGTTTTATCGTTGAATGTTCCTCCCATACTTTTTTCTATCCTTGGGTCTTGAAACAGTCACAGAATCTAAGAATGTCTGAAGTAGACGGGGACCTCTGGGCCCATCTGGTTCAACCCCTGCTCAAGCAGGGACATCCAGAGCAGGATGCCCAGGACCATGTCCAGGTGGATTTTGTAAGATGGAACTAATTGAAAAACAAAACAAAACAAAACAAAAAAAAACACCAAAAACAGAATTGCTTGTACTTTTTGAATTCTATGAACTCTCTTCATTTCAATAATTTCACAAAAATGTTTCCTCCTTTTTAAAAGAAAAAAAATGCAGTGCATTGAGCCTCAGAAGCCATAGGGTGAAAGAATAGCTTGCATTCATGCAGAGAAAGTGTCCTTCACATACAAGCCCAAGCTCTTTGACGGAGGACAGAGATGAAGAAGAATGGATATTGCATGATAATATATTGACTACGTTCTTCATTGAAGAATCTTACGGGACATGTTTCGCCTTGTAATTGGGATTATAAAGCATAAGAGATTTCAGTGGAAAGCATTTTCCTTCACTCTGCTACATGCAGCCATGAAAAAGGGTTGCCATCTCTCTCTGTCATGATTCAACATTCCATTTTCTCAGTGCTAAAGCTAAAGTGTTTACTGTTAGCACAATATTGGAGCACCCAATAAAGTTAACAGTTTTTATCCCCCAAACAGGAATGAAACAGAACAGAGCCATTAGCTGAAGATTGGAAACAGAGTGCAATGGCTCGACCCAGCTTTTTTATTGGAAGTCCACACAAGAGAAGAGCCTGAAGTCAGACCCTTAGCCAACTATTTGGCAGATACTCAAAAAGCAATTAACTAGCATTTTAGAAAGACAGGGTCAAAAAATCTGTTTCAAATCACTCTCCTCAAAATGTGTGACCATAGTTACAAAATACATTCAAGTTTCTGATATCACTCAGAAATGCCTGACAGACTGATTTGGGAAAAAAAAAATGATAAGTCATAAGTAACAATAATACAATGTGTTAGTTTAAACATGGGTGTTTTCTGTGTGTGTTACACTTCTACTGTTTCTTAGGTGTTAGAGGTAACATAAAAGATATGCTCTGGGTTTAAATGACCATCAGTCAAGCTGCCAAGTGTGCAGAGAGTGGTTTATGTAGGATTTTTTAAGTGACTGTAATTACTGAAAGCATTAGGGTATAATGGAATTACAATTCTTTGACCAACAGGAAAGAAAAGGCATTCCATTCTCCTTTAAAAACCAGAAACCATATTCAAGGTTATTTTTTCAAAAAATAAGAGCACCTAGAGAGAAAATAAATGTTTTTCCATTCATTTTTTACAAAACAAATAACAAAGAGGCTAAGATTTAAAACAATGACAGCATAGATGATAAAATAACAATTCTTATTTCCACAGATAATGTAGATGATAAAATAACAACTCTTATTTCCACAGATAATGTTACCTGGTTTTGGTTTTGTTCACTATTCCTCTTATTGGTATTTGCAAAGAAAAACTACAATTGAACCCAGAAATAACTCCAAGCAATAAGTCCAAGCAAGTCCTGATCAAGGGTTTGAGAAATCCTTTGTCTGAGAGACACAGATGGACAAGGCCAGGGGCTACCAGAGGGAGAGATAAGCCAGAGCTTAATGTCAGAGTCTTTTGTGTGGGCTTACCTCAAGGGAGATAGCCAGCTCAGGGGGTACTGCACATGACTCTTACGTAAGCACCCAGGAATGTCTCATTGGCAAAAGAAGAAGGATAAAAAAGGGATCAACAACCACGAGATTAGGGTTTTCTAACATTAAATTCCTCACGACCTGGCTCTCCCTCCTGGACTTGCTCTGCACTCTACCTGCTTGCTGCCCAAGACCAGTCACGCTGCTGCTGCACTCCCCTTGCACTTTTGCCTCAGACCATTGGAACGGTGTGCAACAGGACCTCTGCTGGATCCTGGCAGTGACTATCCCCACTTTATGCAGTTCTTGCCTCTTTCCTATCTTTTTTGTCACCCACTTTCCCTTCCCCGTCACCTTAATTCGTAGTAGTCACCTGCATCCCCTTCCCCATCTCCCTGATTAAGATCTGTAATAAACCAATATTTGAACTGCTATTTCTTAATCTCACATCAGGTTTACATATTTCAAAGAACCTTCTCTCCCTCCTATAAACTGGAGCGCGACAAATTGTAAGTGACCTGCGAAAGCAAATTTTGATGTAATAAAAAATGTCTTTCATTGATATCAGGCAGCAACATTTCAAATATTACTGAAGGCTGTGGAGATGTACACATACTAGATAAAGAAGATTACACAATGAACATGTTTTCCTAACACAAGTATTTTCTGAACTTAAAAAACCTAGTATGGTATCTATATGTCTACTTATATATGTGGATAGTACAAACATTAACAAAATGTGTTAGAGTAAATTCTCAAATTTTCTTCTGCCATAATGTGTTATTTGCAAAAATAAAGAAGTAAGTTTTATTCTTAAAACTTATTCTTTATTCTACTTAAGGTCAGCTGATTTTCTGCTTTGCCATAATGCAACTGAGAAGACAGTTTCATCCCAATATAGTATGAGAGCTTCAAGAGAGAATACTATCTGCTTAGCCCTTTGATTTCACATATCACTTATGTGCTAAGTCCATTTCACTTCTATCGTGGCTTTGAATCTGTCTTTTCATTTAAAAGAAAACCTGTGCTGCTCAAAGAAGAGTTCATGATGAAGTGAAATTGTCATTAATTTTCTGTTTGTTGTTCTTGTTATTGTGTTAATTTGTTTTAGCTTTTCCCCCTAATTAAATTCCCTAGGCATCTCAATTTTCAGATAAGGTATAAATTATTACAATTAACTGCTATTAATATTATGAGAATGCAAGATATTAAGCAGCAGACAGGCAACTAATCATAGTAGGTGCTCCATAAAGATACATCAAACAGATGGTCCCTGCACCAACAAATTTGACTGATTTTAATATATTTTCCTAAATCTTGACAATATTACTTCAAAGGATACCAGTGCCTCTCTTCTCTAAGTAACAATAAAACTGTCATGCAACACTAACATAACCAGTTTCCCCAGACCTCTCCAATTTTTTCATTGTATGATATCACATTCATCAAGTGATGGGAATATAAAGTACTTTGTGAAAGACATTTTTCTACATAAGACACCAGTATCAATTCTTTCTAGCATGATTTTTTTGAATAAGGGCCTTGCAATGATCTGAAATTTTAACTGTGATCTAAAATCGCAATATATTTTCATAGAGCTGATTTCTTTCTCTCAGCCCCTGATGAATCTAAGCAGCCAAAACTCAGGGCAATTCATTGGAAGGAGAAGCCTCCTAGTTGGAGATACTTCACAGGACATTGCCAAAAAATAGATAAGATCTAGGGATGTGGAGAGAGGATCCAACTCAGAGTCATGCTCTGGTGTTTGATCAAGAGGAGAATAAAAATACATACATATTTCAAATAAAAATTTTTAATTACTTTTCAACCTCTCCTTCTCCCAGGACAATTTCTTTCATTTTCCCAATTTCTTTCATGAGCATGCTTTTAAGAAAAATTGGAATTTTTGATGGAAAACCACATTTCTCAGCAACTCATGAAACCATGGTTTCCTGAAAAATGCAACTTTCTTAAAAAAAGAAGGACTCCACCTAGTATCTAGGAATTTCCAAATGGCCCTAATAGTCCTGGGAAACAAGATCATACTTTCCTCTCTTGGATTTTCACAGCAATTGACATAATCATCTTCAAGTCCTGAGTGGTGAGGGGCCTGGAGCATCTCCCCTATGAAGAAAGGCTAAGTGAACTGTGTCTGTTTAGCCTTGAGGAAAGAAGACTGAGAGGAGACCTGATCCAGGTCTATAAATATCTAAGGTGTGGGGGGCAGAGTGGCAAGGCCAGGCTGTTTTCAGCAGTGTGTGGAGACAGGACAAGGAGAAATGACCAGAAACTGCAGCATAGAAAGTTCTGCACAAATGTGCACAAGAACTTCTTTACGGTGAGGTGACGGAGCACTGGAACAGGCTGCCCAGGGAGGTGGTGGAGTCTCCTTCTCTGGAGATGTTAAAAACCTGCCTGGACACCAACTTGTGTGACCTGGTGTAGGGAACCTGCTTTGGCAGGGGGGTTGGATTCGATGATCTCTGGAGGTCCCTTCCTACCCCTACAATTCTGTGATTCTGTGAGTGGCAGATCTGTTTCCTTATCAGAAATGCATGAGATTTTTGGTTCCAGACTTTCTAATGGTTACAATTTCTCTATTTACAGTCTTGAATAATCTGATGACCCCCGTGTGGGGGAAAAGGTCCTTTTTCCCAGTTATAACAGTGACTGTCTTGTCATTCATAGCCTAACTGGAATATTAGACGTAAAGAAAATATTGGGAATCAGAGAACCCAAAATAAGGAAAGCATAGAAAATTTTTTACAAATGCTGCGGAAGCTGAGATTTTTAGAGCCCTAATCTTTGTTTACAACAGACAAGGAACTCAACATCTAAGCAATGAAATTCTGATTTAAGACTCCCACTATACCCTCGGCTCAATCCTGTTACATAGAACAGTTATGAAGGCAATTTGTTAGACGATTAGGTGAAATATCTGACAGCCTTCTCAAGATAAAGATACTGTAAATTAAGCACAGTTTTTGTCTTGCTTTGTGTTCCTTTTTTCCACAGGGATTCTTTAACAAAATTTCTTCTTGAAACCAGCTTAGCTGGTAACAACACACAGTTTGCCTGTGCTTCTTCAAGATTGCTACTGTTAACATGTTGTTGTTTGTTTATTTGTTTTCTTTCTATTTTTAATTTTTTTTTTTTTTCAGATATAACAGTCTTTGTAGATCAGACTAATATCTTGTCTCATTCATACACACACATCTCTTGGACGTTGCAAAAGCAAATGATGTTTGAAAAACAGCAGGGAACAGTTAATGTTTAAGACACAAATATAAATCTGACTTTGAGGTAAAGATCAGATCGCATTTGACTTCAAAAGCCCAGACAAAAATCTAATATGAGGACTCTTCTAACACTATCTTTTCATATGCACAAGTTTCTGCTAACATCTTTCAAAAAGATTCATGGAGATTAGCTGTGCGTTTTCCCATAAAGTTCAGAAGTGTTGTGCATTTCAAAGCCACAAGCTGTCTGATTTGAGAAGTTTGCACGTCTCATTCTGAACTGAGTAGGTGTCTTTGGAAACAACTCCCAGCTTTGCAATTCAATTGCCTTAAATATGGTTGATAAATCCACGAGAGGAGCAGAAAACTACTGTATTTACAAAATTCTCTTCTGATTGAATTAACTTCAAGGTTATCAAGTTGTACATAAAAATAAGTTACTCTACATAGTGTTAAAATAATACAACATGAAAAGAAGTAGTGATAAAATACTATTTTAGTTTAGCAGTGATTAAATAATATTTTGGAGCATTCCATATTTCTGTTCATTAAAAAAAAAAAGAAAAAAAATCCATCTTCAATGTGTTTCATGGATGTTCAAAGAAAACCAGAAACTAAATAAGTTGTCCTAGTCGTATAGTTTTGCCATGTTGAATTGCCTACTGACTGTTGGACTGTTGGTGATCTTAGTGGTCTTTTCCAACCACAGTGATTCTATGATTCTGTAACATTGGCTTCTACTTAAGTATTAAGCAATAGCTGAGCTCTTTTGTGTAGCATACATTTTCTCAAATGCTATTTAGATATAACCATTAAAATGTTCCTCATATGTAATCACTCATCTATGATACTTGTCTTCATCAGTATTGCTCACTTTGGAAGAACTGTTATGTTTTCTTTCTATCCTTACTGCCTCACTGCCTTACTGACTACATTAAAGAACTTTTGTCGTTGACAACAGTAGTTATTTGTTGAGTTTCAAAGGTGGCAGCTACACCAACACTGTGCTTTTATTTAAAATCAGGTAATTATTAGGTCTTTTCATAGCTTCACATTTGTTTTCATAGAAATGCATTAAAGATTTGAATCTCTGTTTTCACTTAATCCTCTTTCTATTCCCTTTCTTTATAATTATGAACAATAATTATCCTATGCAATAGAACAACAATAAGAGATAAACCCCATTTGGTCTTAGCAACAACAGTGTGGGGAACAGTCCTGCGTATAAATAGGGAACACGCATTACAGTGCAGCAAGGGAGGTTTTCTCACCTTCCCCTGTTGCCCTTCTCGGTGTCAGCACAAACTCTACCTGCACATTTTCTGGTGATAGGTAGCTATATCAGTGTTTGACTAAATATTGCTATATATAATGTCAAAAACTCCTCAGAAATAAACTGAGGGGATAGGTAAAACAAGCTCCCTGGCAACCTGAAGAAAACATGTATTTTACAAATCCCTTCTAATTGCCTTTCCTACATCAGATTGTTGTCATGTGTATGACTTCTACTAAGGAGAGCAATCACCATCCACAATAAAATTTGTACATCTTCTCCTTCTGCATTTCTCAATGGCTTCTCACAAGGCTAAGGGCTGTTTTTGGAATCAGATGATTACTTTCCTATTCTCTATCTTTTTATTAAGTTGAAGGCCAAGAATATCTTCTTGAAATTACATTAATCTCTGTGCTAATGACATAACTTCATTAGTACCTTTTCTTCAGAGGAGACAGCTATTCTTTACAGATGCAGTTTCCTGAATTAGAAAGGTCTGAATTTCTTTTTTTTTTTATTTTATTTTTTTTTTTTTTGTGTGTGTGTGTGTGTGTGTGCTGTGACCATCCCTAAAGTTCATAGTTATCAAGTATATTTAACAAATGTTCTAGTACAGCTACATTTTCCCAACACAATATTTTTGCACAACAATTAGCTATTAGCTATAGAGCTTTGCAGAATTACCTCTTGTAAATGTGATTCTGCTAGCCACACTTTTTGAGCAGCTGGAGCAGTAAGGGGATGAATTCTCATACGTGTGATGAATACACAGTGATATTTGTGTATATACACTTACATTGTGGCCTGCCAGTACTTAAAGGAAGCTTATTAACAGAAGGGAAGTCAACCTTTTACATGGATAGATAGTATAAGACAAGGTGGAAGAGTTTCAAAGTGAAAAAGGAGAGATTTACATTCAATGTTAGGAAGATATTTTTCACTGAGAGGGTGGTGAGGCATTGTTACAGGCTGCTCAGTGAAGTTGTGAATGCCACATCCTTGGAGGTAGTCAAGGCCAGGCTAGATGGAGACCTGGGCAACTTGATCTAGTGCCTGATTTAGTGGTCGGCAACCATGCCTGAAGAAGGGGCATTGGAGCTAAAAGAACTTTTAGGTGCTTTCCAACATGAGCCGTTCCATGATTCTATGAAATATAAAGACATATATAAAGTAAGGGTCATACACAAAGTGAAAGTATTTATTCCTTGCCTTCAACTTAGTTTTAGGATTTCCAAATGAATTTCCTCAGTAAGAGGGAGACACTGTATTTGTTTGATAGCTCATATCTCTTGTTAATAATCCAATGCTAATTTATCATCTATTTCCTTCAACATGATTCAACAAAAATATTCATGTCATAGTAATAAACATACACTTATAGAAACTGGGATTGGTTTTGTGTCATGGGATAGAGTTAACTTTTTTTTTTAGAGGCTTGTATGATGTATTTTGGGTTTTTCCTGAAAATAGTGTTGATAACACACCCATGTCTTCATTGTTGCTAAGAACCTTTACTTTTCCATTTCTCACCTCCATCTCATCTTGGGAGATTGAATGAGTGGCTGTGTGGTGCTGAGCTGCCTGCTGGAGTTAAAAAACAACAGTTTGCAGTTAGTACACAAACAAGAAAATAAGTGGGGAAAAAAATGTTATCCAGGAAATTAATCACAAAGAATAATTCAGTCAGTTCCTGTCAAATGCACTTAAATAAAAGCCAGGAGGAAAAGCTAACCTAATGGTTAAGAGAGTAATCTGTGATTTTATTCCTACCTCTGGTAAAGGTGTCCTCTTTGCCCTCATTTGACCACAAACAATTTAATTTTTCTGTCTTCAGACTGTAAAATGGGTCTGATGTTCTGTCTCTCCACGTTTTCACTTCCATGGTGCAATATTTTGCTTTAATGTGTTTTTGCCTGAAGCTTTTAGGTACACATCAAAACAGTAATCCTACCCATGTAATGTACGCGTATGAGACAGGTCTTACTGTGTTTGGATGAGAAGGCTTAATGCCTTCTTTTCTACCTATACTGGGCATGGGACTTACAGGGAAAGATGTCAGAGTTCCATAGTAATTACACAAGGAAGAGAGGATTTCAATCTGTCTCTTGATGACAAATTACTGAGCAATTCAGATAATAAGAAATGTGCTCTTTCCACACAGATTTCAAGATCTGAATAGTATTTCTCAAACCCTGAAAAAGATAAGGACAAATTTTTGATGACTACAACATAAGTAAATTGAAGAACTTCATGCGCTCATAGTTCCCACTACTTAAATGAGTACATTAGATAAACAACAACAGCAAAACATACAAGAAACAAGAGTTATAAGCAGGTTAAATTACGGAATCATAGAATTGCTCAGGTTGGAAAAGACCTTAAAGATCATCGAGTCCAACCACAACTTAACCAGATTACCCTAACTCTAACAACCCTCTGCTAAATCATGTCCCTGAGCACCACATCCAAACAGTTTTAAAACACATCCAGGGATGGTGACTCAACCACCTCTCTGGGGAGCCTATTCCAGTGCCTAAAAACCTTTCTGTAATGAAGATTTTCGTCATATCCAACCTAAATTTACCCTGGCGCAACTTGAGGCCATTTTCCCTCATCCTGTCACCTGTCTCCAGTGAGAAGAGACCAGCCCTGCTCTCTCTGTAAGCATCTTTCAGATACTGAAAAGAAGAAGAGAGCAATAAGGTCTCCCATCAACCTCCTTTTCCTAGACTGAACAGCCCCAGTTCCTTCAGTCTCTCCTCATAGGTCACATTCTCCAAGCCCTTCACAAGCCTTGTTGCCCTCTTTTTGGACCTTCATGTCCTTTCTGTGCTGAGGTGCCCAAAACTGAACGCAGTACTCGAGGTGAGGCCTCACCAATGCCAAGTACAGGGGCAGGATTGCTTTCCTAGTCCTGCTTACCACAGCATTTCTGATAAGGCCAGGATGCCACTGGCCTTCTTGGGCACCCGAGCACACTGCTGGCTCATATTCAGGTGACAGTCCATAACATTAACCTTTTCTTTGGTTAATAGTACTTCCCTGTGAAAAAGTAGAATATCACGGATGACAAATATCTGTATAAACTAGAATGAAATCACCAAATGCATCCCCTTGGCTTATTTGTGTTCACTGCAATGTGCTGGATTTTATTATAACCTTTTAAATGGCAACGGATACTGAAGAAACATGCAGACATTTACAGACACATATATACAAAAACTTTAACAGAGAGAGACAAGGAGAGTTTTTTTATTGGTTTTGAATTCCATTTGAAGGTAATTATATGCCACATAAATAATTTAACATTTAAAAGTAACAAAATAAAAATAATGTTGTATTAATATATTCACGATCAGTAGTACCAAACTTGGGAAAAATGTTTAATGCATAAAGTTGGTATAAAGTCAATAGGCCAAGCCACAAACTGTAAGCTTCTGACACATTTTCAGTATGCTTTATAGGGTGCCCTTTGTGCAGATTGATAACAAATGTGTCTTGTTATTGGGAAGAAATAAGCAGAGGCTCCTGGTAAAGGTTGAAATGTTGAATTTCAGAAGTTTTCAGCTGCAAGCAATTTTTTATCTTCTGCATTTCTATGAATACCTAGAAATTATACTACAAATGCATAACATGTTTAAAGATAGGAACAGCAGCAAAGTCAAGCACTGCTTCCCCAGTAAGTAAATCACCCCTGAAAATGAATGCAGCTGTAGGGCACTCTTTAGACTGTGAAGAATCAATCTATATCACTTTCAAAGGATCATTTTGGCTCTAACAAGTGTGTTCTGAGCTCTGAGAGAAAGGGATAAATTGTAGTCTCACCTAGGAGTTCACATAGGAGTCACATTTTCTGTCTGAAGTATCACTGACAGCAATTATTTCTATTTTGCTGGGCTACCTCTTGGTAAACTACCTCATATGCTACAACCAACGTGGCCTGGCTATAGAGAAAATAAGAGAGTTTGAAATTACTGATCTAATCTGATTCTTGGCACTCAAATATTCAAATCTGACTTTTTTTTTTTTTTTTTTACTTCAACAGGTTAGAGTCATGTTCACTCTGGAACTAAACATTTTTGCACTGTACTACGCAGGCATTGCAGAAATTCTCTGCCAGCTTTCTTGTGTTCCTTTTAAAATGGTAAGACATCTATCTGCAGAAATCTTGATGCAGAAAAGACAGTGAAATTCTTTGGCCATAGATACTCAAATGAGCAGATAATTTCCTGCATTTTTTTTCCATTTCCTGGTGAACTCTCAGGAAGCCATCACCAAAACTACCCAGTGTATTCCTGCTTTCTCTCACGGATGACGGAAAAGCTATGACAGCTTCAGATTCAAAAGTCAGACCGGTTTTTTCATGCTTGCTTTTAATCACATTTACGTAATTTATACATAAAATTGTCATCATTCTGCAAATGATTAAATTCTAGCAGGTACTTTCATTGTACTTCCATGCTTTGTTGAATCAACATTTAAGAATCAATTTACGAAAGACATTGCTGGAAGAGTTATTTTTGGCACCTACTGATAGCTCAGAATTAGGAGGTACTCTCTACCTTTCTAGGCTAATGTTTTCAATACCTTTGGAAGGCTTTTCAGAATGAATAATAGTAATGAAAATGCTAAGGATTATATTAAACATAAATTTGTATTCTCACATGTAGTTCAACACAGGATAATGCTCTTCCTTCAAAGTGAGACTGAAAGGAAACCTTCACATTTCACATAGCCAATGTCAGAATCACACCACACCAGACATGACAACTCTTAGCATATCTATTAAATTCATTAACATATTTATTTTTTTTTTTGTGATTACATGAATTACACTTTCCATTATTTGTCATTTCAGAACAGTCTTTCAGGAACCTTATATGCATTAGCAATGACACCATTGCAGGCAAAAGAAAGTAGGTTTGTCCAAAATTTTGTCTAAAATAGTCAAGGGTAATTGAAGATTGATAAAGGGGAGGGGGGAGGGAAGAAGAGAGAGACAGAGAGAGAGAGAGAGAGAAAAAGGGGGAACCACCATTATCTCAGTGACTGATCTAGGCCCCCTTTGTAATTACATCAGCACTTTCCAATAGAGACAGGTCATGGTACTTATAGATCTACAGCTACAAGTTTAAGAGTATTTGACAAATAACCATAATTTAAAATACAATTACTTAAAAGATAAGATGGATGCTATACAACTTTTCTGCACTTGTAGGGCAGCAAAAAAAAGAACAGAACTTTTTCCACAGTTGTAAATAAAACAGGATTGCATTTGGAGCTCCGTTTCACCAACCTTACAAAGAGAAAATAGCAAAGACAGGACAAAAACCTTTATTATCATTTGAAAATTGCATGGATTTCCTCAAAACTAAGTGGCATGGGTGCTTGTGATGTAAATAATAACAAGGTAAACACACAATGTGTATCTCCTTGGTCTTTATTATAGTTGGTTTTTTTTTTGTTGTTTGTTTGTTTGTTTGTTTGTTTCAAGAAAAGATAAAGTTCCTAAACATCTGATAATTTTAGTTTCACGGAGTAAATGCCAAAAAAAAAAAAAAAAAAGCAAGCAACATATTCCATTTAGGTTAGCATAACTAACAGAATGAACTAAAAATGGGACTTTGAAAGGTGTGGTGACTGATATTCTCCCACTACTGGAATGTTCTTAGCTCTCAGATGAAGTAGATATTTCAGTTTTGGTGCCCATTCTTCAAGTTACAAGAGTGCAGAAGTTTCCACAGAACTATTAAAAATTTATAATTGCAAAAGATTGAAATGGCTGGAGCTACTTTATCTCCAGATACAGAGAAGGAAAGTGTCCATTACTACAGAGACATCCCTAGAAAATAGATTAAAATCCTGATTTCTCTGCCCATGCTGAATAATAAAAAAGAAGCAGCTAGGTTAAACTGAAGAAGAAATGATTCAGGATAGACATCAAAAAAAGGAAGCTTTTAACAGGAAGTGTAAAATGCTGACAGAGATTGCCTGGGGAAGTTATGAAGTTCGTTTTAGACATCTGAAAGAACAAGTTAGACTTTTGTCAGGAATAGTACTTGTATAGTTCATACTGCCCTGGGAAACAAGGACAAGCTCAACAAACTATTGAGGTTTTTTTCCTAGTTTAATGTTTATCACTGAAATAGGCAAACAAACAACTTAGAATGAGTTTATTTAAGTTTAAATTTCATAAGTAACAATTCAAAAGATCAGTCTTTGTACCAGGTTATTACTTAAGTTTATTGACAAAACCTTTCAGGCTTTTTACAGAAAATTCCTGTTACATTGCTTTTAAAACTGCATGTGAAGATAATAAAAAACATTAAAAGCAATAGACAGAAAACTAATCTGTCTGCTATGGTTTCCTTTTTAAAAACAAATGTCATCTTTAAATCAGAATATCTTGGTTTTAAGAAAAAATACCACTAGAACTGTTATTTAAAGCATATTATTTCCATTTGTTGTTTGTTTAGTTTTGTTTAAGAACAAGTAATTTCTCTTCCCCTGCTCCTTTTTCTCTTAGTCTTTTATCCTTAAACACTGCATGGATTTGTGGAGTTTCTTGTCTTTAAATTAATTTTGTATGTCTTTTTTTTTCCTTCTTTGCAAAGCCGAAAAATATAAATTAATAACCTGAAAATATTTACACCCAAAGTTTTACTTAAAGAGAATTTGTACAGGAAAAATATTGCCCCACTCTAGTATTCATAATTTCCATATAGAAGACATTCAAATATTTTGAACTTCTGTGTATGTTGTAAAAGCTCTTAAGAAAATACAGTTCGAATAAAATAACAACAAGGATATATTGGCTGATATAATTTTAGTTCAGTATATCTAAATGTGAATATGGTAGAGATCTCGGGATGGCCTTTATTTATCTGGCTACCATCTTAAACTGCTATTTACAAGTGAGCTGTTGCCACTCCAAGACTGATCCAAGAGGATAAACCTAGTGACATTTTAAGATACCTGATGCAGCTCAGTCTTCTGCTGGATGCTGATAAAGGCATGTGGAAGAACGTATCCTTCTGGAGCCACAGCTAAAGGCTGAGAAAAAATTCTCTGAAGATCACAAATGTGATCTGTAAGTATCAACTCAATTTCTTACTTTATGCAAATGCATATAGGTACATTTTCTCTCAGTTCTACATACACCCACAACTCAAAGCAGTTATTATTTTGTCAGTCCAATCTTGTATCTAATCACAAAACACAGTGGAAAAAATAAAGAGGTCTAACCATAGCTCATAAATTGATTTGTACAAATAATTTTTAAGTTGCAACTTAGCAGGATCTTATTCGAAGCCATGGATACATCTAGAAAGCTCAATTCTGAAATACTTTCTTTCAGTTGTTGATCATCAGAAACAGAATAGAGTCTAAATTGCACTGCAGAACAGAAATGAATAGTGAGATTAGATCAGCACAAAGCAGAAAGAATACAAGTTGAGGGTCTATTAGGTATTTTTTAATCTGTTTATATCTCTAGTCTATACAGAGCATGGTCACTAACACATCACATAATAGCTTGTTGCAGGTAACTATGATCTACCTAAAGAGCTGAACCACAGTTAACTGTATTTCATGCACCACCTTGCCTCTTTACTGGATCTACCTTTTCTGAGAGGAAAACAAAAGTTAATGTACAAACTGGAGGGAATGTAGGACAAAAATAAGTATTTAAGTCAGTACTAGACATAGATATTTGTGAAATGGAACTAGAGAAAATAATAACAGAAGCCAGGACCACAATAATTTGAATTTGTCTGCTTAATTTTAGAAGAGTTATGAAATGTTCGATCGCAGGAAAGACACGGGATTTTAAAAACCACAGATTGCTCACGAAGGCCATTACTTTTTTCCTTATTTTTCATTTTCAAATGTAGGATTATATGTTCAGAAAAAGGATGAATGAGAACAAAAAAGCAGTGGTAAAAGTATATCTTATAAGTGTCCTATACTAATGAGAAAGTGGTTATTTAAATAAGGGTGAGTCATAGAATCTTAGGATCATAGAATCCTTCATGTAGGAAGGGTCCTTTAAAGGTCATCTACTTCAACTCCCCTGCAAGAAAGAGACATTCACAGCTAAATCAGGTAGTCCAGGACCTTATCCAGCCTCACCTTAAGGTCTCCAGGGAAAGAGCATCAACCATGTTTCTGGGCAACATGTACCAGTGCCCACATTCACTATAAAATACTTCTTCCTTATATCAAGTCTAAATCTACACTCTTTTAGCTTGAAAACATTTCCCCCTGACCTGCCACCACAGACTTTGCTAAAGAGTCTGTCCCCCCTCTGGTGGTCACCTCACAGCCTTCTCTTCTCCGGGCTGTACAGACCCAACTCTCAGCCTGTTCTCGTAGCAGAGGTGTTTCATCCCTTGGATCATTTTCGTGGCCCTCCTCTGGACACCTTTAACAGGTCCGTGTCTTTCCTGTACTGAGGACACCACATCTCAATGCGGTACTACAGGTGAGGCCTCACCAGCGCAGAATAGAGAGGCAGGATCACCTCCCTTACCCTGCTGGCCACTCTTCTTTAGATGCAGCTCAGGATATGGTTGACTTTCTGGGCTGTAAGGGCACATTACTCTAGTCATGTCCAGCTTCCCATCCAACAGTACAGCACCCCCAGGTCTTTTTCAGCAGAGCTGCACTCAGTTCTTTCATCTTTCATTTCAATAAAAATTAAATTAAATAAAAATTGGTTCTGTTTGTAGGTTGGCTTTCCTAACAAAATGATGTAAACATCATAACTTAAGCTTTAAACGCTGATCAAGCAGAAACTTCTAAGCAGTCTATCAAAGAAAATACTTTTAAGAAAATGAAGTATCTTTCCCATGTCTGACTACATCTTGACATATATTTGGCTACAGTCAAATGATTACAAACATCAGTAAAACTTTGAGAGAATGCATGCCAAATGTAATGAAGTCAAAGTACCCAAAGTGTCACATCCCTTTCGTGTGTCAAGAATGTTCACAAAGCACCTCTTTGCTTGTGAAAATCTGGACTTTACAGTAGGTTAAAGTAATATTTTTATGAATCATTTCTGCCCCGACATGACTCAGAAAGATGATATCCCAGATACGTACCAGAGCTTCCTAAGCAGGATCAGGGCTAAATCCTTTCACTCACATGGAAGTATGGACATGTCTGTGAAATTATAATGCTTGCAAATATGAGTTAGGCTTATGGCAATTTCTATCATTTTAGTATATCCTTTTAATTCTTTTAAAAACATTTCACATTATATCTTCCTCTATTAGACACATGCCACACTTCGTCTAGCTTCCAACTGGATTATATATCCCAAACAGAGAGCTCTGATTTCTTTTTTTTTTTTTTATTCTACCAGCATGCGTTTTTTTTCACACAGGGATCCCTGGATGCTCTTCACTAGGAGGAATTAGTGAGACTTCTCCCAGTTGTGCTTATTTGCAACATATTCTTAGAAAAATGACCAAACTTGGCCCAAAACTGATCCTATCTGATGCTATACAGACAGCATACATATAGATAGATAGCATATCTATTTATAGCTGGAAAGATATTTAAATAATCAGGATAATCTGGAACAGGGTATCTATTTAGAATTACCTATCCCTGATTTACTAAATAAATAAATAAATAAAGTTATTTTCTATTGCTTTCTCACTTAAACATTTCAAATAAAACTGAATTATAGCAGCTTATACTGCATCTTAGAATTTATTTTTCAAATTGATAACTTTTGTAGAAATCTGTCTCATTTTTATGTATCTTGTCAATGTTCCAAAATTCAAAATTTTAAATACCTGGAAAGAAATTTTGCTACTCTTTACGTCATAATGAAAAAAACCTGCTCTTTAAAATGGATTGTATAGCCAGAAAAGAAAATATCAGGAATGCAGTCTGGCAAGATGATGCTCTTTATCCTCATTTTTCTGTTTTAAATAACTAACATGTGAAAGACAGGAGTGACAACATAAGATGAAGAACTTTTATTTACTAAGCAGACATAAAAGTATAACATCACAAGTATCTTTGAAAAGGCTAAAATATTCCCCTCCTAGAGGATTCAGATACAGATTCTGGCTTTATTTTTGCCAGAGTAACTACCAGCTTCAGTGGAGAGAAAACGATATCAGAATGTGGCCACAATTCAGTATCAGTCATCTATCAGTGACATATAAAACAGCTACACGGATTTCTTAGCAGCCCTCTCGAGTTCATTTTCAAGAATAATATTTCCAATATAATCTGTTTTTCAATACATGAAAAAAAAAAATATTTCAGAGGTCAAAATTATATAACGAAATATTCATATTCATAAGTATATGCCAGAGCATAACTGGATAAGATTAGTTAAATAGGAATATATTAATGTGTATATATATATATAATCCTTATCATAATTGTTCAACCTTTCTTAAGAAAAGACTAATCCCAAAATATCATTAGGGTTCTCAATATCATATCATATCACCACCCCTGAAGGTATTCAAGAAAAGGATAGAAAAGGATAGATGTGGCACTGAGTGACATGCTTTAGTGAGCATGGCAGGTACGGGCTGACAGTTGGACTAGACGATCTTAGTGGTCTTCTCCATCCTAAATGATTCTGTGATTCTATGATATCAAAGCAGGAGGGCAACTCAGTTTCTGTAAAGCTGCTGACAGGATGTTTGAATACACGAATGGCCAAGACACAAGCAGGCAGAGAGTTAAGAAGGACCCACTGAAAAGAAAATATAACCTGGTACTAGAATAGGGTCACATGCTTCATCTTGGGATTTAAAGTCACTGAAAGAGACAATATCTTTCCTTTTAGGAGACAACTTACTTAGAGATCACATCAGCAGACTGGTATTGCATGGCATATCATGCACTCATGCTCAGGGATCTGCAGGCTCTCTGTGGCCAGAGGATAAGGCTGCCTCGTGCCTAGTACAGCTGTTTCCAGCTGGTTCCAGACAGTTCAGTTGTCTCCAATGGCCCCACCACAGTGCACAGCTGAGTCCAGCACCAAGCTGGTGGCACCATCAGGAGAACAGATTTCAGCATAGGCACAAAGAGCACAGGCTGAGGAGGCCTTGAGTAAGGAAGAAGCAGCTGTGGGTCCCCAGGCTTGCAGCAGGAATCCTCCTGTAGCCCTGAAGAACCCACCTGGAGCAAAATTCAGAGAAAGGAAAATTAAGTCCATATTTACACACCTACTAGATTAATTTAGATTTGCTTAGATTAGGAAAAATTGTCCTATACATATGTAACAGCTCTGAGTTGAAAGCCATAGTAATACTAACATCTTGCTGCTAAGAAATCCTCTATTGTACTTAAAAAAATTAAATTCTCATCAGTTGGTACATAATAGTTCCATTGTCATTGACTTAAAATAAAATGACCTGATAGCAAGGAGACACTTTCACTATTGCCATTACTTACTATTGAAAAATGTGAATTACTTTCGCAGTAGAGGGTTCCACTTGCAATTAAATTAGCAGTAGTGGACATTTCACCCACATCCAGGGAGATCACTGAAGAGGGAGAAAAAGACAGATTCTAATTTATCACAAGCTACTGGATCTTTCTGAAAGAGACAGGCTTAAACTATTCTTGTCTATTTTCTGAAACCTACAGGAGCTTGAAAATTACCTGATCATGTAACTGAATGATTTATAACTCCCTTTTGGCCCCACACCAGGATTTACCCCAACAATTAATCTTCCCGGGTATAATTGAAGTTAAAATTAAAGCTACATTACCTCTCAGTTCATTGGGATGATCTTGGCATGGACTTTTGCAACAGCTTCAGATAGCATGCCCATTAAAAATTGCACATGATACTATGTTTGGCTGTCCAAAAATGAAAACAAGGGAGAGAAAATTAACACAAAGAATAATCTTTCATCAAGACTTCAATACTTTCTAGCTGCTCAGTTATCTGGTAGCAAATTGCCATAGTAGTATTATCTGGTATTGGTAAAATGAAACTGTTATTAAGCCGTTGTGGTGTAAAGCACAGCATCATTGGGAAAAAAAAAATCATGTGTGAAATAAATGTTTTCCTCCCCATTCAAACCCAACAAAAGTAATGCCCCCAATAAAGCTTAGTATGAATTAATAGAGAAAGGCAGACCTGTTCACAGGACACCAAAGACCTTTTGGGTGCAGAAGGAAAAAAAAAAAAATGTCGGTAGCCTGACTGCACTTTTGCAGAGATATGAACGAAGTGTCTTTTCATAAAAGCCCTTAGATGCCTTTTCAAATGAAGTTCCACAGCAAAATCACAAACTCACATGGCAAGGTTCAGTATCTTTGAAATGGGGACTGCTGTTCTTCTCACAGAGATGTCCTGGGGGGAAATCCACCACATAGTTTCATTGATAAATTTTTCTACTTGGCCCTCTGAGTTTCATTTGCCTGTTTTTCTTCATTTCCCTGACAGTTTCCTCACTGAAGGTGAGTATTCAGGATACTGTAGAGATAATCCACTTGCTGAAATTTAGACATTTTGTGCCATTTGGGGTGCCATGAAACATCATTCCTGACTCCCAGCTGCAAGTCCAGAAGGATCTAAGTATCCTAGAGATTTATTATTACATCCACTAAGCTCTGAAAGATGCTTTGGATATTCCGGTGTGACTTAATCTGCAGACTGTGATTGAAGCCACAATGTTCACACTTCAGCCACGACACTCAAAAAACTTGCAACACAATATTTTTCAACAGAGGAAAAGCATTTGTTATTGTGGAGGAATACTACAGACCAGATAGACAAGATTGTTAGCATTTATTCTGAAATCTTACTTGCCTCATTATGTTTTCTTAGTGTTATCTTGTAGATATTTCTACATCAGAGAGTTCCTGAGATGTATAAAAATCGGCAGTGTAGAATAGAATGTTTTGAATTGGAAAGGACCCTAAACATCATCTAGTTCTAGCCACCCTTCCACTAAACCAAGTTGCTCAAAGCATCATTCAATCTAGCCTTGAAACACTTCCAGGGGTTGGACATACACAACTTCTCTGGGCAATGATATACCAATATAGATTTGGCTTTCTTCATTCACACTGGTCCATGACTGGTCCATAATGTCTTGGTACAGGAAGATTGTACTACTCCAGTCATTTCCAACCTGGATAACTCTAAACAAGCTGTTATGTCTTTGCAGCACAATGTGATGTAGGATAGTAGTATTACCTTTGGCTCTAGAAGCTGCAGAAAAGCTATCAAAAGGCATTTCTGTAGAAAAGATAGTTGTTTCTGCCCGGTTCTACAGTGTATGCTGTAAATATATCCTGAAAGCACCACATGTAATCAATCAGGAGTAGAACAGAACTCTCCTTTGCAGCAGGAGTATCATTACTTTGTGGTTGATAAAACATTTTTTCTCCTTTCTACCATTTTTATGGCTTCCATTGTATTTATAAAGGGTTTTATTGATTTTTTTAAATTCTTCTCCATCTTCTGCATATTCATCACTTCTACTCCCCCTTCTTGAGCTTTGGATGAGTCATAATCTCTTTTATATTCATTTCCAGTGCAGAATGCCATCCAAGAAGAATAGAGTATTAAATGAACCTGCTGTTGGCATTCCATTTTCTGCTTCATGCCAAGACAACACAAACTACAACTGCTGTGAAGTTTGAGCTACATCCCAGTCCTGAAGAAGAGAAAGTCCAGGTGTTAAGAGTACAGAGGATATAGGATTTCAGATTTCCAATAAAATATTGTTTCAGTTTTGGTCAATCTTGATGCAACCCAATTTTCATCAATGAGAACTGTATTTTCTAGAAGTATGAAAGGATTACATGCCCATATTAATGGAAACAAGAATCACAGAATCACAGAATAGCTTAGGCTGGAGAGAACCTTAAAGACCATATAGTTTCAATTCCTCTGCCAAGCATAGGATCGCCATCCATCAGATCAGGGCCCCATCCAACCTGGCATTGAATACTTCCAGAAATGAGGCACCCACAATTATTCTAGGCAGTTTGTTCCAGTGCTTCACCACTCTCTGAGTAAATTTTTCCCCTTACATTTAACCTAAATCTCTCCTCTTCTAGTTTAATGTTATTACTCCTTGCCCTATCTCTATGAGACTGTGTAAAAAATCAGTCCACCTTCTGCTTTTAAGCTCCCTTGAAGTACTGGAAGGCTGCAGTGAGGTCTCTCTGGAGTCTTCTTCGAGCTAAACAAGTTTTACTGACTCAACTTTTTTTCATAGGAGAGGTTCTACAGCCCCCTGATCATCTTCTTGGCCCTTCTCTGGACCCATTCCAATAGCTCCAAATCCTTCCTGTTCTGGTGGCCTGAGGCTTGAACACAGTACTCCAGATGAGGCCTCACCAAGGCAGAGTAGAGGATGACAATCACCTCCCTTGCCCTGCCAGCCACTCATCTTGCAAAATAAGTATGGAAAATATTTACTGGGAGACTCTGAGGTTCATACTTATGACCCTGTTTCAGGAACAGAGAACTAGAGATACCCTATGAATATCTTCTTGTTTGTTACCTCTCTGAGAACAGTATTTCTGTCTTAGAGAAATTATCATTAAGAACAGCTCTTTTTCTATGCTCTCCATCCTAAAAGACAATGAAAATGAAATGATAATAATGTTTTTGTTTTACCCAAAGAAGTACATTGCTGACAGTGAGCTTAAAGGAGCAGCAATTGAAGCTTTTGCTGTTTATTCTCTGTATTATTATATGTGTGGTATCAATAAATACAAGAGTCTGTAGCATTGACAGTAGGACATTCATAAAACCGATACAAATATGAAATAATTACTCCTGTGTTACAGAGTTCAGACTAAGCTATGTTGTCATTGATTTCAGTGCTGTGTTTGTCCATAACTAGGAATGCCACAAAGATAAAAGCTTTACAAGTTTTTAAAATAAAATATAATTTCTACCTTCTTTTAAGAGTGAAGAATTAAAAACAAAAACAAACAAAAAAAAAAGAAAACAAAACAAGTTTCTACAGTTGATCCTACAGATTTCTGCAAACCTTAAGTTATGTAAGTTCACAATTTAAGCAGAATTACTGAGTAATTCTGGCTCTGTTGAGGTGGCATTTGGTGGTATTCAAGAGCACTGGAGACTTCTGGTTTCTTTTGTCAAACTTTCTGTCTGTTGTCATCTAGGAAGAAAAGTAAAGCAGGTGATCTTACTGAAAGCTGGCTTTCTGGAGATGACAGTGCTAGAAATGTCCATCAGCAGTCAGAAGATCATCCTTGCTTCTTCAACGCTCTTCAAAAACATGATCCTTCTCAAATACTGTGTAGATTCCAGATTGGAGAAGTTTCTGAGGTAAATAAGATATACCTTTGCTGAGAAGAGGAAAAGAGGAAATGAAATGAGGAAGAATCTACCTAAATGTGTTGTGATTTTTTTTTTTTTTTTTTTTTTTTTTTTTTTTCCCCTTTTGCTGCTCTAACAAAGAAGGATTATAGGAAAGCTTTACTAAATAATGAAGACATATGACATAAGGCAATGAAAGCTGCTGAAATTGTCAACACATTTTGTTTTGCTGCTCAGTATAAATCTTTTCTTTGCAGATGTTATTCATTATATTTTAGATAAATTCAGAAATGTGGTTTACACTGATTTAGCATTGTACTTAATTGTTTTTAAATTTAATGCACTGCAATACGCCTTAAGTGCTACTTTGCTGTGAAATTTAAAAGTGAGCCATACTGTAATTTCGCTTTGGTAGGATTTCTCTGGAAGGAAATCTGCTTCATTTCAACAGCCTCTCATTGGAAAAAGAACAACAAAAAATCCCCATAAAATGTCGCTTTTTAAAAATGACCTCAGTTTCTAAAAGCTCACGTTTGAGGACTGCATTATTTGTGGAGTATGAGACTCTGATACAGACATAATAGCAAGACTGAAATAATTTAGCAATTAGATTCTAATAATCATGCAACAAATGCATCAGATTATCAGCAAGTGACATCTGGTGCACTGGAGCAATGGTTGTCAAAAACACCAAGGAAAACAACACAAAATACTGCAGATGTTCTGCAGATCTAAACAGCAAGCCTGTATCTTCTGCTGCCTACACCTGGAGTGTAAACACAGCACTTCTTTTTTCCTCACTAATAGGACATTTTATCAGGTTGCATTTTTGAGCAATCATCCCTTCTGATTCCTACTCACAAAACATAATTTTGATATCTTTGAATTTTCAAGAATATTGCATTTTAATTATATTTTTCAAACAGTAACTGTCTGGAAGATGTGGCATATGGCTACCAAACATACTAATATGGTAGCCCAAATACTAGTTGCATCTATGAATTCCTGAAATTCTCATCTTTTTTCCTTTCTTTTCATTATCACTTGAATCACAGGCCGTATATCATCTGTTCTTCCTAAGTAACTGCCTGTACAGAATATACCTCCTAAAGGAAGGCCAGAACATTAATATTCCTCTTCAAAATACTTCAAAAAATTAAGATAAAACACTTTTTACTACAAATATCTTCATTTTAATATTTCTAAGTTGTTTTTTATATGTTTCATGTGTATATATAAAACAAAAATATATTAGATCCTAATATTCTAAATAACTGGAACCCATCAATTGTTTTATTTCTGAGGTATCAGATCTGTAACCTTTCTGTATGATTTTCTGTTCTCTTTCTCAGTATTTCTTTGTAAATTACAAAGCACTACAAAATAAGACCAGAAGATGGAGAGGGAAGTAAAACTCATTTGTTTGCAACATTAAACAAAAAGAAAGTGACATCCAGTCTGTTAAGAAATACATAAGAATTTTACTCAGGATTTGAGTAAGAAGAACACAGAGCAGAAATGGAACTCAGCTGTGGTTCACGACATTAGAGAAGAATCCCAGGAATGCCAGTTCTACATGCAATCTAAAGATGAATCGTGGAATTACTTAGCTGGCAAATATCTGTCATTACTATACAAAACATACCGGATGACATGAAGTCATACTGGCTGAGGAATTCTGTCAACAAGTATAAAGGAAAGCTAACATTAACAGTTTATTAATACAAGACTAAATATTTTTATATGAAGGCACAAACCAGACTGTGTATCACATTCATCCATGGGCTCGTCCATGAAAACATCCATGTCTATGTAACGTATCTCTATGCATTTTCTCTCTAGATTTTGTGCAATGCCATCACTAAGTCAACTTGGAAATATCTGGGATAAGAGTTTACTGTTGAACCATCTTCAGGATAATCTCACAAAAAGTATGGTGTATCTTTAACAGTGGGTGCCCCAAATTCTTATTCCCTAGCATACTTTGGGAAGTATAATCTTTAGCATGCATTGAATTTTTCTGTATTATTTTGATTCCTCTTTCCTTCACCTAGTTACTCTAAAACTAGTCTGAAATGCACTCCTATGAGAGGAGCCATTGTATATATTGGGATAAATACCATTAAGCCTGCCAAAATCTCTCAGAAAATGGCTGGGACATATTATTGCAACCAAAGAACAAATAATCAAAGTAAATCTTCCAGATCTTTCAATGCTTATACTTCATATATATATATATATATATATATATATGCCTGAGTATCAAATGTGTTTTTAATCTACAGAGGCTGAAATTCCAGTTTTCCTAATGCCAATAAAAATTATCCCATTAACTTCAGAGAAATAAGTATTTATACCCAGACTTCAGATGACAGTTTCCTGGAGGTTTTATTAGTTCTATTAAATGACTTGGTTTGCATTTTCTTCTTTCAGATCCATTAGGACCATCAGTGACAAAAATGCTGAATCCACAGTGAAGTAAGCTTAAAGAAAAACATATTGGTAAACTCACCATTTAAAATGATTGAAGTTTCTGGAAACAGGGTATTTTGTAGCCAATTGCTCTGTACAATTATTTTGTGGAGGTGGCCTGATCTTAAGTAGATTTTTAGAATAAGATTCAATGGTTGGAAAAGCATATACTTACAACTAATGGAATACTGTAGATGAGATCACATTGTAGTTTTTGTAACAGAATGGAATCAAGTTACCAGAATTTTCTTACAAAACCATTAAAATGTACTGTGCTAGTTAATCACATTAGCACTTCGATATGTTCCTTTTATTTGTTTTTATAGTTTCACATTTAGTACTTTCACTGCTATTCTTACAAAATAGTTTCTTAGCAAGATGTCTGCACCCTTCTGCCAACTGGCACTGCACTGTAAAGATGGCACAGGAGCTGTCTGATAGTAGGAAAGATGTTTGCAGAGAATAATACAATTTTTTTTTTTTTTTAATTGCAAGAAATCTATTAGAGATATTGGTAAAAATAAATAAACTATATTACTTTTGATCATAGAATCATAGAATTACAAGGTTGGAAACAACCTGTAAGATCATCTAGTCCAACCGTCTCCTCATCACCATTGCCACCACTAGCACTAAACCATACCAAGCAGCACGTCATCCAGACGCCTCTTGAACACTGCCAGGGATGGCGACTCCACCACTTCCCTGGGCAGCCATTCCAGTGCCTGACCACTCTGAGAGAAAAAGTTCTTCCTTATGTCCAACCTAAACCTCCTCTGATACAACTTGCGGCCATTTTCCTGGGTCCTGCTTGTTGCCTGGGGGAAAAGGCCAAATCCCTCTTCACCACAACCTCCCTTCAGGAAGCTGTAGAGTGCAATGAGGTCTCCCCTGAGCCTCCTCTTCTCCAGACTGAACAATCCCAGCTCCCTCAGCTGCTCCTCATAAGACTTGTGCTCCACACCCCTCACCAGTTTCGTTGCCCTTCTCTGGACACGCTCCAGGACCACAACATCTTTCCTGTAGTAAGGGGCCCAAAACTGAACACAGTACTTGAGGTGCTGCCTCACCAGAGCTGAGTACAGGGGGATGATCACCTCCCTGCTCCTGCTGGCCACACTATTTCTAATGCAGGCCCTCTCGGCCCTCTTGGCCACCTGGGCACACTGCTGGCTCATGTTCAGCCAAGCATCAACCAACACCCCCAGATCCCTTTCCTCTTCACACTCATCCAGCCACTCATCCCCAAGCCTATAACGCTGCATGGGGTTGTTGTGCCCCAAGTGCAGCACCCAGCACTTGGCCTTGTTGAACCTCATCCCATTCACTTTGGCCCAGTGATCCAGCTTGTCTAAATCCCACTGAACAGCCTCCCTACCTTCAGGCAGATCAACACCACCTCCCAACTTGGTGTCATCTGCAAACTTACTGAGGGTGCACTCAATCCCCTTATCTAGGTCATCAGTGAAGATATTAAACAAGATGGGACCCAGTACTGACCCCTGGGGGACACAACTTGAAATGGTTTGCCAGCTGGACTTACCTCCATTAACCACCACCCGTTAGAGGGCACGGCCCTCTAGCCAGTTCCTTACCAAAGAAGTGTGTACCTGTTCAGACCACAGGCAGCCAGTTTCCCCAGAAGAAGCCAGTGAGAGACCATGTCAAAGGCTTTGCTGAAGTCTAGGTAGACTATATCAACAGTCCTTCCCTCATCTACCAAACTGGGCACCCAGTCATAGAAGGAGATGAGGTTGGTCAAGCATGACCTGCCTTTCACAAACCCATGCTGGCTGGGCCTGATCGCCTGGTTGTCCCACATATGGTGTGCAATCTCTTCCAAGATGATTTTGCTCCATAACTTTCCCTGGTACCGATGTCAGGTTAACAGGCTTACAGTTCCCCAGATCCTCCCTGCGGCCCTTCTTGAAGATGGGAGTCACATCAGCAAGCCCCTAATCCTCTGGGACCTCACCGGTTAACCAGGAGTACTGATAGATGGCCGAGAGGGGCCTCTCCTCTCCTCTCCTCTCCTCTCCTCTCCTCTCCTCTCCTCTCC
>NW_024884253.1:5337272-5356229 GCF_019232065.1 Centrocercus urophasianus
CTCTCCTCTCCTCTCCTCTCCTCTCCTCTCCTCTCCTCTCCTCTCCTTTCCTTTCCTTCCTTGCCTTGCCTCTCCTTGCCTTGCCTTGCCTTCTTTGAATTAAATGCTGGGAAATGCGAGAAACTCCTTTAAATGCTCAAATGTTATTTATGATTTTAAGCTACTATATATCCAGCCCAGAGCAAAAGTCATAGATGTATATTATAGTAACAACTGAATAATGAGCTAACAGAAGAATGTAATTCATACCTTTTGTTTTGTTTTGTTTTGTTTTTTAGCAATCACAACAAAAGCAATGAACTTACTTCTTGAATAAATTGCAGTTCAGTGTGATGGCCTATGGCCCGTTGTGTCTTGGAAAAGTTAATCAAGATAATCAAAATTCCTCTCTCAGTATCAGTATCATTTGTCACATTGTAAATTTATGAGGTCTGTGCAGTTCTAGAATAAGTACCTTAAAATATTTTTAGCAGCAGACACGACTTTTCCCAACCCCTCAAATCCCTGCTCTCTTGTCCAAAAAATTCTCTGTTAAAAATGATGTAAAAATAGAATTTCTAGCAATATGCAAGTAGATCATGTGTTAAAACCCATTTCTTATAGCATACTCAATTTTCTCTCACACAGTTTTCTCTTTCAAAGGTGTATAATTACAGTGGCTAACATAACATTCACACTAATTTATATCATAAACACAGCTGATCTGCCACAGAAAAATCTTTGCATAATATTTCCTAGAGAAAATCCAAAGCTATTAAGAAAAGTGTGAATTGCATATGCCCACTTGCTTAAAATAGATAATGTAAAAATTAATGTGCTTTCGCTAGTGGAGTGGAAAGTTACTGTCTATTATTTAAAATGCAATCCTGCTCGGAGGCTGCCTCCATAAAGTATATGGAAAAGGAATTGTGGTCAGGTTTGCTAATCAGGATTTTAATTGTATTGTATGAAAAAGAGATATTCGAGTATGTGAGCACAGTGGATCTCTATATGGGTAAACACATTTTTTGATAATGTATATATATGCACATAATTTGTGTTAATATAGTGCCTCTATGTCTCTTTCCAGTAATATCACAAACTTATTTATTGATATACTACATTTCTTTATTGCAGTATAAACAGTCAGACTTTAAAATACAGAAGATGAATCCAGTTTCCACACTTTGGGACTGCTTGGTTTGGGGCTTTTTAGAATTTAAGAGTATCACTCTCATTCTCACATCTCATAGACCCTGGCTACCTGCATTAACATTTGCTTGGCTGATGTGATTTATAAAGTGGAATCTGAATGTTTGCTGCTCATGCACAATAAAACCCATGTCCAATATGAATTCTTGCAGAAAACAGATAGCAATACCACTCTACCTTGTTTAGAGTATTGTAAATACAAGTGCACTGCGATATAAACGCTTTTCTTCTAAAAGAGATCAAGTTTTAATCAAACAGTCATTCAGAGAAATGTGTACAAATGTCTTTATCTATACTCTATTTAGAAGCATCTATTCAAGTTACCCACAACTTAGCAATGGTCTTTTTTAATTTTAAGAAACTGAACAGAAAAGTGGAGTTAATACTTTACAGGAAATGAACAGCCTCTTTGAAGAATAAGTCAACATGAATTGTCAGGAATGAGCAGCATTTAGGCACCCAACCTCATACTAGACAGCCATGTTTTGTTTATTCACAAGACTAACACAGAATAGTGTGCCTGCATGGAAAGTTAGATGCCTATAGACATTCAAAATTAAATAAATTCAAGTGACACTTGGAGAAAATAAGACTGAAAATTAAAATGGAGAGCCATGCTTTCAGAATAGAACACTTACAGACCTATTTCCCCTTTTTTTTCACTGTAGAGTTTGTGTTTTAGGAGCCTGCGCTTTAATAAGAGTATTCCTTCTCCATATAGAGTCATAAAATCATAGAATGGTTTGGGTTGGAAATAACCATTAAAATCATCTAGCTCCAACCCTCCTGCTATAGGCAGGGACACCTCTTTCTACACCAGGTTGCTCACAGTCCCATCCAGCCTGGCCTTGAATGCTTCCAGGGAAGGGGCATTGACAGCCTTGCTGGGCAACCTGTTTCAGTGTCTCACCATCCTCACAGTAAAGAATTTCTTCCTGATACCTAGTCTAGATCTACCATCTCCCAGTTTAAAACCATTTCCCCTCCTCTTAAATTGCCAACAGAAGGATCATTTTGACTGCACAAGTGTGGATTTCCTTTACGCTCAGAGAGAGAACTGATCAATAAAGACAATGTAGTATAAGTGATTCTATTCTAAAATAAAAATTAGTATTTAATCAAAGAAATCTCATCTCTTGTTCTCTTAAGTACATAGACTAGGTGTGACCAGATTTAGACCTCCAAATTCTGCACAAGAAAGTTCTGTATCATACATGCCAGATAAAAAATTACAACACCTCCTCTGGAGATATTTTCCAGGTGCCAGACATACATCTTTTGGCAGCTGAGCAGAAACCTTAAATCCAGTTAATTTCACATAATTTTAAGTATGTGTGTGTAGGTGCCCAAACCCTAGCTGACTGACTAGATTCCACTAGGAGTCAACAGAGATCTTGACCTTCCCTGATACACTTTGGTAGTGTCCAGGAAGGTATGATCATGTAAATAAGCAATAATAAGTGAACTGCAGAGAAAATAAATTGTATAGTTTGTGATATTTCCCAAATTACAGTGCTATTGATACCTAGTTGACTATTTTAAAATTTCCTTGTCATGGACGAATCCAGATTTCTATAAGCTTATACCTTTTTCCTTTCCTCTTACCTTTCTCTGTGTCACAGTATCACTTGGGCCTTTGTTTTACACTGCTCCACATCTTTGTTTGCAATATCACTTCTATAGTAATCAAGAGTTTGGCTGAATTTACATTTTTTTAAATTGAAATAGAATTACAAAGACAGTGAGAACAGGAGAGACAATGAAGTGTGTGACCTCCTTATGTAAAGAGAACAATTTACTTACACAGAGTGATGTTCCTTTGTTGTCATTCAAAAGCAAATAAATTACTGTTTTCTTCTCTAGTGATATTATATCTGGCAGTTGGTAGTCACAAGCACAGCAAGATCCAGTCTCTACAAATCATGGAGTTATCAATAGACATTAATCATAACACAATATATTCAGATCACCTGATTTTGGCTATATTACTTTATTTTTATTCTCACAATTTATCATATTCCTGCATTTGTTTGGAGGGTTAGCCTATATACTAGAAAAAAAAAAAAAAAAAAAAAAAAAAAAAGTATATGTATACATATATTTAACCACTGGTATGTTTATTTCTGCCACAAGCATGTGACTTAATTAAGCTGGAGATGAAACCGCCGATTCTGTCGATTTAGTTAGGAGATCAAAATGAGGTGTCTGAGGCCAGGCATTTTTCTGCTTCTCTTGCTTTGTGTTTCCTGAAGCTTAAATTAAGGAAGACTGCATCCATGCGATGGATGTACTAACAATTACAATGTGCATAGCTCTTTAAATAAGAGGTAAGATATGTTGTAGCAGGGAAAAAAATCCATAGAAGAGTTAATAACTGTTAAATGTGTGGAGAAATTATTTTATCTTTTTGCAACACACATATAACCTGCTGTAGTTAAAGAAATAAATATTTGCTGGTTAAGGATTAAGCATTTTCTAATCTCCATTTTCTCCCTTCACGAAATTCTTTTGGGACTATAAAGCGCCTCTTGCACAAAATCAGCAATTGCTGGACTTAGCCTTTTCTTAACAATTACAGACCAGTTTGTAAGTTCCTTGGGGCAGAGATCAAGAACTATTGTCTTCTCTGGGAAAAAATGTACAAGAAACATTTCACTACAGAGATAAATAATAAATACAAGGTTATACATAATAAATAATAGCAAATTCCAGTGTTTTGGGAGCAGCTATTTATCTTGTGTAAAACCATATAACTTCTGCCAGCAGTAGATGGAATGTCAGTTTGCATAACAGAAAGTAAGAGCTTTAATTAGATCCCTTTTCACTCAATGGACCTACTATTCACCCATGCTCTGTATAAGATAGTACAAGAATATACAAATTAGTTTTCTTGGTGGAGAAATTAAAATGTACTCAGCGTTTTATAAACATATTTCAGTCTACATTGTTGGTCCAACTGCATGATTTACTTCCCGAATCCTTTTTTTTTTTTTTTTTTTTTCAGATGAGGATCTCACTAGACAACTCCTCGTACATTCACAAAGATACCCAAGCACCAGGGGTTCTGCATTCAAAGGTGTTAAAGGCTGTGCTGCTAAGATGTTACAGTAATGATGCACAAAAGTGCTTAACTGTCCAAGCACTGTCAAATACATTATGATTGCCTTTTCTCTATTTTTGCAGTGTCGCTAACAAGACGAAAGCGCAAAGACTTGAAAGGAATTAAGGGCTCCCTTCCTCTACAGTTTACCTATCAGCAGAATATTATTATTGATTTCAGCTATGATGAGAAGAAAGTCTTATACCCATCTTAAGCAAACACGAAAGTGCCTTCCACTTTTCAGAAAGTGATTTAAATCATTTTTTTAAATAAAAGAAACTATTCTGTGGACTGACACATATAGTACAAGTTTCAGACCCAAACAATTCAAAATAGCTGGAATATTAAACCTTTGGTAGCAGAACTGCTGACATGCAAACTTTCTTTGAGTGGTTTGTGGGATACTGCTGTTAACAGAGGTGAGATCCCTGTCATTTTGGATGCTGCTTCCAAATTCTTTTCATGTGGAGTTTACTTCAGATGTCCTATCTACATATCCCAAAACTTTATAAGAATTACTGATGACAAAGTTCTTTGCAAGCTCTTCAACTGCATACATATTATAAAAAGATAATATTTTATACTTAAAGTAAACCAATTATTGAATTTTATTTTGCTTCCAAATAATCTCAATTTTCTTAACAAATCACTTGCTTTTAAAAGTTCTTTTTTTTTTTTTCTTTAGGTAATTAAAGTGAAAGTTTAAAAAGAGAAAAAATGCTGTTAAAATGAGTTTGAGGCTGGAATGTTGTATTACAACAGAAGAACAGACATTTAGAGTACATATGTAGTGGTATCAATTTTTTAATACACAAAATAGAAATAATAAATACTTCAAACCATGCCAAGAAACATGGCAAGTAGAAGACAAAAGCTTATTATAAATATATTTTTTTCCTTTGGACCTTGCTACGTCAGTTCAAACAATAAAAGCTCCTTGTATTCTACATATTTTTTTCACTAGTGGAAATACATTTATATAGGCATAGAATTATTTGATTGCTGGAGCAGACTTTTATCAGCATGTAATGCAGGCTCTGGTTTATCACTTGAGAAAATATATAGACAGTGATGGTGACTGCTGGAAACATAGTGTTTTGTAGCTGAGAGTCGATTAGTTTTATTGTGCTCTTTGTATCTGTTACTGGTTCCATGGAAATAAATAGGAGACATTACTTTTGTAGTGACCTATGTAGTTAAGAAGTCTGTTCTGTCTATGCAGTGTAGAAGCACAGTACTCACAACTTTTGGTCAGACTCCAACTTAAAAATATGCTCCTTAATTTTAATTACAGACTGTTGCTTTGGTCACTTGTAACAATGGCTTTTATAGACTAGTCAGATGTTTCTTCTAAGCAAGTCTAAATTCTTCTTACCCTCCACACTTACAGATATACCATGTCCTTTAAAATAACAACTGCAGATACTATTGGCCCAAACCCAGTATTAATGCAGTTTCTGGCTATGAGCCATTTAGTGCATATTTTCTCACAATCCCCAAGTGGCAAGTTTGTGTATTACAGCTGATCTCACACTCAAGTACATGCAATTGCACTCCCGAGCATCTGTTCTACATAGACATTAGGGTGAAAGATGTGTTTAGGCATGCTTTGCTCACCTTTTCAAGCTGCATTATCACTTGCAAAGCAACTGCGCTACAGAGTGTTTTGATTCAGTTAGGAGGAAAATCAGGCTTGGGCAAAAGCTTGTCATCTGTAGTTAAGAAAACATGCCTTATTCATAAATCACAGAACAACCAAATACATTGCAAGCAGCACAAGAAAAACGGAAATCTGAATCAGAGAAGGGCTGTGTGACAAAGAAGACCTCTTACATTTCATGACCTAAACCATCCTCTTCCTTTGCAAATGTACAATATTCCTCAGTGGAGGAAAAACTTCACACCACATCAGTGACTAGACAAGCTGCTGGATAAATACTGTGCTAAAAGTCACATCATTGTCTCCCTAAGAGCATTAGAAGCATTCCCAGGACATAATAATAATGACTATTTAATCAAACTAAGAAAAGGGAGAAAGAGGAGGAGTGAATCCTAACTAGAGCAATGGGGCTAAACAAACTACAGCTTATCTGTATGTCAGGCTGTCCAGATGAAAAGGCACGTATCAGATGAAAAGAAAGTCATTGACTGCAGTTTGCTGGCCAAGCCACAGTTCCTGGAATGGTGGAAAACATCCCACACTACAGTAACCTATTACATTACAGAGGAGGTGAATATCAAAGGTGATTAATAAATGCATTACACATCAAAGCCTGCAGGCAGCAAGACTATCATTAGGCAACCTTAAAAGTAATGGGACCACAGAGCATCAAAATAGAAAGATCAACAGATAATGGATTACAATTATAGGTAAAATTTGATCTCTGTAGACTTCTCTGGAAAAACACAACTTACAGTAAGGAATAATTTACATTGAATATAATTACATGATTTGATCTACAAAGATGCCTGCATCTGCTCTTTTTTCCTGTCTCTTATAGGTCTTAAAGATGGGATAATCCACCATTCCTGCCACATAGTTAAAAGTTTTTATTCCTGTATTTTCTAAATAACTTTGCTCACAACAAGAGCATGTCTTATTTAATCCTTTTTTTTAACAAGATTTTTCAGTAATATTTTTATAATCCCACAGCTAAACTGTGAAATCATTCTGCATCTTATCCATGCTGGAGAAGAAGGTAACACTGCCCCGAATAGTTTCTCACCTTTATGACTAAAGGCAAAAAAACAACTAACAAAAGAGAGGAAAATACAAGGAAATACTGCAACCATGTCAATTGATTCATCCCCACATAACATAATTCTAGCCATTGGTAGGTTGTGTTGTAAACTTTATAGAGAAAGACAATTTAATGATGCTTCAATAATCATAATGCATTGATATGGGAATTGTTTACAGGGAATGTTCACCACAATGAAAGGAAGCCAGAAAATCCTGTGCTTAATGTCATTTTTTTTAATGTATGAACCAGGAGACAGGTATAGAAGGCCCCTCTACTCAACACTGGTGAGGCCTCACCTGGAGTACTGCATCCAAATGTGGAGTCCTAAGTACAGGAGAGACATGATTCTGTTGGGGCACGTCCAGAGGAGGGACTCAAAAATGACCCATGAAATGGAACACCTCTCCTCTGAAGACAGGCTGAGAGAGCTGGGGCTGTTCAGTCTGGAGAAGAGAAGACTCTGAGGTGACCTGACAGCAGCAGGAAAGGAGATGGACTCTTTAGCAGGATCTCTGGTGACAGAGCAAGGGGAAATAGTTTCAAGTTTAAAGAGAGTAGGTTTAGGTTAGATATAAGGAAATAATCTTTTATTGTGAGGATGGTGAGGCACTGGAACAAGTTGCCTTAGTGATGTGGTTGATGCCCGGTCCTTGGAGACTTTCGAGGTGAGATTGGGTAAGGGAAGTTGGACTAGCTGGCCTTCAGAAGTCCCTTTCAACTCTAAGGATTCTATGATTCCATGTTTCAGCAATTAAATCCAGTTCCTTAAGACTACTGCTAAATGACGACTTACAGAATGCAAGTTATCCAACACAAGAAGATGAGTCAAATAAGGAATAAACAGGAAATTCAAAACAAAATCATAACTGTGTGTTTATTATACCTGTAAAATACTGTATTGGTATCACAATTTATGTATTTCTTGAGTTTCACAGCAAAATCTTGGTTACTTCTTTCTGCACATTTTATGCTCTATTGAATTCTGGCTTCTTGAAAACACTTTGATGCGATTTTTCTTTTGTCATTTTCAAAATGGTCATATTTTTAAAATCGTTTTCTTGGGACAATTAAATTTATATAATCAACTTGTGTGTTGTCTACCTGTCATTTGCTTGTCCTCCCTCCAAATATCATTAAAACTTCATTTTAAACTTCAGTCATCTGTGAGAAAGGGAAAAGGTCTCAAAGCTCTTAGGGGCAAGGAAGTTGCATGAAAATAGAAGATGAATAGAGGAGAGCGATGTAAAGTAGTGTTCCTGCAGTGGAAATGTCCAGAGGTTCTGGTCAACAACAAAATTAAAACACATTAGATAATCCATATCAGCAAAAAGTATGGGAAAAGCATTAGCTAGAATGGACACACTATTAGACACAGGATAAGGAAATTGTGAGGTACAATGAACAGCAGACATCAGAAGAACAGCTGTTCATATGATTTATAAGCAGAAAAATTGGCCAAGAAGCTAAACTATGAATTCTAAGTATGGTAGATGCTTAGATTAGGTGTTTAGGAATATCTTCCAAAGAACATTCTGTTAAGTAATGGTGGGGAGAGACTTGAAAGAGAACCACCTTGGGGCTGGACAAAGCAAGTTTAAATTTAGTGTAAAGAATCTGTTACTCGCATTGAGGAGGTTTTCCTATTTACAGTACAGAAACAAACAAACAAACAAACAAAAAACTTCTAAACACAAATTATCCTTTGCAGCATTTATTCAAAACAATTTTTTTTCAAAACAACAGACATTCACTCTGAGCACTCTTGACATGGGCTAGATTCAGAAATGGCCTGAGACATCCAGATTTCCTTTGATCACCTCTAGTTTTAAGTCTGAACTACTCAACAGATCATGCTTTTTTTCAAATGACACTTCAAAAACACTTCTGGAAAACAACTGTGTTAACTGTTTTAATTTGGGACAAAATGCTTTCAGGAAGAAGCTCAGACAGCTAAGTAATTTCCAGATGAATTTGAATGTGGAAGAGCAGTTCCACATATAACCTCCAGACTGTACCTCAGAAGACTGGTTTAGCAATTTATAGATTAAAGTAGTGCAAAGCAAAGTTGGATCTGAACAACAAAAATGTGGAAAAGCAAGATCTTTCATTCAGAGATTTGGGTGTAGATGCCTAAACTGTAACTAAGCCCTTCTTATTCAAACTATATCTTTTTGTGTATGTAGCCCAAATTATAAGTGCATACAGTAATCTAAACTACTTTAAGATTTATTAAGACTAAGACAAATCAATATAGCATGTTTGAAGAGGGAAGGGATCCATATTAGTTCTTGAAATGCCAAGGTGAAAGAAAATACGAATTAATCTTTCATCGTATTACATGTCTGTTTGCATATTGATCCTTGTGAGCAAATGAGAAGTAAATTTGTACTTTTGCCTTCTCCTGTCTATGGCTGACATTATGGCAGCAGAGAAATCAATAAAAATTCTACTACCAAATGCAATGGGATTAAAGTTTCACTAAAAGATAGCACATTTCCAGACTTTCCTAGTAATCTTTTCACTATATGATTTATATACATACACATACACATATCTGGAATGTAACTGTTGGAGCAGTGTTTCCCTGTACTTATGAAGGGCTTCACTGTTTCGTTTCTCTGGTTTGATATAGAAATATGTCTCTCCATTATTCTTTCCATGTTTAAGGAAGCAAAGAGTCAGCCCAAGAAGATTGCAGCAAAACCAGACATTAAGAAGATTCGTTCTTCCGGTGACAGGAAAAAAATAGCATTGCTTAGTTGATAAGTTCTACCAATTACTTGTCAAATACAGCCAACTTGCAAATGAGTGTTTTCATTTCTTTAAACCTATTCAGAGAAAATCTGGATTTACTGAGCAATCAACCACTTTCTGGTATTATATGACAGGAAACAACAATTTTGTAATTTAAAGTCAATGACAAAGCTACAAGATTTAGTACAAATCAACCAATAGAGAGAATTTTGTTAGAGAAAGCCCTGAAGCAGTGAAACTTTCTTTCTTTACCTCATTTGTAACCCTAGGTAAAAGCTGCTAGTTTCACAAATCAGATTCAGACATTATGGGAAAAAGAACTCTAAAAACTGAAGAAGTCTAAATCACTTACAAAACTATATCACCCCCAGAAAACTCTCTGTACAATTACAATTTATTGTAAATTTAGAATTTACAATTCTATTAGTAACTTCCTGCTGAAGTATTCCTATATGCAGGACCCTACACATTATGAAACACCTGTCAGCCCATTTGTCCAGTTATCAAAGTCACTTTGAATGCCAATGCCAATTCCTGGTGCATCAACTTTTCCTCCCAGCTTAGTATTGTCTGAAAACTCACTCTGTCCCATCATCTAAGTTATTAATAAAGGAGTTCAGTGGTATTGTTCTTAGAATTGACCTCTGGATTTATCACTAGTGCTTGATCACTGTCTTGATTTTGTGCCTCTTATTACAACTTTTCAGCTATGCAGCTCAGCCAGTATTTAGTGTAGTTTCCTGTTCACTTACCTAGTCTTTATTTCAGTCATTCCTCTACGGGGTTGTTACAAGGAACACTGTGGAAAGTTTGCTGAGGTCCAGAAAAGAAGATGAACTGATATCCTCTCTTCTAGCAAACTGGTTATTTTGTCTTAGAAGACTGGTAAGGCATAATTTCCTCTTCACACATACATGCTGACACCTCGTAATCATCCCGTCCTTTATATTTTTGGAAATGTTTTAAAGAACTAATCATTCCATCATCTTCACAGAATGGAAATGAGGCTGACTGGCCTGCAATTCCTTGCATCCTTTTTTTCTTAAGATAGAATTGATGTTTGCTTTTTTCCAGGCCTCCTAAATCTCTCCCAGTTGCCACAACATTTCTGAGATGGTCAAAAGTGTTATCTTACATCGGTGAGCTCCCATAGCACTTGCAATTGTCAGAGAGCCACATAGAATCATATGGGTTGGAAGTGACTAGGAATCAAGCCCAAACCCCTTGCTAAAGCAGGTTCCCTACAGTAGGTTGCAGTTCTGTTCTGTGACACATTGTGGACTGATTATTGCATGTCCAGTTTGTGTAAATGTTTCCTTACCAAACTGTTCTCCATAGAAGATAGGTCTTTCTTTGTCAAACTTACCCTTTGCTCTCAGTGGCATGTGGCTCATGAACATCTGTCTTACCAGTAAAGACTGGAGCAAAGAAAGCACCGATTACCTGTACTTTTCCCATCCCCTGTTGTCTTCAGGTCTCCTTTTGTGCCCCACTTGTAGCAGGTCTAGATTTTCCCTAGTATTCCTTTTGTTGCTGATATAACTTCAAGAATTATTTATTTTCACCCTCCACCTCTCTCTCCAGATTCAGTTTCAACTTTGCTTTGGCTTTCCTTACCCCACCCCTGCATTATCAGGCAATGTCTCTTCTTTTCCTCTGGGATCATCTTTCTTTGTTTCCACCTCGTTTGTTTTCAGGGGATTTCTCAGAATCTTCTATTCATCCACACTGAATCCCTCCTGTCTTTTCTTGCTTCCCTATATATCAAATCAGAGGAAGTGATTCTTTAAAATCAATCAGTGCTCCTGAATCATTCTTTCATTCATCCATGACTGTCTTCCATAGGATACTCCCAGGAAGATCCCTACAGAATTCCTATGGAGTGGAAATACTGAAGGCCACAAAATTTCCCATCATTTACTTCCCCAAAGAAAAAGACTGCTAAAAAAACTGCAGCTAGAGTTTATAAACCAGGTTTTGCATGTTGCCTTGATTATCTTGCTGGTGTTTTATATTCTCTCTTTAATACAAATATTGCTTCCTAAACTAATTCATCTTTGAGCTGGGAAAAATTAGGTCACTAAGCACTAAAAATCTTATTTTAGTTTTCTTTCTGTTTCTGTGTGGAAGCTCTCTGGAAGATCTGTAACAACAGTTATAACTATTATATAATTAATAATTATTATAATATATCTATTCTAGATAAATAATATAGAGATATATAAAAATAATAATAGTAGTAGCTAAATTGCCACTGTAAAAAAATGATCAACAATCATTGCAATGTGCAAACTACTTCTAAGTTGCATTTGGAGCTAAAATAAGATGAAGGATGACACATACTAGGGGTGGTAGTGGAGCCACAAGTGAATCAAGAGAGAGATGTGGGATGAAACTAAGCGTATTGCTAAGAGGAGTCTTGAAGACTCTTGCAGACAGGGGGTACTGTAAAAGAAATATAAATAAAGCATATGTACTGAGGGAAAACAGCAGTTCAAAACAGGCTGAGGAAGCATTCAGATCTAATGGCTACAGAAGGAGGCATGCTACTGTACATGTCATACTGGCACACAAGTAGCAAAACCTCAGTCAGTTATTACTGAACAGAAGCTCCACAGCAAAGATTCAAAATGATTTTGTTTAACTGCATACAGGGCAAAGTAGAGATAACACAATCACAAGAAATACCTTTAGAACTGAGAAGACTGTACAGCCCAAGCCTTGAGAATCAGCGATAGAATTATACTCAGGTAATTAAATTAAATTTTAAAAAATTCTATTTTGGGTCACACATTGTTTTCATTTCTGTTGATAAAAATTCAAAACTATTTTCTGGAATTTGAAAGTCAGAAGAACTGCATGGGGACAGTATAGAGTGACTATATTGGATTGAAGAATTGCTATGCGAAGAAAGCTGATTTTTTAAATTTATTTACTTAGTGACTTCTTATAAGCTACTCCTTTTCAAATGCAGACCTGTTATCTGCAACAGTTTTTAAAGCTGGTTTAAGAAAAGGGAACAGTGCTGTAGTGAACTCTTCTCTTCATTTCTGCCTATGTTTTTTAATAATCTTCCCATAACTGGTGTGATTTATTTTCATATTTTTATTTTCGCTTTTCAGATGCAAATCAGTTTTTGGAAAGGAAGAAAATTCTTCACAGCATACTTGTTTTGAAAGAAGAATGGATAAAAGAAAATGGCATGACATACACGCACCCTGGAAATCTGAGCCGAATATACTACTCAATGTCTTGGATAATTATGTCAACAAAAATCCCAATTAACACAGACTGAAGGCTTGGTTTGTGACTTTCATTATGTAAGGATCATCCTGTGTCTGGCTGGTTTCCATAGTCTAGATATTTTCTCCACAGTGCTGGTGTTAATAAGCTGTGTATTTTAACCCTTACTCTGTCTGCATCCAAAAATTGTGACTAATTCCTGATGTTCTTAATCAGATGATCACATGCCTGCAGTATCTGAGTTCAGTTCCACTAGTAAATCATCCTTGTCAGCTGACTTTGACTGTTTCAAATGGTAGTACTGCTTACCAAGAGCTGAGCTGGAACAAATTGCCAGTCACAGTTCTGAGTACTCCAGAAAGTGAATGGAAAATGCTGACTGGAAAACTGATGGGAAGAGAAGATGGAAAAAGGGAGACCATATTAGTAACACATTTCTGCTCAGCCCTAGAGGCATTTCTATTTCAGTTTTATTTAGTATCTTACTTTATTACTTTAATTAGTTGCCTCAGTTATTGTCTAGTCATCACTAACTTTCAGTATAAACTTGCCTATTTGTTTGGCTCGGAGTTCTTACCCAGTGCTGTCTTCTTTCTCTCTCAAAGTAAAACAGTCCCATTTAGCTTATACTTTGAAAAGTTCAGTAACAGCCATTGTAAGGAATTTGTTCCTTACATTTGTAAGGAACAATTTTTGTCTCAAAGCTTGTTCAGCGGCACCCATCTGAGATAACCTGCTTAACAAGCTTTAGGGATTAATGGTTACCATGAGCACATCAGTAAGAGAAACATATGTGGCTGCGTAACCAGGAGAAATCATTTTCAGCTGTTGTTCCTTTGGGGCATTCAAGCTGAGCACATACAAACAAAGGCCTAGGATAATGCCCATGGACATCCCTCTGTTATTTTTCTTAAATGCCTTGTTTTCAGTCACATAACAAATACAACAAGCCTTTTCCTGTCAGGAATAATGCAGGTATCTCAGACAGATAAAGAATGAAATTTATTTTAAGTAAGAATTTATGCAATTCTTAAGTTAAAACAAAGAAAAATTTAGATTATTTAGATGACAATCATGGAACAGTTTTCATTGCTTTCAACTATTTTAATGAAACTAAGGGAAGAATATAGAACATAAGGTGTGACAAAGAATCACAGAAATGAGTTTTATGCAACCAAAACACCTCAGTTAATGTAAAAATTTCTTCCAAATTTTCTCAGTACAAAGATTCCTAAAAAAAAAAAAAAAATAAATAAATCCATGAGAAATGTAGATTTTCCTGAATTGAGTTTTAGCCTACTAACAATCAATAGGCTGGATTTTCATAAAATTCATGGATCTAGTACATCCCATACATCCACAGGGAACTCAAAGTCTACAGATTAAAAGCTACTCGTTTTTTCTCACTTTCTGAATGCCTGTTAGCTTTCCCATCTCTCCTTCTTCCTGACTTTTTCTATTTGCTACAAATTAATTTAGTGGTTAATTTACTACTCTTTTAGAAGAGAAGTCTGATGAGAGTTTATCCAGTCTACATACTTACAGTCAATATTGATTTTTTTCATGTTGAATATCATTGTCAAACGTTACTGGAATAAAAAAATTCTTCAAAACCCAAATGCTTATTTCTTAAGTACATATGCAGATAAACGCGCACAGAAAATAACTTTCTGCCTACACTTGTGTTACTTTATGTACAGTTGTGTACTTTAATAAATGCAGTCAAACTGGTGTTTTCTTTAGTTCCAAGACCTGTCTCTGAATTGCAGAAACAGTGAATTCTTTATTGCAAATATCTGTTTTTTCAGAGTGATGCTGATCAGTCTGCAACTGCCCTTTAATCCTTACATACCTCCATTGCTTCTGAAAGCAGTTTCAAAACTTCCTCTCTCTGCATTCCAAATCTCACTTCTCTTTAGTATTCAGTATTTAATAATATTAGGGGTTTTGCTATTTATTTATTTCTTTGTTTTACAATCAATTTTTCTACTGTGAACATGAATTACTTCAGCACATTACATCAATTGATCCAATTCTACTTCTCTATTACTTCTGTAGGACTTGCCCACTGGTGCAAAACACTGATGAGAGCTTTAGCCAGAGAGGAGCTTCTTAGCCTATAGTTGATCTTCAAATAGTTCTCTTATATTGCCTCATCTAAGATCTATCTAATCTAGCAGCACTGTTCGCAGTCTGCTGGATGTTCAGAATCTGCTTGATGAGTCAAGACAACATTGCTTCTGGTCTAAGCCAGCTTGTCTCAGCTGGAAGAAATGACTCCATATTCCTGCAATGGCTGCCCTTAGAAACAATTACCAATGACAATACTAGATCACAGAGACAACTAGGCCTCTCTAGTTTCCATTTAAATAACATCCATTTCTTTCCACAACCACACGCAATATATGGAAACAGTACCGGCATCTGTGGAAGTTCACAGATTTGCCACGTGCTTGAGCTCTGAGTCATAGAAATACTATGTCCACAGGTCATTTGTAAAGTAGTAAGGCAGCAAAGCAAACTTTCGTAACAGCTTTACTCCAAAAATGTATTTCTATCTTTTTACAGTTTTGGATGTATCTCCCTTTGGTCCTCATCTCTGTGGGAAGTGATAGCTATTCTGAGCTAAGATCTCTGCTGATTGGAGAAGGTTGACTACAAAATGAATATCTCCAGCTCATCTCTAAAGCTTGTGTCTGCCAGCACATGTCAGGGATTTGTTGGAACTGAGGGAACGGAAAAGTGTGAATGATGGCTCCACCATCATGCATATCATACAGCTTTTTCTGCCAGAATAGATGAAGCCAGAGGCAAAAGCATCTGGACAGATGCTCTGCTCTAGCCCTTGATTTTATGTTGCATTTGTGAAATACCTCTTCTTCTTTATTTCAGAAGGAACTCTCCAGTGACCAACAAGCAGCTGAGACTTCACTGAAAATAGGGTCTGGAGCTTAATGAACAGAAATTCAGCAAACCATGAGCAACTAATGATATAGATTGGAAAGCCCATATTGTTTAGTGCATTGCCAGATGTCAATTGTAATTTCAGTAGTAAATTAATATCATCTCAGAGTAAATGATCTGGTGTACTAAAGAAAAATAATTAAAAACCTTGACTTCATTAGGATAGGGTGTACCTCATGGGAATTAATTTTATAGACAATGGAGGATTACTTATTTATTTTATACTTGGTATATTGGAAGAGAAACAAATCCTACCAGCCTGCAGTGAAAATAACCAAGGAGAACAGATGTACTGTAACATATAACAGAGATCAACAGAAAGAAAGCAAGTCAGAATACTGAGAAAAATATGTTGTTTGGAAAGTTGTCATATACAGATCTTTATTCATTATGTGATAACAGCTATTTCTATTCCCTTTGCCCTCTTCAGAACAAAAAAGCAAACAAATAAATAAAAATTGCTTATAAGAAACTCAAGATAAATTCCTGTCTAATTCGGTTCTCCACAACTTCAAGAGCTCCAAGACAAGAATCCCTGCTCTGCTCATCCTCAGCAGATATTTTCCCCTGTGTTTTCTTTCCAATTATGCTGGACTTTCTGGTTTGGTTTTTCCAAGCAGGAGGATTGGCACTAGATGATTTTTTGAGATCTCTTCCAACTCAAACCATTCTGTGATTCTCTGATTCTATGCAGTTCATTGGATGCTTGTCCAGTTGACCACATTTCTTTGTTTCTACAGAAAATCATTTGTTTATCCTCAGTTATTCTTCAGGGAAGAAGTATGAATACATTCCCAAATTTTTGAAAGGATTTTGAGATCTGTGGATGACAACACAAGTTACTGTCAATCCTAAAGGAAATTAATTGAGACTGACTAGGAAAACAGCTATAGCAACAACACTTAGAAACTTCCCAGTTTTCTTTTTTTTTTCTTTTATTTCTTTGACTGTTGTGACAGGTAGCAGAAGTGTGCTATAGAGTGTGTGCGGTTCTGTGATAAACTAATGCAGTCAGGCGTAAGGTTTTAATCCGAGGCACATCAACTGAGACAGGTATATATAATTGCATTGCAAATCCCATTACAAGGGGCCAAGATGAAACAGGTTCTCTGACTAACAGACTTGCAAAAATCATGAAGTCTGATTGAGGTTCATTATAAAATAATATTGCTCACAGAGGAGGAAAATAATAAGGCAGTTTTTCTCTGGTAGTACTTGCTTGTGGGTCTGAGTCAGAAGGAACAACTATTCAGTAAGAGGAGAAGCGATTGGGAAGTTTTTAGTCTCCTCTGAGACTTGTTGCTAATAATTTTTATAGACCATCACAACTGCTGCTGCACTAGTTCAGACTCCATCAGTTCTGGCACTCTCAACAAAAGAGAGACATGATCCAGCTGGAGGGAGTGAAGAGCAGTCCATGAGGGCTGGAGCCCTTCAAATGAAGAGAGGCTGAGGACGTTGGGGATGTTTGACCTGGAGAATAAAAAGTTCTGGGGAGATCTTGTAGCAGCTTTCCAGTACCTGAAAGGGGCCTACATGAAAGAGGTACATTTCACAGGTGCATGTAGAGGTAGGAGAAGCGGTAGTGCATTTAAACTAAAAGAGGTTAGATTTAGATTAGATAGAAAAGAGAAAATGTTCACTATGGTAGTGGTGAGGCACTCAAGTTTCCCAGGGAGCAGGGAAGCTCCATACCCAGAATTGTTGAGTCGGAGGGGTCTTGGAGTTAGTTTAGTGGAAGGTATCCCTGCCCATAGCAGAGGAATTGAAAGTAATTGATCTTTAAGATCCCATCCAGCAAAAACATATGATTCTATAACCACTATTTCATAGGAAGCTCTGAAAATTTTTTGAAATTGCATTCCAATGAGCACTGCCGTTGGACTTTCTTATTTTTTAAATGTATGTCAATTTCTGGTTACTTTTGTTTGGTTTCTGCTTAGGGTACATTTCCTCTTTTTTTTTTTTTCTTTTTCTTTTTTTTTTTTTCTTTTTTTTTTTTCTGTTTAGACTTTCTGCTGAAACATCTGGCAGGAAAGACGCTCTCTAATTTTTTGCTGTGTCTTGCAGGAGAAATGTTAGAAGCTTATTACTTCTTATGTACTTATGTACTTACTAATTATGTAGTAAGAGCTGAATAGTCTGATTTGAGTCTGTTATTTTTCCTACTTATATCATGCTAGAGTTCTTGCTAATGTCAAACTTAATCGGACCCTGTAGTTTTATGCTATAAAGTGTGATTATTATTGAATTTTCATACTGCACATTTTAAGTACATCATTTCATATTCAGTTTTAAGCACTTATTTTCAGTGGGAGAGATCATTTTAATCATTACAGCCTAATCTAAAAAGGCAAATTAAAAATAGCTAGCAGTCCTGTAGGAGTGACCAAAGAGGCATATTACATAAATCAAAATTTTAATCTTATGCCTCTGAAACAAATTATCTCTGACCTTACTACATGACCCTTCTCAACCTGAACTGTTAGCTGGTCTCAGTTGTGACCTCAGCTATCGGTTACAAACCAATTAAAAGTCTCTCTTTTCAGTAGCTGGACTTCTCAGCTCTGTGTATTCCCCATAATAACTTTAAGTTGCAAAATGAACTATCTCCATGATATTTCATAAAATAACTTTTCTACAAAACAGAGAGAGAGAAAATTAGTTTTGATGTGTGTTGTATGTGTGTTAGAATAGACAGAAATCTCTTCTGACACAGTTTCATATTCAGTACAGAAAGGCAGGAATAGGAAAACATGCAAGCGTGCATTGTTCATGTATATGTGGTTCAGAAAAATCATAAATAAAAGAAAAAGAGGATTGTAAATATTTTCAAAAATAAAAGTTTACTTAAAGTTAAATCAAATCTTCCCCAGCTAAACTTGTCCAAGTCTTTGCAATTCTCCTTCAATTAAAAATAAAATAAAATAAAATAAAATAAAATAAAATAAAATAAAATAA